>NC_034201.2:45486388-45701388 GCF_002021735.2 Oncorhynchus kisutch
AGAACAAGAGAGAGTAATTGAGGTGGATTGGGTAAATTGAGAGCAAAGGGAAGTGACCTTGTTGTACTGTGCCTAGGGTGCTGATCTCTCTCTCCCTGTCTCTCTCTCTCTCTCTCTCTCTCCCTCTCTCTCTCTCTCTTCTCTCTCTCTCTTCTCTCTCTCTCTCTGTCTCTCTCTCTCTCCCTGTCTCATTCCCTCTCTCTCTCTTCTCTCTCTCTCTCTCTTTCTCTCTCTCTCACGCTCTCTACAAGTTAGATAATTTTGTCATTCCTCAGCGTTGGATGTGAACATGTATTTGTCGAACATGGGTGTTGCAGACAGAAGGTTGGGTGGATGTTGGTGAGAGTTGACGGGAGCCCTGCACACATTGCCTACCTTGGGAATGCGTTGTCTTCATGGAGGTCGTCGTCCGTGGTCCCATTGGCTGGAAAAAAAAGCAGGGAGAGGGAGAGGGAGAGAGAGAGAGAGGGAGAGAGAGAGAGAACAAGAGTGTAATTGAGGTGGATTGGGTAAATTGAGAGCAAAAGAAAGTGACCTTGTTGTAGTGTGCCTAGGGTGCTGATCTCCCTCTCCCGGTCTCATTTTCCCTCTCCTCTCTCCCTCTCTCTTTCTCTCTCTCACGCTCTCTACAAGTTAGATAATTTGTCATTCATGCGTTGGATGTGAACATGTATTTGTCGAACATGGGTGTTGCAGACAGAAGGTTGGGTGGATGTGGTGAGAGTTGGCAGGAGCCCAGCAGCATATTGCCTACCATGGGAATGTGTTTGTCTTCATGGTCGTCGTCGTGGTCCCCATTGGCTGGAAAAAAAAAGGCAGGGAGGAAGGAAAAAAAGAGAGAGAGAGAGAGAGAGAGAGAGAGAGAGAGAGAGAGAGAGAGAGAGAGAGAGAGAGAGAGAGAGAGAGAGAAAGAAAGACGAGAGAGAGAGAAAGAAAGACGAGAGAGAGAGAAAGAAAGACAGAGAGAGACAGAGAGAGAGAGAGAGAGAGAGAGAGAGAGAGAGAGAGAGAGAGAGAGAGAGAGAAAGAAAGAAAGAAAGACGAGAGAGAGAGAGAGAAAGACAGAGAGAGACAGAGAGAGGAAAAAGAGAGAGAGAGAGAGGGACTGTTCAACTGATTTGTTGAAAGGAGGTTCTTGGCCCTCCATAGTACTTTACTTGGCTCCCCATATAACTGTACTTTGCCCTCCATAGTACTGTACTTCGTCTACCTTGTCTATTTCCTGTGATATGAGACACAGCTTGACAACGCAACAGGAAGCCTGTTTAGACCATGTAGCTAAACCAGCGAAGGAGTCGACATACAAATATGTACAGAGGGTTTATACATTCCTGTCTGTGTGACATTTGGGGGTTTTTGTTTTGAGAATGGAATCTATGAACTACTGTCTATGAACTACTGTCCCTTTCCAAATGCTGTCTTTGCCCCCCCAACTTTGTTAACATCCTTGTTGCTTAACCCTCTGTGTGCAAGTTCAAGAATATATCTAACAAGTGGAACTAGCTGGGGTTACTGGAGGAGAAGTTTAGACTGGCTGGGGCACTGGAGGAGAGGTTTAGACTGGCTGGGGTACTGGAGGAGAGGTTTAGACTGGCTGGGGTTACTGGAGGAGAGGTTTGGACTGGCTGGGGTTACTGGATGAGATGTTTAGACTGGCTGGGATACTGGAGGAGAGGTTTAGACTGGCTGGGATACTGGAGGAGAGGTTTAGACTGGCTGGGATACTGGAGGAGAGGTTTGGACTGGCTGGGGGTACTGGAGGAGAGGTTTGGACTGGCTGGGATACTGGAGGAGAGGTTTGGACTGGCTGGGGTACTGGAGGAGAGGTATGGACTGGCTGGGGTACTGGAGGAGAGGTTTAGACTGGCTGGGGTACTAGAGGAGAGGTTTGGACTGGCTGGGGTACTGGAGGAGAGGTTTAGACTGGCTGGGGTACTGGAGGAGAGGTTTAGACTGGCTGGGGTACTGGAGGAGAGGTTTAGACTGGCTGGGGTACTAGAGGAGAGGTTTAGACTGGCTGGGGTACTGGAGGAGAGGTTTAGACTGGCTGGGGTACTAGAGGAGAGGTTTAGACTGGCTGGGGTACTAGAGGAGAGGTTTAGACTGGCTGGGGTACTAGAGGAGAGGTTTAGACTGGCTGGGGTACTAGAGGAGAGGTTTAGACTGGCTGGGGTACTAGAGGAGAGGTTTGGACTGGCTGGGGTACTAGAGGAGAGGTTTGGACTGGCTGGGGTACTAGAGGAGAGGTTTAGACTGGCTGGGGTACTAGAGGAGAGGTTTAGACTGGCTGGGGTACTAGAGGAGAGGTTTGGACTGGCTGGGGTACTAGAGGAGAGGTTTGGACTGGCTGGGGTACTAGAGGAGAGGTTTAGACTGGCTGGGGTACTAGAGGAGAGGTTTAGACTGGCTGGGGTACTAGAGGAGAGGTTTGGACTGGCTGGGGTACTAGAGGAGAGGTTTAGACTGGCTGGGGTACTAGAGGAGAGGTTTAGACTGGCTGGGGTACTAGAGGAGAGGTTTGGACTGGCTGGGGTACTAGAGGAGAGGTTTAGACTGGCTGGGGTACTGGAGGAGAGGTTTGGACTGGCTGGGATACTGGAGGAGAGGTTTTTTATTTTTTATTTTTTTTATTTCACCTTTATTTAACCAGGTAGGCTAGTTGAGAACACCTTTATTTAACCAGGTAGGCTAGTTGAGAACAAGTTCTCATTTGCAACTGCGACCTGGCCAAGATAAAGCATAGCAGTGTGAGCATACAACAAAGAGTTACACATGGAGTAAACAATTAACAAGTCAATAACACAGTAGAAAACAAAGGGGGGGGTCTATATACAATGTGTGCAAAAGGCATGAGGAGGTAGGCAAATAATTACAATTTTGCAGATTAACACTGGAGTGATAAAAGAACAGATGGTCATGTACAGGTAGAGATATTGGTGTGCAGAAGAGCAGAAAAGTAAATAAATAAAAACAGTATGGGGATGAGGTAGGTGAAAAGGGTGGGCTATTTACCAATAGACTATGTACAGCTGCAGCGATCGGTTAGCTGCTCAGATAGCTGATGTTTGAAGTTGGTGAGAGAGATAAAAGTCTCCAACTTCAGCGATTTTTGCAATTCGTTCCAGTCACAGGCAGCAGAGTACTGGAACGAAAGGCGGCCAAATGAGGTGTTGGCTTTAGGGATGATCAGTGAGATACACCTGCTGGAGCGCGTGCTACGGATGGGTGTTGCCATCGTGACCAGTGAGCTGAGATAAGGCGGAGCTTTACCTAGCATAGACTTGTAGATGACCTGGAGCCAGTGGGTCTGGCGACGAATATGTAGCGAGGGCCAGCCGACTAGAGCATACAAGTCGCAGTGGTGGGTGGTATAAGGTGCTTTAGTGACAAAACGGATGGCACTGTGATAGACTGCATCCAGTTTGCTGAGTAGAGTGTTGGAAGCCATTTTGTAGATGACATCGCCGAAGTCGAGGATCGGTAGGATAGTCAGTTTTACTAGGGTAAGCTTGGCGGCTTGAGTGAAGGAGGCTTTGTTGCGGAATAGAAAGCCGACTCTTGATTTGATTTTCGATTGGAGATGTTTGATATGAGTCTGGAAGGAGAGTTTGCAGTCTAGCCAGACACCTAGGTACTTATAGACGTCCACATATTCTAGGTCGGAACCATCCAGGGTGGTGATGCTAGTCGGGCATGCAGGTGCAGGCAGCGACCGGTTGAAAAGCATGCATTTGGTTTTACTAGCGTTTAAGAGCAGTTGGAGGCCACGGAAGGAGTGTTGTATGGCATTGAAGCTTGTTTGGAGGTTAGATAGCACAGTGTCCAAAGACGGGCCGAAAGTATATAGAATGGTGTCGTCTGCGTAGAGGTGGATCAGGGAATCGCCCGCAGCAAGAGCAACATCATTGATATACACAGAGAAAAGAGTCGGCCCGAGAATTGAACCCTGTGGCACCCCCATAGAGACTGCCAGAGGACCGGACAGCATGCCCTCCGATTTGACACACTGAACTCTGTTGAGGTGTGGACTGGCTGGGGTACTGGAGGAGAGATTTGGACTGGCTGGGGGTACTGGAGGAGAGATTTGAACTGGCTGGGATACTGGAGGAGAGATTTGAACTGGCTGGGATACTGGAGGAGAGGTTTAGACTGGCTGGGATACTGGAGGAGAGGTGGGACTGGCTGGGGGTACTGGAGGAGAGGTTTGGACTGGCTGGGGGAACTGGAGGAGAGGTTAGGACTGGCTGGGGGTACTGGAGGAGAGATTTGAACTGGCTGGGATACTGGAGGAGAGGTTTAGACTGGCTGTGTTACTGGAGGAGAGGTTTAGACTGGCTGGGATACTGGAGGAGAGGTTAGGACTGGCTGGGATACTGGAGGAGAGGTTAGGACTGGCTGGGATACTGGAGGAGAGGTTTAGACTGGCTGGGATACTGGAGGAGAGGTTTAGACTGGCTGGGATACTGGAGGAGAGGTTAGGACTGGCGGGGATACTGGAGGAGAGGTTTGGACTGGCTGGGGGTACTGGGGGAGAGGTTTGGACTAGCTGGGGGTACAGGAGGAGAGATTTGGACTGGCTGGGGGTACTGGAGGAGATTTGAACTGGCTGGGATACTGGAGGAGAGGTTTAGACTGGCTGGGATACTGGAGGAGAGGTGGGACTGGCTGGGATACTGGAGGAGAGGTTTAGACTGGCTGGGATACTGGAGGAGAGGTTTAGACTGGCTGTGATACTGGAGGAGAGGTTAGGACTGGCTGGGGGTACTGGAGGAGAGGTTTAGACTGGCTGTGTTACTGGAGGAGAGGTTTAGACTGGCTGGGATACTGGAGGAGAGGTTAGGACTGGCTGGGATACTGGAGGAGAGGTTTAGACTAGCTAGGATACTGGAGGAGAGGTTAGGACTAGCTAGGATACTGGAGGAGAGGTTAGGACTGGCTGGGATACTGGAGGAGAGGTTTAGACTAGCTAGGATACTGGAGGAGAGGTTAGGACTGGCTGGGATACTGGAGGAGAGGTTTAGACTGGCTGGTGGTACTGGAGGAGAGGTTTGGACTGGCTGTTATACTGGAGGAGAGGTTTGGGAAACACTGTTTTCCCTCAACGCTATATCTTTAGACATTAACCAAATAACTGATAAAAGTTGTATCCAGCAATAACGATTGGACATCTTAGGTATATCGCCCATCATTTAGCAACCACACAGATTCCTTAGGGTTGTGTTCTGTTTAGTCTTGTGCTCTGACTCTTGTTCCTCTTTTGGAAAGACTGTGAGAAAGCTGGGCATCACGATTATGCTGTGTTTTACTCCTCAGGTTAATGACGGGTCGGTAGTCTATCCCGCGATTTGAAGTTCTGTTGGTACAGCAAAAGCAAACAGTAATGTGGGTCTATTTCCATCCAGTTTCCTGTTTCCTGTAGAGACGTTATTCTAGTTTCTAGTTCCATTCACTTCCTCAAAAACAGAGAATAGTAACCATTCTAAACACCACACACGAAATACAGTATGTCAATTCACAGGCTTTCTCCCTTTAGGATTTGTTTTTGTTTTTTGGAAGGGGTATTTTATTAGGATCCCCATTAGCTGTTGTGAACGCCTTAGCTACTCTTCCTGGGATCCACACAGAACATGGAACATTTCATAATACAGAACATTAATAGACAATAACAGCACTATATACATTTAGAAATGCACACATAGCCTACATATCAATACACACTATTTACAAACTATTTACAAACTATTTAGGTCAAATAGGGGGAGAGGCGTTGTGCCTTGAGGTGTTGCTTTATCTGTTTTTTGAAAACAGGTTTGCTGTTTATTTGAGCAACATGAGATGGAACGGAGTTCCATGCAATAATGGCTCTGTATATTATTATAATATAATATTTAATATGCTTTCTTGAATTTGTTCTGGATTTGGGGACTATGAAAAGACCCCTGGTGGCATGTCTGGTGGGATAAGTGTGTGTTTCAGAGCTGTGCGTAAGTTGACTATGCAAACAATTTGGGATTTTCAACACATTCATGTTTCTTATTAAAAGAAGAAGTGATGCAGTCAGTCTTTCCTCAACTCTTAGACAAGAGAGACTCACAGCATAATGTTTATAATAGCCCTCTGATTACAATGAAGAGCAAAGTGTGTCGCTCTGTTCTGGGCCAGCTGTAGCTTACAGTAACTAGATCTTTCTTTGAAGCATTTAACAACTTGGCTGGACAATAATCAAAATAAGACAAAAGTAGAGTCTGCAGGACTTTCTTTGTGGAGTGTGGTGTTGAAAAATAATAACATCTCTTTATTACGGACAGACCTCTCCCCATCTTTACAACCATTGAATCAATATGTTTTGACCATGACAGTTTACAATCTAAGGTAACACCAAGTCATTGAGTCTCCTCAGCTTGTTCAACTGTCACATCATTCATTACCAGATTCAGCTTTACCAAATACAATGCTCTTAGTTTTAGAGATGTTCAGGACCAGTTAATTACTGGCCACCCATTTCAAAACTGACTGCATCTCTTTGTTAAGGGTTTCAGTGACTTCATTAGCTGTGGTTGCTGATGCGTATATGGTTAAATCATCAGCACACATGGGCACACAGGCTTTGTTCAATGCCAGTGGTATGTCATTAGTAAAAATAGAAAAGAGTAGAGGGCCTAGAGAACTGCCCTGTGGTACACCACACTTTACATGTTTAACATCATTATAGAAGCTTCCATTAAAGAAAACCCTCTGTTCTATTAGATGGATAGCTCTGCATCCACAATTTGGCAGACGTTGAAAAGCCATAACACCTACGTTTTTTTCAACATGTTATGGCCAATAATATCAAAGGCTGCACTGAAATCTAACAATGCAGCTCCCACAATCTTTTTATTATCAATTTCTTTCAACCAATCATCAGTCATTTGTGTCAGTGCAGTACATGTTATAAGCATGCTGAAAGTATCTTGTTAATTTGTTTACAGAGAAATAGCATTGTATTTTGTCAACCACAATTTTTTCCCCTGACAGTTTGCTATGAGCTGGCAGCAAGCTGATTGGTCAGCTGTTAGAGGCAGTAAAGGCCTCTTTTCCACTCTTGGGTAGCGGAATGACTTTGGCTTCCTAGTGCATGGGTGCTTGTGTCAATGAAACAAGAGGCCCTAAACACATAAACAGTTGTGTTATGTTCGCTATGTGGGTAAGTTATTGAAAAAGTGTCCTAGAATGTTACAATATCATATGTTTTTTTTGGTCGTCTGTATTCATATAGGTCTGAAATCTGCAGTGGGAACAGTAATGTTACGGTTCAATAAAATGAGAAGAGATTCACTTAGAAAACCACTTACCAGGCATGGCTCTTCTGCTGATTTCGGTCAAATCTCCTGAAATCAGAAAATAAAAACGTCACAAAGAAATGTCAGATAGCACAGCAATCCTTCATGAATTTGATCGTTGGCAACATTAAGCCAGTAAACACTTGAAGTTTGCTAACATCTCACTGGTCAAAAGGAAAAAATGAGGGTGGCAGTCAAAGGGAAATCATGAGAGATGGATCTGTCTTTTTGCAATAGGCTACATATGAAATCTAATCTCACGCAATCTAATTTATATACAGTATATCAAATCAAATCGTATTTGTCACATGCGCCGAATACAACAGGTGTAGTAGATCTTACAGTGAAATGCTTACTTACAAGCCCCTAACCAACAATGCAGTTTAAATTATAATATATATATACTGTACATACACTGAGTATACAAAACATTAGGAACACCTTCCCAATATTGAGTTTCACCCCCACCTTTTGCCCTCAGAACAGCCTCAATTCGTCGGGGCATGGACTCTACAAGATGTTCGAAAGGGTTCCACAGGGACACTGGCCCATGTTGACCCCAATGCTTCCCACAGTTGTGTCAAATTGGCTGGATGTCCTTTAGGTGGTGGACCATTCTTGATACACACAGGAAACAGCAGCGTTACAGTTCTTGACACAAACTGGTACCCCTGGCAACCATTACCGTACACAGTTCTTAAATCTATTTTCTTTCCCATCTACCCTGTGAGTGGCACTCAACACGTCTCCATTAGCTTGAGTCTTAAACATTCTTCTTTAGCCTGTCTCCCCCCTTCATCTACACTGAGTGCATGTCATAAGACATCATTAAGGGTTAATAGATTTCACCTGGTCAGTCCATGTTCCATTTAGCAGGCAATTTTTATCCAAAGCAACTCAGTCATCCATACATATATTTATATACGTATATATATACGTGGAGGTGATCATGGGAATCGAACCCACTATCTTGGCGTTGCAAGCGCCATGTTCTACTAACTGAACTACAGAGAACCATGTTCTACTAACTGAACTGCAGAGGACCATGTTCTACTAACTGAACTACAGAGGACCATGTTCTACTAACTGAACTACAGAGAACCATGTTCTACTCACTGAACTACAGATGACCATGTTCTACTCACTGAACTACAGATGACCATGTTCTACTCACTGAACTACAGAGGACCATGTTCTACTCACTGAACTACAGAGAACCATGTTCTACTCACTGAACTACAGAGAACCATGTTCTACTCACTGAACTACAGATGACCATGTTCTACTAACTGAACTACAGAGAACCATGTTCTACTCACTGAACTACAGAGGACCATGTTCTACTAACTGAACTACAGAGAACCATGTTCTACTAACTGAACTGCAGAGGACCATGTTCTACTAACTGAACTACAGAGAACCATCTTCTACTAACTGAACTACAGAGGACCATGTTCTACTAACTGAACTACAGAGGACCATGTTCTACTCACTGAACTACAGAGAACCATGTTCTACTCACTGAACTACAGAGGACCATGTTCTACTAACTGAACTACAGAGGACCATGTTCTACTCACTGAACTACAGAGAACCATGTTCTACTAACTGAACTACAGAGGACCATGTTCTACTCACTGAACTACAGAGGACCATGTTCTACTAACTGAACTACAGAGGAACTTGTTCTACTAACTGAACTACAGAGGACCATGTTCTACTAACTGAACTACAGAGGACCATGTTCTACTAACTGAGCTACAGAGTACCATGTTCTACTAACTGAGCTACAGATGACCATGTTCTACTCACTGAACTACAGAGGACCATGTTCTACTAACTGAACTACAGAGGACCATGTTCTACTCACTGAACTACAGAGAACCATGTTCAACTAACTGAACTACAGAGGACCATGTTCTACTAACTGAACTACAGAGGACCATGTTCTACTAACTGAACTACAGAGGACCATGTTCTACTAACTGAACTACAGAGGACCATGTTCTACTAACTGAACTACAGAGGACCATGTTCAACTAACTGAACTACAGAGGACCATGTTCTACTAACTGAACTACAGAGGACCATGTTCTACTAACTGAACTACAGAGGACCATGTTCTACTCACTGAACTACAGAGGACCATGTTCTACTAACTGAGCTACAGAGGACCATGTTCTACTAACTGAGCTACAGATGACCATGTTCTACTCACTGAACTACAGAGGACCATGTTCTACTAACTGAACTACAGAGGACCATGTTCTACTCACTGAACTACAGAGAACCATGTTCAACTAACTGAACTACAGAGAACCATGTTCTACTCACTGAACTACAGATGACCATGTTCTACTCACTGAACTACAGAGGACCATGTTCTACTCACTGAATTACAGAGGACCATGTTCTACTAACTGAACTACAGAGAACCATGTTCTACTAACTGAACTACAGAGAACCATGTTCTACTAACTGAACTACAGAGGACCATGTTCTACTAACTGAACTACAGAGAACCATGTTCTACTAACTGAACTACAGAGAACCATGTTCTACTAACTGAACTACAGAGGACCAAAAGTGAAATAAACAAGAGAAAATGTACAGTAAACACTCACAAATGTTCCTCACTCAGCTCAGACAACGAGGGGCTTTAAAATAGATTGTCTCCCAATTCAAAAATGAGCTGGGTTGATATATCACTCCATTACACACATACACTCACCGATCTGCAGTATCACTCCGACAGCCACCAGTAGCAGGGACCCTAGCAGGGATGCCAGCAGCCAGACAGCCAACTTCCAGCCCCCACACGGCCAGCACACACACTCCTTTACACGCTGGCATCGCATGGCTCTCTGTCTCTCTCGCTGTCTGACTGACGATCCCATCAGTCTGGTGGAACACACACACAATCTATCAGTGCACTGGACCCTGTGTCTATCTCTCCCTCTCTCTCTCTCTCTGTCTCTGTGTGTCTCTCTCTCTCTCTCTGTCTCTCTTTCTGTCTCCGTCTATCTCTCTCTCTGACTGTCTGTCTCTCTCTCTCTGTCTCTCTCTTTGTCTCCGTCTCCCTCTCCCTCTCCGTCTCCCTCTCTCTCTCTGTCTCCTTGTCTCTCTCTTTGTCTCCATCTCCCTCTCCCTCTCCCTCTCCCTCTCCGTCTCTGTCTCCCTCTCCGTCTCCCTCTCTCTCTCTGTCTCCTTGTCTCTCTCTGTCTAGGTCTCTGTCTCTCTTTCTGTCTCTCTCTGACTCGCTCTGACTCTCTCTGACTGTCTCTGACTCTGTCTCTCTTTCTGTCTGTCTCTCTGACTTCATCTCTCTCTCTGTCTCTCTGACTTCATCTCTCTCTCTGTCTCTCTCTCTGTAACTCTCTCTGTCTCTCTCTCTCTGTCTCTCTCTCTGTAACTCTCTCTCTCTCTCTCTCTCTCTCTCTCTCTCCGTGTCTCTCTGTCTCTCTCTCTGTAACTCTTTCTGTCTTTCTACCCTGTGAGTGGCACTCAACACGTCTCCATTAGCTTGAGTCTTAAACATTCTTCTTTAGCCTGTCTCCCCCCTTCATCTACACTGAGTGCATGTCATAAGACATCATTAAGGGTTAATAGATTTCACCTGGTCAGTCCATGTTCCATTTAGCAGGCAATTTTTATCCAAAGCAACTCAGTCATCCATACATATATTTATATACGTATATATATACGTGGAGGTGATCATGGGAATCGAACCCACTATCTTGGCGTTGCAAGCGCCATGTTCTACTAACTGAACTACAGAGAACCATGTTCTACTAACTGAACTGCAGAGGACCATGTTCTACTAACTGAACTACAGAGAACCATGTTCTACTAACTGAACTACAGAGGACCATGTTCTACTAACTGAACTACAGAGAACCATGTTCTACAAACTGAACTACAGAGAACCATGTTCTACTAACTGAACTACAGAGGACCATGTTCTACTAACTGAACTACAGAGGACCATGTTCTTTCTGTCTTTCTCTGTCTCTCTCTCTCTCTCTCCCCGTGTCTCTCTGTAACTCTTTCTGTCTTTCTCTGTCTCTCTCTCTCTCTCTCCCCGTGTCTCTCTGTAACTCTTTCTGTCTTTCTCTGTCTCTCTCCCTCTCCCTCCGTGTCTCTCTGTCTCTCTCTCTGTCTCTGTGTCTTTTTGTCTCCAAATCTCTCTGTCTAAATATCTCTCTGTCTGTGTCTTTCTCTGTCTCTCTCTCTGTCTCCGTCTCTTTCTGTCTCTGTGTCTCTCTGTCCATGTCCCTCTCTGTTGATTTGCGCTTTTCACACCAAAGTACGTTCATCTCTTGGAGACAAAACGCATCTCCTTCCTGAGCGGTATGATTGTTTGTATCGATGAGCGTGGTACCTTCAGGCATTTGGAAATTGCTCCCAAGGATGAACCAGACTTGTGGAAGTCTACAATTTTTTTCTGAGGTCTTGCTGATTTCTTTTGATTTTCCCATGATGTCAAGCAAGGAGGCACTGAGTTTGAAGGTAGGCCTTAAAATACATCCATAGGTACACCAATTCACTCAAATGATGTCAATTAGCCTATCAGAAGTTTCTAAAGCCATGACATCATTTTCTGAAATTTTCCAAGCTGTTTAAGTCCGGAACCTCCTACAACGGTCCACGGTTCAGAACCTCCTGAGACGGTACACGGTTCAGAACCTCCTGAGATGGTCCGCGGTCCGGAACCCCCAGCGACGATCGGCCGCCCGGAACCTCCTGAGACGATCGGCGGTCCGGAGTCTCCAGCGACGGTCTGCGGTCCAGAGTCTCCAGCGACGGTCTGCAGTCCAGAGTCTCCTGCGACGGTCTGCGGTCCAGAGCCTCCTGCGACGGTCTACGGTCCAGAGCCTCCTGCGACGGTCTACGGTCCAGAGCCTCCAGCGGGGGTTCCCAGTCCGGAGCCTCCAGCGACGATCTACAGTCCGAAGTCTCCGGCGACGATCCACGGCCCGGAGCCCCCGGCGACGATCCACGGTTCGAAGCATCCGGCAATGGTTCACGGTCAGGTTCCTCTGGCGATGAGCCACGGTCCGGTACTTCCGGCAACGAGCCACGGTCCGGTTCCTCCAATGACGTGTCCACGAGCGGAGTGGGTACTTCGCCCCACACCGGAGCCGCCACCGACGGTAGATGTCATGTCCTGACCATAGAGAACTCTTATTCTCTATGTTGGTTAGGTCGAGGTGTGATTTAAGGGTGGGTTATCTAGGTGAATTAGATTTATATGTTGAACTTGTATTGTTCCCAATCAGAGGCAGCTGTTTATCGTTGTCTATGATTGGGGATCATATTTAGGTATCCATTTTCCCATTGTGCTTTGTGAGATCTTGGGGCGGCAGGGTAGGCTAGTGGTTAGAGCGTTGGACTAGTAACCGGAAGGCTTCAAGTTCAAACCCCTGAGCTGACAAGGTACAAATCTGTCGTTCTGCCCCTGAACAGGCAGTTAACCCACTGTTCCTAGGCCGTCATTGATAATAAGAATTTGTTCTTAACTGACTTGCCTAGTTAAATAAAGGTCAAATTAAAACATTTAAAAAATAAATCTTGTCTATGTATAGTTGCCTGTGAGCATTATATTAGCTTTACGTTTCGTTTGTTCTTTAAAGTTTTCTATTCCAAAATGAAGGATGGAAACATACCACGCTGCATCTTGGTCCACTCCTTATAACGATCGTGACAGTGTACCTTTCCAAATCATGTCCAATCAATTGAATTTACCACAGGTGGACTACAATCAAGTTGTAGAAACATCTCAAGGGTAATCCAAGGAAACAGGATGCACCTGAGATTAATTTCGAGTCTCATGGCGAAAGTTCTGAATAAATACAAATACGTTTTTTTCAAACATTTGTACACAAAAGAAAAAGGATTTTGCCATTGTGGGATATTGTGTTTGATTGATGAGGAACATGTTTTGTTTAATCCATATTAGAATAATGCTGTAACGTAACAGTCTGAAGGTGCAGGGATGAGTACAGGGCAGGCTAGTGATGGCTGTTCAACTGTCTGGTAATAGAAGCTTTTTAACAGTCTGATGGCCTGGTGATAGAAGCCGTTTCTCAGTCTGATGGCCTCGTAAAATAAGCTGTTTAACAGTCTGATGGCCTCGTAATAGAAGCTGTTTAACAGTCTGATGGCCTGGTGATAGAAGCCGTTTCTCAGTCTGATGGCCTCATAATAGAAACTGTTTAACAGTCTGATGGCCTGGTGATAGAAGCTGTTTAACAGTCTGATGGTAATAGAAGCTATTCGAAAGTCTGATGGCCTGGTGATAGAAGCCGTTTCTCAGTCTGATGGCCTCGTAATAGAAGCTGTTTAAAAGTCTGATGGCCTGGTGATAGAAGCTGTTTAACAGTTTGATGGTAATAGAAGCTATTCAACAGTCTGATGGCCTGGTGATAGAAGCTGTTTCTCAGTCTCTCTGTCCAAGCTATGATGCACCTTTACTGTCTCTGTCTGCTAGATGGCAGCAGGGTGAACAGACCATGACTCAGGTGGCTGAGGTTCTTGAGGATCTTCTTGTCCGTCCTTTGACACAGAGTGCTGTAAATGTCCCGGAGGGCAGTCAGTGTGCCCCTGGTGATGACCACTAGCACCAGATTGTTCTTCAAGATGTTCAAACGTTCATAGATGACCAGCAGGGTCAAATAATAATCACAGTGGTTGTAGACGTAGAAGGTGCAACAGGTCAGTACCTCAGGAGTAAAGGTCAGTCGGCTTTTCATAGCCGAGCATTCAGGAGGTCGAGACAGAGAGAGATCAGAGAGATCATTGTGCTGTCCAATTAGGAAGCAGGGATTTTAACATCGGCCAAGCAACCCAGCACCGTGGCTGTCCCATTGAGCACAGCGTGCTCACAAACCGCTCAAATCCCCGGCACAAACGGTTCAGTTATGAGGAATGAAAAATAATCTAGTCCCCAATGTTGTGTTTTTCAATACTCCATTCATAGTGGGATGTAGCGCAGGTCAGACGGGGAATAATGTTGCCTTTTGTGTCGCCGTGCTTCTCCTCCCTCCTCTCTGCCCCGCGCCGCTGAAAGATCCTCGGACCCATGAAAATACTCATGAACGTCTAAGATAACCAGGAATATAACACTCTGACTCTCTCTCTCACGGTCACACACACACACTGAAAAGGGAGGAATTTTGACCCCATTAAATTCCGATTTATTGCATCTGTCAACATGTGTGTTTAACCCTTATCCATTAACATGGAAACATCATTTTATTTATTTATTTATTTTACCTTTATTTAACCAGGCAAGTCAGTTAAGAACAAATTCTTATTTTCAATGATGGCCTAGGAACAGTGGGTTAACTGCCTGCTCAGGGGCCGAACGACAGATTTGTACCTTGTCAGCTCAGGGATTCGAACTTGCAACCTTTAGTCCAACGCTCTAACCACTAGACTACCTGCCGCCCCTACACTCTAACCACTAGGCTACCTACCGTCCCTACACTCTAACCACTAGGCTACCATGCCGCCCCTACACTCTAACCACTAGGCTACCTGCCGCCCCTACACTCTAACCACTAGACTACCTACCGCCCCTACACTCTAACCACTAGGCTACCTACCCCCTCTACACTCTAACCACCAGGCTACCTGCCGCCCCTACACTCTAACCACTAGGCTACCTACCCCCTCTACACTCTAACCACTAGGCTACCTACCCCCTCTACACTCTAACCACTAGGCTACCTACCCCCTCTACACTCTAACCACTAGGCTACCTACCCCTCTACACTCTAACCACTAGACTACCTACCCCCTCTACACTCTAACCACTAGGCTACCTACCCCCTCTACACTCTAACCACTAGGCTACCTACCCCCTCTACACTCTAACCACTAGACTACCTACCCCCTCTACACTCTAACCACTAGGCTACCTACCCCCTCTACACTCTAACCACTAGGCTACCTACCCCCTCTACACTCTAACCACTAGACTACCTACCCCCTCTACACTCTAACCACTAGGCTACCTACCCCCTCTACACTCTAACCACTAGACTACCCTACCCCCTCTACACTCTAACCACTAGGCTACCTACCCCCTCTACACTCTAACCACTAGACTACCCTGCCGCCCCGTCAACCCCCACATTGCAGATTTCCTTTTGTTTACCAATTAATAATAGGGAAGAGGCATATCTGCAATCATAATTATTGAAAAAAGAAAATTAAAGAAAATAGTTGTGCATGTAAACACAACAAGAGTGGCAAAGCATTCCAAGGTTGTAGTTGGGTTAAGTGCCTTGCTCAAGGGCACTGCTCGTTTTTAACCTCGTCGGCTCTGGGACTCAAACTAGTGATCTTTTTGTTATTGGCTCAACGCTCTATCCCGCTAGGCTACCTGGCGTCCCAATCTGGAATCTGTCATGTCAAAATTCAGATGCAACTTTTGGAGTCCTTTCAATTATTTCTGTTGTTGTTCCATACACTAAATTATTGTCTTATTAACAAAAGAGTGAATATATACAGAACCACTGTGGTGAACCATATATACAGAACCACTGTGGTGTACCATATATACAGAACCACTGTGGTGTACCATATATACAGAACCACTGTGGTGTACCATATATACAGAACCACTGTGGTGTACCATATATACAGAACCACTGTGGTGAACCATATATACAGTACAGAACCACTGTGGTGTACCATATATACAGAACCACTGTGGTGTACCATATATACAGTACAGAACCACTGTGGTGAACCATATATACAGAACCACTGTGGTGTACCATATATACAGAACCACTGTGGTGAACCATATATACAGTACAGAACCACTGTGGTGTACCATATATACAGTACAGAACCACTGTGGTGTACCATATATACAGAACCACTGTGGTGTACCATATATACAGTACAGAACCACTGTGGTGTACCATATATACAGTACAGAACCACTGTGGTGTACCATATATACAGAACCACTGTGGTGTACCATATATACAGTACAGAACCACTGTGGTGTACCATATATACAGAACCACTGTGGTGTACCATATATACAGAACCACTGTGGTGTACCATATATACAGTACAGAACCACTGTGGTGTACCATATATACAGAACCACTGTGGTGTACCATATATACAGTACAGAACCACTGTGGTGTACCATATATACAGAACCACTGTGGTGTACCATATATACAGAACCACTGTGGTGTACCATACATACAGTACAGAACCACTGTGGTGTACCATATATACAGTACAGAACCACTGTGGTGTACCATATATACAGAACCACTGTGGTGTACCATATATACTGTACAGAACCACTGTGGTGTACCATATATACAGTACAGAACCACTGTGGTGTACCATATATACAGAACCACTGTGGTGTACCATATATACAGAACCACTGTGGTGTACCATATATACAGAACCACTGTGGTGTACCATATATACAGAACCACTGTGGTGTACCATATATACAGAACCACTGTGGTGTACCATATATACAGAACCACTGTGGTGTACCATATATACAGAACCACTGTGGTGAACCATATATACAGTACAGAACCACTGTGGTGAACCATATATACAGTACAGAACCACTGTGGTGTACCATATATACAGTACAGAACCACTGTGGTGTACCATATATACAGTACAGAACCACTGTGGTGTACCATATATACAGAACCACTGTGGTGTACCATATATACAAAACCACTGTGGTGTACCATATATACAGTACAAAACCACTGTGGTGTACCATATATACAGTACAGAACCACTGTGGTGTACCATATATACAGTACAGAACCACTGTGGTGTACCATATATACAGTACAGAACCACTGTGGTGTACCATATATACAGTACAGAACCACTGTGGTGTACCATATATACAGAACCACTGTGGTGTACCATACATACAGTACAGAACCACTGTGGTGTACCATATATACAGAACCACTGTGGTGTACCATATATACAGAACCACTGTGGTGTACCATATATACAGAACCACTGTGGTGTACCATATATACAGTACAGAACCACTGTGGTGTACCATATATACAGTACAGAACCACTGTGGTGTACCATATATACAGTACAGAACCACTGTGGTGTACCATATATACAGAACCACTGTGGTGTACCATATATACAGTACAGAACCACTGTGGTGTACCATATATACAGTACAGAACCACTGTGGTGTACCATATATACAGTACAGAACCACTGTGGTGTACCATATATACAGAACCACTGTGGTGTACCATACATACAGTACAGAACCACTGTGGTGTACCATATATACAGTACAGAACCACTGTGGTGAACCATATATACAGAACCACTGTGGTGTACCATATATACAGTACAGAACCACTGTGGTGTACCATATATACAGTACAGAACCACTGTGGTGTACCATATATACAGTACAGAACCACTGTGGTGTACCATATATACAGAACCACTGTGGTGTACCATATATACAGAACCACTGTGGTGTACCATATATACAGTACAGAACCACTGTGGTGAACCATATATACAGAACCACTGTGGTGAACCATATATACAGTACAGAACCACTGTGGTGTACCATATATACAGAACCACTGTGGTGTACCATATATACAGAACCACTGTGGTGTACCATATATACAGGACCACTGTGGTGAACCATATATACAGTACAGAACCACTGTGGTGTACCATATATACAGAACCACTGTGGTGTACCATATATACAGAACCACTGTGGTGAACCATATATACAGTACAGAACCACTGTGGTGTACCATATATACAGTACAGAACCACTGTGGTGTACCATATATACAGAACCACTGTGGTGTACCATATATACAGAACCACTGTGGTGTACCATATATACAGAACCACTGTGGTGTACCATATATACAGAACCACTGTGGTGAACCATATATACAGTACAGAACCACTGTGGTGAACCATATATACAGTACAGAACCACTGTGGTGTACCATATATACAGTACAGAACCACTGTGGTGTACCATATATACAGTACAGAACCACTGTGGTGTACCATATATACAGTACAGAACCACTGTGGTGTACCATACATACAGTACAGAACCACTGTGGTGTACCATACATACAGTACAGAACCACTGTGGTGTACCATATATACAGAACCACTGTGGTGAACCATATATACAGTACAGAACCACTGTGGTGTACCATATATACAGTACAGAACCACTGTGGTGTACCATATATACAGAACCACTGTGGTGAACCATATATACAGTACAGAACCACTGTGGTGTACCATATATACAGAACCACTGTGGTGTACCATATATACAGAACCACTGTGGTGAACCATATATACAGTACAGAACCACTGTGGTGTACCATATATACAGTACAGAACCACTGTGGTGTACCATATATACAGTACAGAACCACTGTGGTGTACCATATATACAGAACCACTGTGGTGTACCATATATACAGAACCACTGTGGTGAACCATATATACAGTACAGAACCACTGTGGTGTACCATATATACAGTACAGAACCACTGTGGTGTACCATATATACAGAACCACTGTGGTGTACCATATATACAGAACCACTGTGGTGAACCATATATACAGTACAGAACCACTGTGGTGTACCATATATACAGTACAGAACCACTGTGGTGTACCATATATACAGAACCACTGTGGTGTACCATATATACAGTACAGAACCACTGTGGTGAACCATTCAAAAGGGACATTTAACACTAGTTTCCAATCATTGGCTTGAAATAGAATTCAAATTGCCAGGCGTCTGGAAAATGTGCATTTTATAAAATAATGAAAACATTTTCAAAGATGAGAAACATACCTGAAATAAAAGTTGCTCTCTTCTCCCACAGGAAAAAATAAATAATCAAAAATCAAAGTTCCCCAAACAAGTCTCTACAAAAAATTAATTGTCCTTGTATTTTCAGATGGCAGGTCGTAGAACAGTTCCCCAGACTCTCGCAGTCCAAAAAACGTAGGAAAACATAGTGTCTTTCATCTCTTTTTCCCCGTGACTATAAGTACCTGGTTTCAGTGATAAGATTACGTATAACAATAGACATCAGCATTGTATGTTAATAACCTAACGTCCCCCTTTTAACTGCCTGTGGTTAGAAGAAACAGAACAGAAGAAAAGGCCATGTTGAAAGCCAACCCTTCACAGGTACCTGGTCATCTCCAGTTTCAGCTGATGCTCACGGAAGGTGCTGTCCTCTTCATCTAAGGGACTGTACAGTCACAATGGGGAGGATGCGGGGTGGGGGAGAGAGAGAGGGCAGTGACTGTAGTATGTGTGTGTGTGTGTGTGTGTGCGTGTGTCTCCCACCCACAGTCACAGTAGTAAAGTAGCACAGTGTGATTATGAAGCTGTGAAACTGATTCAATGTTTCAGGTTAATATTTGAAATAAAATTCCACCTTGTTTAGTTTTCTTTTTTTTGTAAAAAAAAATTTAAACAAACAAAAAAAATTAAAACAGGCTCAAAGAAATTGGAGGTGACTGACGTTTCCATGGCAATCTGACATTTCTTCCTTCCTGGAAATATTCCCTTTGGAAGTTTTTACTGGTAAAGCCCATTGGTTAGTCACGCTGTAGTTCCGCTGTAGTTGTGAACTCTCTGAAATATACCCGCAGTGTTTCTTTACAATGACCACATGCAGCCACAATAGAGTAGCAGCAGACAACAAAGAGACTATTCACCCATATTATTTTTTAAGTGTCTTGTGTGTTTTGTTGGGGGTTTCCTTTTTTTTTTTTTTCCAGAGGAAGTATTTAAATCAATGTTAAAAACTCACCGGCTGCGAGGTCAATAGAGTACGTGACCTTTTGATTGTACACAGTGTCACGTCTCTCGTCAGAAGGACCAAAGCGCAGCGTGGTAAGCGTTCGCGATACATTTATTACTCAAAACACTCGTACAAAATAACAACGAGTGAAAAACCGAAACAGTCCCAGTCAGGTGCAGTCACTAAACAGAAAATAACTACCCATAAAACCCAAATTATAAATGATCCCCAATCAGAGACAACGATAGACAGCTGCCTCTGATTGAGAACCACACCAACATAGAAATAAAGAAACTAGAATGCCCACCCTAGTCACACCCTGGCCTAACTAAGATAGAGAATAAAAAGCCTCTCTATGTCCAGGGCGTGACACTCTGTCTCAATATTTCTGATCATCAAACTATTTACGGTGTGCCATGAGGGGCTTGGCTGGCTACACATAGTGTCATATCAGGAACAATAGATGTATTTTTGAAGACCTGAGGTATTGATGTAGGTGGCCTGTTACAGTTCATCACAAAACAATACAACTAAATATTTCTTATTTATTTAACTGTTTATTTAACAAGGTAAGTCAGTTAAGAACAAATTCTTATTTTCAATGACGGCCTAGGAACAGTGGGTTAACTGTTCAGGGGCAGAACGACAGATTTGTACCTTATCAGCTCGGGGATATATATCTCTGCTTTTCAGGAAATCTGACCACATAGTAGCAGGAACCCTACCTTCATACAGTATGAGCCAAAACATGTTGTGTGGAGGGGTGGGGGGCTCCATCCTCAAATGGCCTATTTCTCTCACAACAAAAAGCCCTGGCCATCCAGCCCTAACCGGAATCTCACAGCAGAATTGCAGCCTGCGTTGTAGCGTAGGCTAAAAGTCGACATTCCTTGAAAAAAAGCTATTCCTTCCTGAGCCTCGGCAGAGAAACGTGGCTAGCTGTTTACACCCAATTGTTAGGGTTCTCAGGGGGCCAATTCAAGGACGCTATGCTACGAGTGTCACCCGATTCATCGGAAGAGTCAAAACACGGGGATTCTGTTTCACAGGGCTAATCCTCACTAGTCTGAACCTCCAGGCCCCCGGATCCCACACTCTCTAACCAGGGTATTAGTTTCACGGTTGGTCGGATGATTTTGTAACCTGGAGGAAAAAGAAAAGCTAGGAAATGCTAAAGCAAGATTGTGTCATTATCACCACCACAACACTTCTTCATCCCTGAATGTATTACTGCCACCACTGTCTACAATATTAACACATTCTATATGCTACATACAACTATTATTCATGTAGTCATATACTGTAACATGCATGTATAGCATCTCTTAGATGCATTCTGTCATTAGTTGAATGTCGGTGTTTGTGTATGGGGGGGGGGGGTCACTACAGTAGCTTACCCAGAATGCCTCAGTGCCTCTCCAGTCTCGACAGAGGAGTGTTGAAAACATAAGAACAAGTGGCCCGGTCCTTTCTCTCTCTCCCTATCCTCCCCCCTCTCCATATCCCCATTTCATTCTGTCCCTCCCCCTCTCCCTCTACCCCCTCCCTATCCTCCCCTCTCTCCTTATCCTCCCCCCTCTCCCTCTCCCCCTCCCTATCCTCCCCTCTCTTCCTATCCTCCCGCCTCTCCCTTTCCCCATCTCTCCCTGTCCCTCTCCCTATCCTCCCCCCTCTCCATATCCCCATTTCGCTCTGTCCCTCTCCCCTCTCCCTCTCCCCCCTCCCTATCCTCCCCTCTCTCCATATCCCCATTTCACTCTGTCCCCCCTCCTCTCCCCCCTCCCTATCCTCCCCTCTCTTCCTATCCTCCCCCTCTCCAAATCCTTCCCCCTCTCCATATCTGCCTCTCTCTCTCTCGGTCTGTTTTTCCCCATCTCTCCCTGTCCCTCTTCCTATCCTCCCCCTCTCCTTTTCCCCATCTCTCCCTGTCCCTCTTCCTATCCTCCCCCTCTCCTTTTCCCCATCTCTCCCTGTCCCTCTTCCTATCCTCCCCCTCTCCAAATCCTTCCCCCTCTCCATATCTGCCTCTCTCTCTCGGTCTGTTTTTCGCCCTCTCTCACGCTCCACTCTGTCTATCTCCCCCCTCTCTCTCTCTCTCTTTCTTTCTCTCTCTCCCTCCCTCTCTCCCAAACTGTTTTTCACAGCTCCGGAATGTGTGCCAGAAACTATGTTACGTAAAAGAGAGAGAGAGAAACAAAAGGCACAAGGAATCAGAAACGCGCTTGATTGTGTACCGCCACAGAATTCTGCAAGATGATACAGCCTCCTGGATAGGAAGGAAACACACAGAGAGAAAAAGCCTGGGACTGTCTGCTAGAAAAATATATAGTTTAATTAAGGAATAAACACCCAACATTGAATGATAGACAATAAATATACTCATTGAATGTATTAGAGTTTCAGAGCCACGTTTTGGGGAAGACAAGTTTTCAGAAGACAGCCTGATGACACACACGTAAATCAATCTTTATAGTAATATGCTTGATGGTGTTGCCTGACCAAGTACCCCACTCATCTATAACCAGAAACCTAGGAGGCACTGTTCCCCATTCACTAGGCATACTGAAGCATGACCAAACAGCAGAGAAAGCAGATCCTAAGCATTAAATATGATCCTATGTTCACAGCTAATGTAGAATCAACCTCTATTCAGATGTTCTATTCAAACTAATCTCTTGATTGATATGATTGTGAAATTAATGTATTATGTAAATAACACCAATGTTCTAGTTGGAATGAAAACATTGTTGGTGTTATTAGAATGTTGTTTCCCATCAAAATGACACCGATCTAACCCCTCACACAACTATCAAAATGACACTGATCTAACCCCTCACACAACTATCAAAATGACACCGATCTAACCCCTCACACAACTATCAAAATTACACTGATCTAACCCCTCACTCAACTATCAAAATGACACTGATCTAACTCTCGCAACCATCAAAATGACACTAATCTAACCCTCACAACTATCAAAATGACACTGATCTAACCCTCACAACTATCAAAATGACACTGATCTAACCCTCACAACTATCAAAATGACACTGATCTAACCCTCACAACTATCAAAATGACACTGATCTAACCCTCGCAACCATCAAAATGACACTGATCTAACCCTTGCAACTATCAAAATGACACTGATCTAACCCTTGCAACTATCAAAATGACACTGATCTAACCCTCGCAACCATCAAAATGACACTGATCTAACCCTCACAGCTATCAATATGACACTGATCTAACCCCTCACACAACTATCAAAATGACACTGATCTAACCCTCGCAACTATCAAAATGACACTGATCTAACCCTCGCAACAATCAAAATGACACCGATATAACATCTGTCTTCATTGTTGTGGAAATCCTGTGTCATGAACAGTGCTTGTGCCCATACAAATAGATGTTGCTTGGGATGTTCCCCAATGCTGGAAGGGGGAGGCTGAATTAGAGAGCTGCCACACCCTGGTTAAGGGAACAGTGTTCAGCTGGAGCATATTCCCCGAGCCAGCGTTCCTCGTGCCGGCTGGGCTAGGCCATGCTTGCACCACAGATCCGTTATACAGAGACAGACAACGGACATGGTTCTTTCTGTTGCCTCATGACTCTACGCGATGACAAACACTGTCTGCTCATTCAGTCCCACAGAGGAAGGTTCAGATGAGGTTAAACTACAGTAAAAAACATGTTTTAACCTTTGGATTTCAAGTTCAATTCTGTAGGAATCGTCTCTCATCCAACTTGTGTCAAAATGTACAATTCTGAAGAGAAAACACTAGGATTCTGCTCATTCAGTCCAGTAGACTGCAGTTTATATGAGGCTAAGTCAACACCGTCCTAATCATTAGTAACCATCTCAGTCTTCATTGTTGTGGAAATCCTGCGACAACGCCAGACAGGAATCTGAGAAACGCCACCATGAATAGCGTCCGCCGTCCAGTCACAAGTGAAGCCTCCAACACATGATCGGGCTGTGACAGCTAACCCTTTGAAGAGAGGGAGAGAGGGATGAATCGTCTCCACACCACTCTCACCACTGGCTGACGTCCAGTGGACCAGTGGGAGAACTACAGAAGTATAATTCAAATTAATATCTACGTATGTACTGTCAAACGACCTATTAAATACAGCTATAGAGTCAACTAATAAACCAGTGTTGACAATCCTCGCCCCAATATCAGGCCTTCTGTGTCTGGTCAAGAGGAATGCTCGCATCATATCAGAACAGATTCTTCCCAAAATAAGCATCAGCTGGCATGAATAGTTTATAATATAATAGTATGTAATTTGGCTGAAATCATAAAACCAATCGTCTTATTTTCTAACCATCGCACAACTGTCAAATGTACACCGATGTACACCGATGTACACCAATGTACACCGATGTACACCAATGTACTCCGATACTCACCAATGTACACCAATGTACACCGATGTACACCAATGTACACCGACATACACCAATGTACACCGACGTACACCAATGTACACCGACGTACACCAATGTACACCAATGTACACCAATGTACACCTATGTACACCGATGTACACCGATGTACACCAATGTACATGTATGTGTCGTCACCATTCATGTTGAACCCCGTCTCAAAGCCTTGTGTCAAATAGAACGATGTACCTACATCCTATCTGTGCATCTGGAACATACTTTGTAGTCGTATGGAATTTGGCTGAAATCAAAAACACGTTATTATTTTCAGACTCTTTCTAATTCTTACATAACTACAGTATTTACCTTTCATGTCCAACCTGGGACAATCTCAGTCCTATTGTCTGGTCAAAAAGGTGTGCTTTACCTGACACCTCCACAGAGTTCTCTCTCTAAAAAATCAGTTTTAGCCGGCCCGAAGCCAACACCCATTGTCTGATCTGAAAATGTAGTAGTATACTATAGCAGTTCACCCACTTTTTTCCTGCCTGTCCTTGATCCGTCTCAGCCCAATTGTGTCTGGTTTGCTTAATCCTTATTGCGTTACTTTCAAATACATTGTTTACCAGGTCCAGTGTCCTCTTTAAATATAGAATCCCTTCAAGTCAATGGTTTATTAGTTGACTGTATATTTAATAGGTCGTTTGACAGTACATACGTAGATATTAATTTGAATTATACTTCTGTAGTTCTCCCACTGGTCCACTGGACCTCAGCCAGTGGTGAGAGTGGTGTGGAGACGATTCATCCTTCTCTCCCTCTCTTCAAAGGGTTAGCTGTCACAGCCCAATCATGTGTTCGAGGCTTCGCTTGTGACTGGACGGCGGACGCTATTCATGGTGGCGTTTCTCAGATTCCCGGCTGGCGTTGGCGCAGGATTTCCACAACAATGAAGACTGAGATGGTAACTAATGATTAGAAACTATGTTAACTTAGCCTCATATAAACTGCAGTCTACTGGACTGAATGAGCAGAATCCTAGTGTTTTCTCTTCAGAATTGTACATTTTAACACAAGTTGGATGAGAGACGATTCCTACAGAATTTAACTTGAAATCCAAAGGTTAAAACATGTTTTACTGTAGTTTAACCTCATCTGAACCTTCCTCTGTGGGACTGAATGAGCAGACAGTGTTTGTCTTCGCGTAGAGTCATGAGGCAACAGAAAGAACAATGTCCGTTGTCTGTCTCTGTATAACGGATCTGTGGTGCAAGCATGGCCAAGCCCAGCCGGCACGAGGAACGCTGGCTCGGGGAACATGCTCCAGCTGAACACTGTTCCCTTAACCAGGGTGTGGCAGCGCTCTAATTCAGCCTCCCCCTTACAGCATTGGGGAACATCCCAAGCAACGTCTATTTGTATGGGCACAAGCACTGTTCACGACACAAACTGTAAACACCCCTCTTGGGAACATTTTGCAGGTTTGAAAGCACATTTCCTGCAATTCTATACATTTTGTCATGAGGTGCAGCAACAATTTAGCATTTTTAAGGCACATTTTCTTGTCTGATGTGTATTGATGTGATATTTGAGTGACTCCAAATCTATGTGCAGCATACAGGGATGTGTGAAACTCAGCCACAGAGAGATGTGTTTATTACCACTTTACCTTCACAGAGATGTGTTTATTACCACTTTACCTTCACAGAGATGTGTTTATTACCACTTTACCTTCACAGAGATGTGTTTATTACCACCACACCGAGAGACTGACATTTTTTCCCATTCCTCCTTGCAAAACAGCTCGAGCTCAGTGAGGTTGGATGGAGAGCATTTGTGAACAGCAGTTTTCAGTTCTTTCCACAAATTCTCGATTGGATTCAGGTCTGGACTTTGACTTGGCCATTCTAACACCTGGATATGTTTATTTTTGAACCATTCCATTGTAGATTTTGCTTTATGTTTTGGATCATTGTCTTGTTGGAAGACAAATCTCCATCCCAGTCTCAGGTCTTTTGCAGACTCCATCAGGTTTTCTTCCAGAATGGTCCTGTATTTGGCTCCATCCATCTTCCCATCAATTTTAACCATCTTCCCTGTCCCTGCTGAAGAAAAGCAGGCCCAAACCATGGTGTTGCCACCACCATGTTTGACAGTGGGGATGGTGTGTTCAGGGTGATGAGCTGTGTTGCTTTTACGCCAAACATAACATTTTGCATTGTTGCCAAAAAGTTCAATTTTGGTTTCATCTGACCAGAGCGCCTTCTTCCACATGTTTGGTGTGTCTCCCAGGTGGCTTGTGGCAAACTTTAAATGACACTTTTTATGGATATCTTTAAGAAATGGCTTTCTTCTTGCCACTCTTCCATAAAGGCCAGATTTGTGCAATATACGACTGATTGTTGTCCTATGGACAGAGTCTCCCACCTCAGCTGTAGATCTCTGCAGTTCATCCAGAGTGATCATGGGCCTCTTGGCTGCATCTCTGATCAGTCTTCTCCTTGTATGAGCTGAAAGTTTAGAGGGACGGCCAGGTCTTGGTAGATTTGCAGTGGTCTGATACTCCTTCCATTTCAATATTATCGCTTGCACAGTGCTCCTTGGGATGTTTAAAGCTTGGGAAATCTTTTTGTATCCAAATCCGGCTTTAAACTTCTTCACAGCAGTATCTCGGACCTGCCTGGTGTGTTCCTTGTTCTTCATGATGCTCTCTGCGCTTTTAACGGACCTCTGAGACTATCACAGTGCACGTGCATTTATACGGAGACTTGATTACACACAGGTGGATTGTATTTATCATCATTAGTCATTTAGGTCAACATTGGATCATTCAGAGATCCTCACTGAACTTCTGGAGAGAGTTTGCTGCACTGAAAGTAAAGGGGCTGAATAATTTTGCACGCCCAATTTTTCAGTTTTTGATTTGTTAAAAAAGTTTGAAATATCCAATAAATGTTGTTCCACTTCATGATTGTGTCCCACTTGTTGTTGATTCTTCACAAAAAAATACAGTTTTATATCTTTATGTTTGAGAGAGAGCATTTGGCAAATGTGGCAAAAGGTCGCAAAGTTCAAAGGGGCCGAATAATTTCGCAAGGCACTGTATATATACATATTTATTCAATATATACAAATGATGGTAAGTATTTGGGTGAACTTGCACTTAACCTTGAACGTTGTTATTGAAAAGTGAGCCATTTCAAAAGGACAACCAACACGTGCCAATCGTAACATACAATCCCACTCCTCATCTTAAAGATACGATGTCTATAGTAGCCTCCATGTATCTTGAGGTAAAATGTCCAGTACTGTACATGCCAATTCCAAGTCTGTTCGTCTACCTCTCTTTTTGAAAGCAGGAAAACTAAATCATATTCAATGAAAATCTCTGAAAAGTTGTTTAGTGTATTTTCTTTTGTCATCATTTTAGGAGACACCTGTTCAGTTGTCCAACTGAATGAAAGGGGGGATACCTGTTCAGTTGTCCAACTGAATGAAAAGGGGGAGACCTGGTCAGTTGTCCAACTGAATGAAAGGGGGGATACCTGGTCAGTTGTCCAACTGAATGAAAGGGGGGGTACCTGGTCAGTTGTCCAACTGAATGAAAGGGGGGATACCTGTTCAGTTGTCCAACTGAATGAAAGGGGGGGTACCTGGTCAGTTGTCCAACTGAATGAAAGGGGGGATACCTGGTCAGTTGTCCAACTGAATGAAAGGGGGGATACCTGGTCAGTTGTCCAACTGAATGAAAGGGGGGATACCTGGTCAGTTGTCCAACTGAATGAAAGGGGGGATACCTGGTCAGTTGTCCAACTGAATGAAAGGGGGGATACCTGGTCAGTTGTCCAACTGAATGAAAGGGGGGATACCTGGTCAGTTGTCCAACTGAATGAAAGGGGGGATACCTGGTCAGTTGTCCAACTGAATGAAAGGGGGGATACCTGGTCAGTTGTCCAACTGAATGAAAAGGGGGAGACCTGGTCAGTTGTCCAACTGAATGGAAGGGGGGAGACCTGGTGAGTTGTCCAACTGAATGAAAAGGGGGAGACCTGGTCAGTTGTCCAACTGAATGAAAGGGGGGATACCTGGTCAGTTGTCCAACTGAATGAAAGGGGGGATACCTGGTCAGTTGTCCAACTGAATGAAAGGGGGGATACCTGGTCAGTTGTCCAACTGAATGAAAGGGGGGATATCTGGTCAGTTGTCCAACTGAATGAAAGGGGGGATACCTGGTCAGTTGTCCAACTGAATGAAAGGGGGGATACCTGGTCAGTTGTCCAACTGAATGAAAGGGGGGATACCTGTTCAGTTGTCCAACTGAATGAAAGGGGGGATACCTGTTCAGTTGTCCAACTGAATGAAAGGGGGATACCTGGTCAGTTGTCCAACTGAATGAAAGGGGGGATACCTGGTCAGTTGTCCAACTGAATGAAAGGGGGGATACCTGGTCAGTTGTCCAATTGAATGAAAGGGGGGATACCTGGTCAGTTGTACAACTGAATGAAAAGGGGGAGACCTGGTCAGTTGTCCAACTGAATGAAAGGGGGGATACCTGGTCAGTTGTACAACTGAATGAAAGGGGGGAGACCTGGTCAGTTGTACAACTGAATGAAAAGGGGGAGACCTGGTGAGTTGTCCAACTGAATGGAAGGGGGGATACCTGGTCAGTTGTCCAACTGAATGAAAGGGGGATACCTAGTCAGTTGTACAACTGAATGAAAGGGGGGATACCTGGTCAGTTGTACAACTTAATGAAAGGGGGGATACCTGGTCAGTTGTCCAACTGAATGAAAGGGGGGATACCTAGTCAGTTGTCCAACTGAATGAAAGGGGGATACCTAGTCAGTTGTACAACTGAATGCCATCAACTGAAATGTGTATTCCGCATTTAACCCAACCCCGCAAAATCAAATATCTTAACCGACATCTTCAGGCAGAACAATCCTGTCAGCTCAAGGATTCGATCCAGCAACCTTTCAGTTACTGGCCCAATGCTCTAACCACTAGGTTCCCTGCAGTAGTGTAGTGTCATGTAGTGTAGTGTAGTGTAGTATTTGGCACGTGCCTGGATCACCAAGATCCATATGTGTTTTTGATAGGACATTCGAATTCCAAAGGTTGTTTATTTCAAAAAACGAAAAACACAGATCAAGAAAAACACAGATGTCTGACAAAGGTATAATTTCCACAGGAACGATAGCTGGGAGACAGTAACAGATACAAAGTGCACACTAGAAAGAAGAGTGTCTACGTCTGTCTGCCTCCTGGAAATTTTTCTGCCGTGAATAAAAGCATCATTTAGGGCCCCTGAATTGTATCTTGGAGGTAAAATGTCTGCCACTACGTCTTCAGCACATACAGTACATGCCAATGTAACAATCAGGCTTCCGTCCCTCTCCTCGCCCCAACCTGAGCTCCAACCAGGGACCCTCTGCACCCATCAACAGTCACCCTTCGAAGCATCATTACCCATCGTGCCACAAAAGCCGTGGCACTTGCAGAGCAAGGGGAACCACTACTTCACGGTCTCAGAGCAAGTGATGTCACCGGTTGAAACACTATTAGCACGCACCACCGCTAACTAGCTAGCCATTTCATATCAGTTACACCAATTCCAAGTGTGTTTATTTACCTCTCTCTCTCTCTCTTTGAAAGCAGGAACAAATTAGTACATACAGAGGGCGCAACATCGTCCAGGTTCAAAGCCACTGTCACATCAATCTAATGAGTTGTGGGGGTTAAAATATCACCGCTAAAATCTGTTATGTTGTTTTTGTAACTAGCTGAACAGAACGGGGAATACAGAGAAACACAAGCATTCAGAAATGCACGTGTGGCAAATACTACGTTCTACAGATCTGTGTCACAGTCAATGAACAGGATGCAGTGACACACAGTACACAGGAGAACTCTGTCTATCCCTCTATCGTTCTGTCTCTGTTCATCTCTCTCTATCGTTCTGTCTCTGTTCATCTCTCTCTATCGTTCTGTCTCTGTTCATCTCTCTCTATCGTTTCTGTTCATCTCTCTCTATCGTTCTGTCTCTGTTCATCTCTCTCCATCGTTCTGTCTCTGTTCATCTCCCTCTATCGTTCTGTCTCTGTTCATCTCTCTCTATCGTTTCTGTTCATCTCTCTCTATCGTTCTGTCTCTGTTCATCTCTCTCCATCGTTCTGTCTCTGTTCATCTCCCTCTATCGTTCTGTCTCTGTTCATCTCTCTCTATCGTTTCCGTTCATCTCTCTCTATCGTTCTGTCTCTGTTCATCTCTCTCCATCGTTCTGTCTCTGTTCATCTCCCTCTATCGTTCTGTCTCTGTTCATCTCTCTCTATCGTTCTGTCTCTGTTCATCTCTCTCCATCGTTCTGTCTCTGTTCATCTCCCTCTATCGTTCTGTCTCTGTTCATCTCTCTCTATCGTTTCTGTTCATCTCTCTCCATCGTTCTGTCTCTGTTTATCTCTCTCTATCGTTCTGTCTCTGTTCATCTCTCTCTATCGTTCTGTCTCTGTTCATCTCTCTCTATCGTTCTGTCTCTGTTTATCTCTCTCTATTGTTCTGTCTCTGTTCATCTCCCTCTGTCGTTCTGTCTCTGTTCATCTCTCTCTATCATTCTGTCTCTGTTTATCTCTCTCGATCATTCTGTCTCTGTTTATCTCTCTCGATCATTCTGTCTCTGTTTATCTCTCTCTATCGTTCTGTCTCTGTTAATCTCTCTCGATCATTCTGTCTCTGTTTATCTCTCTATCGTTCTGTATCTCCCTCGGTCTCTCTCTCTCTATCGTTATATCTCTATCTCTCTCTATCATTCTGTCTCTCTCTCTCTCTCTCTATCGTTCTGTCTCTCTCTCTATCGTTCTGTCTCTCTCTGTCTATCTCTCTATTGTTCTGTATCTCCCTCGGTCTCTCTCTATCGTTCTGTCTCTATCTCTCTCTATCGTTCTGTCTCTCTCTCTATCGTTCTGTCTCTCTCTCTCTATTGTCCTGTCTCTCTGTCCATCTCTCTGTAACGTTCTGTCTGTCTCTCTCTCTGGCTAACTCTCTCTATCGTTCTGTCTGTCTCTCTGGGTGTTTCTCAATATGCATACTACCGTGCTCCACACTCTCATGCTCAGAGTGCATTCTCTGACGATTTTGTCTTGGGTACATTCTTGTGAGGATGAGAGTGTGGAGAACTCATAAAACATTCCATTTGAGAAGCACTCGCACGCCCCCTACTGTATTACCTCACGCTGTATCTCCCCCTACTGTATTACCTCACGCTGCATCTCCCCTACTGTATTACCTCACGCTGCATCTCCCCCTACTGTATTACCTCACGCTGCATCTCCCCCTACTGTCTTACCTCACGCTGCACCTCCCCCTACTGTATTACCTCACGCTGCACCTCCCCCTACTGTATTACCTCACGCTGCATCTCCCCCTACTGTCTTACCTCACGCTGCACCTCCCCCTACTGTATTACCTCACGCTGCACCTCCCCCTACTGTATTACCTCACGCTGCATCTCCCCCTACTGTATTACCTCACGCTGCACCTTCCCCTACTGTATTACCTCACGCTGCACCTTCCCCTACTGTATTACCTCACGCTGAGCAGCACTCCCCCTACTGTATTACCTCACGCTGCATCTCCCCCTACTGTATTACCTCATGCTGAGCAGCACTCCCCCTACTGTATTACCTCATGCTGAGCAGCACTCCCCCTACTGTATTACCTCACGCTGAGCAGCACTCCCCCTACTGTATTACCTCACGCTGAGCAGCACTCCCCCTACTGTATTACCTCACGCTGAGCAGCACTCCCCCTACTGTATTACCTCACACTGACCACCACTCCCCCTACTGTATTACCTCACGCTGAGCAGCACTCCCCCTACTGTATTACCTCACGCTGAGCAGCACTCCCCCTACTGTATTACCTCACGCTGAGCAGCACTCCCCCTACTGTATTACCTCACACTGACCACCACTCCCCCTACTGTATTACCTCACGCTGAGCAGCACTCCCCCTACTGTATTACCTCACGCTGAGCAGCACTCCCCCTACTGTATTACCTCATGCTGAGCAGCACTCCGCCTACTGTATTACCTCACGCAGCATCTCCCCCTACTGTATTACCTCACGCTGCACCTCCCCCTACTGTATTACCTCACGCTGCACCTCCCCCTACTGTATTACCTCACGCTGCACCTCCCCCTACTGTATTACCTCACGCTGCACCTCCCCCTACTGTATTACCTCACGCTGCACCTCCCCCTACTGTATTACCTCACGCTGCACCTCCCCCTACTGTATTACCTCACGCTGCACCTCCCCCTACTGTATTACCTCACGCTGCACCTCCCCCTACTGTATTACCTCACGCTGCACCTCCCCCTACTGTATTACCTCACGCTGCACCTCCCCCTACTGTATTACCTCACGCTGCATCTCCCCCTACTGTCTTACCTCACGCTGCACCTCCCCCTACTGTATTACCTCACGCTGCACCTCCCCCTACTGTATTACCTCACGCTGTACCTCCCCCTACTGTATTACCTCACGCTGCACCTCCCCCTACTGTATTACCTCACGCTGCATCTCCCCCTACTGTCTTACCTCACGCTGCATCTCCCCCTACTGTCTTACCTCACGCTGCACCTCCCCATTCACTGAACCTTCTTCCAGCCAGGACAATGGCAACAATAGAGACCAAACAACATGTACACAAAGCAAACATTTTACTTCATTATTATCAGCTAGATATGTGAATTGTAATGATAAAGATATGTGAATGTAGCTAACCAGATAGTTTACCAGGCAAAAATAACCTAAAACTAATATAATGCAAGAAAGATGTCAATTATTCGTGGCTATCTGGCTAGCTAATAGTAGCAGCTAGCCAGTTAGCCCTATTAGTACTAGTAGCTAGACAGTTAGCCCTATTGACTTATTATGGGCTTGTGATCTACGGTACATAGGCAGGTAAACATCAAATCAAATCAAATCAAAATCAAATCAAATTTTATTTGTCACATACACATGGTTAGCAGATGTTAATGCGAGTGTAGCGAAATGCTTGTGCTTCTAGTTCCGACAATGCAGTAATAACCAACAAGTAATCTAGCTAACAATTCCAAAACTACTGTCTTATACACGGTGTAAGGGGATAAAGAATATGTACATAAGATATATGAATGAGTGATGGTACAGAGCAGCATAGGCAAGATGCAGTAGATGGTATCAAGTACAGTATATACATATGAGATGAGTATGTAAACAAAGTGCATAGTTAAAGTGGCTAGTGATACATGTATCACTTGATGATTGAGTTGGAGGCGTGCGTGGCCACGCAGTCTCTCTCTCTGTGTCTCTCTCTGTGTCTATCTCTCTGTCTCTCTCTCTCTCTGTCTCTCTCTCTCTCTCTCTGTGTCTCTCTCTGTGTCTATCTCTCTGTGTCTCTCTCTGTGTCTCTCTCGGTGTCTCGCTCTCTCTCTCTCTCTCTCTCTCTGTGTCTCTCTCTCTCTCTCTGTCTCTCTCTCTCTCTCTCTGTGTCTCTCTCTCTCTCTCTGTGTCTCTCTCTCTCTCTCGCTCTTTCGTACGTGATTTCTTCATATTTCTTTGCATACTTTCCGTCGAAGCTTACATCGATGCTTTAAGATATGTACATATGGACTACGCATTCGAGAACTGTACTCGAGAACTGCTTCGTTTCACATACTGTGATTTGGACTCATACTCCGACCCTCCTGTGCTCCAATTTGCGTGCTCAGAGCATGGAAGTATGCATTTTCAGAAACAGCCTTTGTCTATCTCTCTCTATCATTCTGTCTGTCTGTCTCTCTCTGTATCTGTCTGTCTGTCTGTCTGTCTGTCTGTCTGTCTGTCTGTCTGTCTGTCTGTCTGTCTGTTAGTCTGTCTGTCTGTCTGTCTGTCTGTCTGTCTGTCTGTCTGTCTGTCTGTCTGTCTGTCTGTCTGTCTGTCTGTCTGTCTGTCTGTCTGTCTGTCTGTCTGTCTGTCTGTGTGTGTCTATCTCTATCATTCTGTCTGTCTATCTCTCTATCATTCTGTCTGTCTATCTCTGTATCGTTCTGTCTGTCTATCTCTGTATCGTTCTGTCTGTCTATCTCTGTATCGTTCTGTCTGTCTATCTCTCTATCATTCTGTCTGTCTCTCTCTGTCTATCGATTCAATTCAATTCAATTCAATTCAAGGGCTTTATTGGCATGGGAAACATGTGTTAACATTGCCAAAGCAAGTGAGGTAGATAATATATTAGAGATTATATCTCTGTATCGTTCTGTCTGTCTGTCTATCTCTATCATTCTGTCTGTCTCTCTCTTCCTGCCTCTTTCTGTCTGTGTGGGTCTCTCGCTCTCTCTCTCTCTGTGTCTCTCTCTCTCTCTCTCTCTCTCTGTCTCTCTCTCTCTCTGTCTCTCTCTCTCTCTGTGTCTCTCTCTGTGTCTCTCTCGGTCTCTCTCTCTCTCTCTCTCTCTCTCTCTCTCTCTCTCTCTCTCTCTCTCTCTCTGTGTGTCTCTCTCTCTCTGTGTCTCTCTCTCTCTTTGACTCCCTCTTTGGTGCCAGCTGCCCGCCACACATGAACAGAGAGAGAGAGAGAGAGAGGAGAGAGAGAGAGAGAGAGAGAGAGAGAGAGAGAGAGAGAGAGAGAAAGGGAGGGGAGAGAGAGAGAGGGTAGAGAGAGAGAGAGAGAGAGACAGAGAGAGAGAGAGAGAGAGAGGGAGGGGAGAGAGAGAGAGGGGAGAGAGAGATACCCAAGGACACTGATAACAAAAGGCAGAAGGGGTGTGCACTCTTTTCTCTCTCTCTCTTCTCACACATAAAATTGTACTGAGTCACGCGTGCAAACAATCCTATTCACTAGGTGCTGTGTTTTAAATTGGCAAGTCATTATCTTTGGTTCAAAGCTGTTTATTTCAGGAGGCTAATGAAGCCGGCTTGAACCCTGGATAGGCGACAGTCATTCTCCTTGTTACTGATGCAAACTCCCTCCGGTGGCTTAGCATGGTACAGTAGGCTACACTCTCCAATGGTGGAAGTGGCACCATGGAATTTAAAAGCCATGTTCTGTAGCACACCCGTGGGGATCTAAGCCTTTCAATATCCCATGTTATCATATTCCCAGGTATCCCATGTTATCATGTTCCCAGGTACTATATTATAATGTTCCCAGGTATCATGTTATCATTTTCCCAGGTATCATGTTCCCAGGTATCATGTTATCATGTTCCCCGGTATCATGTTATCATGTTCCCCGGTATCATGTTATCATGTTCCCAGGTATCATGTTCCCAGGTATCATATTCCCAGGTATCATGTTATAATGTTCCCAGGTATCATATTCCCAGGAATCATGGTATCATGTTCCCAGGTATCATATTCCCAGTTATCATATTATCATGTTCCCCGGTATCATGTTATCATGTCCCCAGGTATGATGTTATCATGTTCCCCGGTATCATGTTGTCATGTTCCCAGGTATCATGTTATCATGTTCCCAGGCATCATGTTATCATGTTCACAGGTATCATGTTATCATGTTCACAGGTATCATGTTATCATGTTCACAGGTATCATGTTATCATGTTCCCAGGTATCATGTTATCATGTTCCCAGGTATCATGTTCCCAGGTATCATGTTATCATGTTCCCAGGTATCGTGTTATCATGTTCACAGGTATCATGTTATCATTTTCCCAGGTATCAAATTATCATTTTCCCAGGTATCAAATTATCATTTCCCTAGGTATCCCATGTTATCATGTTTCCAGGTATAATGTTATCATGTTTCCAGGTATCATGTTATCATGTTCCCAGGTATCATGTTATCATGTTCACAGGTATCATGTTATCATTTTCCAGGTATCAAATTATCATTTCCCTAGGTATCCCATGTTATCATGTTCCCAGGTATCATGTTATCATGTTCCCAGGTATCATGTTCCCAGGTATCATATTCCCAGGTATCATGTTATCATGTTCCCAGGTATCATATTCCCAGGTATCATGTTATCATATTCCCAGGTATTCTGTTATCATGTTCCCAGGTATCATGTTATCATATTCCCAGGTATTCTGTTATCATGTTCCCAGGTATCATGGTATCATGTTCCCAGGTATCATGTTCCCAGGTATCATGCTATCATGTTCCCAGGTATCATGTTCCCAGGTATCATGTTCCCAGGTATCATGTTCCCAGGTATCATGTTATGATGTTCCCAGGTATCATGTCCCCAGGTATCATGTTCCCAGGTATCATGTTCCCAGGTATCATGTCCCCAGGTATCATGTTCCCAGGTATCATGTTCCCAGGTATCATGTTATCATGTCCCCAGGTATCATGTTCCCAGGTATCATGTTATGATGTTCCCAGGTATCATGTTCCCAGGTATCATGTTATCATGTTCCCCGGTATCCCATGTTATCATGTTCCACGGTATCCCATGTTATCATGTTCCACAGTATCCCATGTTATCATGTTCCCAGGTATCATGTTATCATGTTCCTGATGGTCTGAACATACTGTAGGTAGTAGTGCATTGTAAAGCCTGTTCTTTTCTAATTTTACATAAGCTAAAGCACAAAATACCTATTGATGACGGACACTGTAGTCTTTTTTAATGAGCAGAAGGGCGTCATATCATGAAAGGGGTAGGGTAACCAAGTCACCCTAATCACCTGATTAGGTGGCTGAGGTCACCAGGGAGTCGTTTCATGTCATTTCAACAAGCCATGACACTCGACATCTCAGACTGTTCTGAAATTGTTGCTGTAGTTGGAAAACATTATTTTGTTTAAATATAACTTCTTATGGGCAGGTGGGACGGTTAGCTAACTAAAGAAGTGGTGGGTTTGTTGTGCTGTTAGCTAGTCATCCCCTTTCTGTACTAGCTAGCTAGTACCCCATTCATAGATGCTAACTAACTAGTACATTATTGGGCTAGGGGGGTTTAAAGCCCCATTGTATCGGTATTTAATTAGGTATTTAATTAGCTAGCGGGCTAATTAATGTAATGTAGCTAACGTTCGGCAGCTAGTGAACCATGGAAACGTTATCTCACTGTGATGTCACATTCTGTTGTGTCAATTCCAAACATGGAACAGGCCATGTAATATGAGCTAGCTCAGTGGTTCCCAAACAGGGGTACTAGGACCCCTGGAGGTACTTTGCCTATCCACATGGGGTACTTGATAAAAACTCATGAGACCATAGGCCTGCTGTACTGGTAAAATGCACATGAGGAGGTACTCCAGGATAAGCATAATTCAGTTGGTGTTAAAGTAACCAAAAAAGGTTGGAAACTACTGAGCCAGCTAATGAACTAAATATGAACATGTTATTCTTACCTATAATAGAGCCCCACAGTGGAGGTGTCATAATGCCCATAAAACCTAGTGGTCAAACAGGGAAATGGTTCCAATCGCTTTTCCATCATTCATTTTTCTCATAGAAACACGTAGTAGGCTTGTTTTGATAACCATGAAAATCTCTCTCGAACAAGATGATTTATTTACTCTCAGATTTGAAAATGCTAATAAGCATCAAAGTAGGCATCATTCAAGACTACACATCCCTGCAAGGTCCTGCACGTCATCTTTATCTGACGCCTTTGCGTAACAGGTATTGTGTCTATCTAAAACTTGCACAAGACAGGGGATTTGAGAATTTGGCAGTACGTCCAACCAGCCTCACAACCACAAACCACGTGTAACCCGCCAGGGGGTGACAGGGAGACTAGTGGTTAGAGTGTAGGGACGGTAAGTCCCAGTGTCCCAGTGTCCCAGTGTCTCCTGACCCCTCCTGTCTCAGCCTCCAGTATTTATGCTGCAGTAGTTTATGTGTCGGGGGGCTGGGGTCAGTTTGTTATATCTGGAGTACTTCTCCTGTCCTATTCGGTGTCCTGTGTGAATCTAAGTGTGCGTTCTCTAATTCTCTCCTTCTCTCTTTCTTTCTCTCTCTCGGAGGACCTGAGCCCTAGGACCATGCCCCAGGACTACCTGACATGATGACTCCTTGCTGTCCCCAGTCCACCTGGCCATGCTGCTGTTCCAGTTTCAACTGACCTGAGCCCTAGGACCATGCCCCAGGACTACCTGACATGATGACTCCTTGCTGTCCCCAGTCTACCTGGCCATGCTGCTGCTCCAGTTTCAACTTCCACCTGACTGTGCTGCTGCTCTAGTTTCAACTGTTCTGCCTTATTATTATTCGACCATGCTGGTCATTTATGAACATTGAACATCTTGACCATGTTCTGTTATAATCTCCACCCGGCACAGCCAGAAGAGGACTGGCCACCCCACATAGCCTGGTTCCTCTCTAGGTTTCTTCCTAGGTATTGGCCTTTCTAGGGAGTTTTTCCTAGCCACTGTGCTTCTCCACCTGCATTGCTTGCTGTTTGGGGTTTTAGGCTGGGTTTCTGTACAGCACTTTGAGATATCAGCTGATGTACGAAGGGCTATATAAATAAATTTGATTTGATTTGATTTGAAGTAGCCTAGTGGTTAGAGTGTAGGGACGGTAGGTAGCCTAGTGGTTAGAGTGTAGGGGTGGTAGGTAGACTAGTGGTTAGAGTATTTCGAAGGACTATTTTACAGTGCCTTGCGAAAGTATTCGGCCCCCTTGAACTTTGCGACCATTTGCCACATTCCAGGCTTCAAACATAAAGATATAAAACTGTATTTTTTCGTGAAGAATCAACAACAAGTGGGACACAATCATGAAGTGGAACGACATTTATTGGATATTTCAAACTTTTTTAACAAATTAAAACTGAAAAATTGAGCGTGCAAAATTATTCAGCCCCCTTAAGTTAATACTTTGTAGCGCCACCTTTTGCTGCGATTACGGCTGTAAGTCGCTTGGGGTATGTCTCTATCAGTTTTGCACATCGAGAGGCTGAAATCTTTTCCCATTCCTCCTTGCAAAACAGCTCGAGCTCAGTGAGGTTGGATGGAGAGCATTTGTGAACAGCAGTTTTCAGTTCTTTCCACAGATTCTCGATTGGATTCAGGTCTGGACTTTGACTTGGCCATTCTAACACCTGGATATGTTTATTTTTGAACCATTCCATTGTAGATTTAGCTTTGTTTTGGATCATTGTCTTGTTGGAAGACAAATCTCCGTCCCAGTCTCAGGTCTTTTGCAGACTCCATCAGGTTTTCTTCCAGAATGGTCCTGTATTTGGCTCCATCCATCTTCCCATCAATTTTAACCATCTTCCCTGTCCCTGCTGAAGAAAAGCAGGCCCAAACCATGATGCTGCCACCACCATGTTTGACAGTGGGGATGTTGTGTTCAGAGTGATGAGCTGTGTTGCTTTTACGCCAAACATAACGTTTTGCGTTGTTGCCAAAAAGTTCAATTTTGGTTTCATCTGACCAGAGCACCTTCTTCCACATGTTTGGTGTGTCTCCCAGGTGGCTTGTGGCTAACTTTAAACAACACTTTTTATGGATATCTTTAAGAAATGGCTTTCTTCTTGCCACTCTTCCATAAAGGCCAGATTTGTGCAATATACGACTGATTGTTGTCCAATGGACAGTCTCCCACCTCAGCTGTAGATCTCTGCAGTTCATCCAGAGTGATCATGGGCCTCTTGGCTGCATCTCTGATCAGTCTTCTCCTTGTATGAGCTGAAAGTTTAGAGGGACGGCCAGGTCTTGGTAGATTTGCAGTGGTCTGATACTCCTTCCATTTCAATATTATCGCTTGCACAGTGCTCCTTGGGATGTTTAAAGTTTGGGAAATCTTTTGTATCCAAATCCTGCTTTAAACTTCTTCACAACAGTATCTCGGACCTGCCTGGTGTGTTCCTTGTTCTTCATGATGCTCTCTGCACTTTTAACGGACCTCTGAGACTATCACAGTGCAGGTGCATTTATACGGAGACTTGATTACACACAGGTGGATTGTATTTATCATCATTAGTCATTTAGGTCAACATTGGATCATTCAGAGATCCTCACTGAACTTCTGGAGAGAGTTTGCTGCACTGAAAGTAAAGGGGCTGAATAATTTTGCACGCCCAATTTTTCAGTTTTTGATTTGTTAAAAAAGTTTGAAATATCCAATAAATGTCATTCCACTTCATGATTGTGTCCCACTTGTTGTTGATTCTTCACAAAAAAATACAGTTTTATATCTTTATGTTTGAAGCCTGAAATGTGGCAAGAGGTCGCAAAGTTCAAGGGGGCCGAATACTTTCGCAAGGCACTGTACTTATATGAACTGTAACTCAGTCAAATCCTTGAAATTGTGGCATGTTGTGTTTATTTTTTGTTCAGCGTAGGTTGAGGTGATTTGAGGTGATCTTTTTGGTCTCATAGCAAATGGCTTTTCACTTATGTGCACATTGATTTCGATGATGTAATGTGTTTCAGATTTGTAATTTGTATTTATTATGGATCCCCATTAGCTGTTGCCAAGGCAGCAGCTACTCTTCCTGGGGTTTATTATGGACCCCTATTAGTTCCTGCCAAGGCAGCAGCTACTCTTCCTGGGGTCCAAACATTTTAAGGCACTTACAGCAACCAAACACTTTTTTGCATCATATAACATTACACCACTACATATCTACAATACAAAATGTATAAAACCACCATATAACAATATTACAATGTACGTGTGTGTATAGAGTGTGTGTGTATGCGTGTCTGTTCCTGTGTGTGTATAGAGTGTGTGTGTTCCTGTGTGTGTATAGAGTGTGTGTGTATGCGTGTGTGTTCCTGTGTGTGTATAGAGTGCGTGTGTATTTGTGTCTGTTCCTGAGTGTGTATAGAGTGTGTGTGTATGTGTGTCTGTTCCTGTGTGTGTATAGAGTGTGTGTGTATGCGTGTCTGTTCCTGTGTGTGTATAGAGTGCGTGTGTATGCGTGTCTGTTCCTGTGTGTGTATAGAGTGAGTGTGTATGTGTGTCTGTTCCTGTGTGTGTATAGAGTGTGTGTGTATGTGTGTGTGTTTCTGTGTGTGTATAGAGTGTGTGTGTATGTGTGTGTGTTTCTGTGTGTGTATAGAGTGTGTGTATGTGTGTGTGTTCCTGTGTGTGTATAGAGTGCGTGTGTATGTGTGTCTGTTCCTGTGTGTGTATAGAGTGAGTGTGTATGTGTGTGTGTTCCTGTGTGTGTATAGAGTGTGTGTGTATGTGTGTCTGTTCCTGTGTGTGTATAGAGTGTGTGTGTATGTGTGTCTGTTCCTGTGTGTGTATAGAGTGAGCGTGTATGTGTGTGTGTTCCTGTGTGTGTATAGAGTGTGTGTGTATGTGTGTCTGTTCCTGTGTGTGTATAGAGTGAGTGTGTATGTGTGTCTGTTCCTGTGTGTGTATAGAGTGAGTGTGTATGTGTGTGTATAGAGTGAGTGTGTATGTGTGTGTGTTCCTGTGTGTGTATAGAGTGTGTGTGTATGTGTGTGTGTTCCTGTGTGTGTATAGAGTGTGTGTGTATGTGTGTCTGTTCCTGTGTGTGTATAGAGTGAGTGTGTATGTGTGTGTGTTCCTGTGTGTGTATAGAGTGAGTGTGTATGTGTGTCTGTTCCTGTGTGTGTATAGAGTGAGTGTGTATGTGTGTGTATAGAGTGAGTGTGTATGTGTGTGTGTTCCTGTGTGTGTATAGAGTGTGTGTGTATGTGTGTGTGTTCCTGTGTGTGTATAGAGTGTGTGTGTATGTGTGTCTGTTCCTGTGTGTGTATAGAGTGAGTGTGTATGTGTGTGTGTTCCTGTGTGTGTATAGAGTGAGTGTGTATGTGTGTCTGTTCCTGTGTGTGTATAGAGTGAGTGTGTATGTGTGTGTATAGAGTGAGTGTGTATGTGTGTGTGTTCCTGTGTGTGTATAGAGTGTGTGTGTATGTGTGTGTGTTCCTGTGTGTGTATAGAGTGTGTGTGTATGTGTGTGTGTTCCTGTGTGTGTATAGAGTGTGTGTGTATGTGTGTCTGTTCCTGTGTGTGTATAGAGTGAGTGTGTATGTGTGTGTGTTCCTGTGTGTGTATAGAGTGTGTGTGTATGTGTGTCTGTTCCTGTGTGTGTATAGAGTGTGTGTGTATGTGTGTGTGTTCCTGTGTGTGTATAGAGTGAGTGTGTATGTGTGTGTGTTCCTGTGTGTGTATAGAGTGAGTGTGTATGTGTGTGTGTTCCTGTGTGTGTATAGAGTGTGTGTGTATGTGTGTCTGTTCCTGTGTGTGTATAGAGTGAGTGTGTATGTGTGTGTGTTCCTGTGTGTGTATAGAGTGCGTGTGTATGTGTGTCTGTTCCTGTGTGTGTATAGAGTGTGTGTGTATGTGTGTCTGTTCCTGTGTGTGTATAGAGTGCGTGTGTATGTGTGTCTGTTTCTGTGTGTGTATAGAGTGTGTGTGTATGTGTGTCTGTTCCTGTGTGTGTATAGAGTGAGTGTGTATGTGTGTGTGTTCCTGTGTGTGTATAGAGTGAGTGTGTATGTGTGTCTGTTCCTGTGTGTGTATAGAGTGTGTGTGTGTCTCTTCACAGTCCCCGCTGTTCCATAAGGTGTATTTTTGTTTTATAAATCTGATTCTACTGCTTCCATCAGTTACCTGATGTAGAATAGAGTTCCATGTAGTCATGGCTCTATGTAGTACTGTAGAATAGAGTTCCATGTAGTCATGGCTCTATGTAGTACTGTAGAATAGAGTTCCATGTACCCCTGGCTCTATGTAGTACTGTAGAATAGAGTTCCATGTAGTCATGGCTCTATGTAGTACTGTGGAATAGAGTTCCATGTAGTCATGGCTCTATGTAGTACTGTGGAATAGAGTTCCATGTAGTCATGGCTCTATGTAGTACTGTAGAATAGAGTTCCATGTAGTCATGGCTCTATGTAGTACTGTAGAATAGAGTTCCATGTAGTCGTGGCTCTATGTAGTACTGTGGGATAGAGTTCCATGTAGTCATGGCTCTATGTAGTACTGTAGAATAGAGTTCCATGGAGTCATGGCTCTATGTAGTACTGTAGAATAGAGTTCCATGGAGTCATGGCTCTATGTAGTACTGTAGAATAGAGTTCCATGTAGTCATGGCTCTATGTAGTACTGTAGAATAGAGTTCCATGTAGTCATGGCTCTATGTACTACTGTAGAATAGAGTTCCATGTAGTCATGGCTCTATGTAGTACTGTAGAATAGAGTTCCATGTAGTCATGGCTCTATGTAGTACTGTGGAATAGAGTTCCATGTAGTCATGGCTCTATGTAGTACTGTGGAATAGAGTTCCATGTAGTCATGGCTCTATGTAGTACTGTGGAATAGAGTTCCATGTAGTCATGGCTCTATGTAGTACTGTGGAATAGAGTTCCATGTAGTCATGGCTCTATGTAGTACTGTGGAATAGAGTTCCATGTAGTCATGGCTCTATGTAGTACTGTGGAATAGAGTTCCATGAAGTCATGGCTCTATGTAGTACTGTGCGCCTCCCATAGTCTGTTCTGGTGGCATGTCTTGTGGGGTATGGATGGGTGTCTGAGCTGTGTGCCAGTAGTATAAACAGAGCTCTGGTGGCATGTCTTGTGGGGTATGGATGGGTGTCTGAGCTGTGTGCCAGTAGTATAAACAGAGCTCTGGTGGCATGTCTTGTGGGGTATGGATGGGTGTCTTAGCTGTGTGCCAGTAGTTTAAACAGACCTCTGGTGGCATGTCTTGTGGGGTATGGATGGGTGTCTGAGCTGTGTGTTAGTAGTTTAAACAGACCTCTGGTGGCATGTCTTGTGGGGTATGGATGGGTGTCTGAACTGTGTGTTAGTAGTTTAAACAGACCTCTGGTGGCAAGTCTTGTGGGGTATGGATGGGTGTCTGAGCTGTGTGCTACTGTAGTAGTTTAAACAGACAGCTTGGTGCATTCAACATGTCAACACTTCTTACAAAAGCAAGTAGTGATGAGGTCAATCTCTCCTCCACTTTGAGCCACAAATGATTTACATGATAACATTAGCTCTCAGTGTACAATTAAGGGCCAGCCATGCTGCCCTGTTCTGAGCCAATTGTAATTTTCTGAGGTCCCTCTTTGTGGCACCTGACAACACAACTGAACAGTAGTCCAGGTGTGACAAAACTAGGGCCTGTAGGACCTGCCTTGTGGATAGTGTTGAGAAGGTAGAAACTAGGCCCTGTAGGACCTGCCTTGTGGGTAGTGTTGTTGAGAAGGTAGAAACTAGGGCCTGTAGGACCTGCCTTGTGGATAGTGTTGAGAAGGTAGAAACTAGGGCCTGTAGGACCTGGCTTGTTGATAGTGTTGTTGAGAAGGTAGAAACTAGGGCCTGTAGGACCTGCCTTGTGGATAGTGTTGTTGATAAGGTAGAAACTAGGGCCTGTAGGACCTGCCTTGTTGATAGTGTTGTTGAGAAGGTAGAAACTAGGGCCTGTAGGACCTGCCTTGTGGATAGTGTTGAGAAGGTAGAAACTAGGGCCTGTAGGTCCTGCCTTGTGGGTAGTGTTGTTGAGAAGGTAGAAACTAGGGCCTGTAGGACCTGCCTTGTGGATAGTGTTGTTGATAAGGTAGAAACTAGGGCCTGTAGGACCTGCCTTGTTGATAGTGTTGTTGAGAAGGTAGAAACTAGGGCCTGTAGGACCTGCCTTGTGGATAGTGTTGAGAAGGTAGAAACTAGGGCCTGTAGGTCCTGCCTTGTGGGTAGTGTTGTTGAGAAGGTAGAAACTAGGGCCTGTAGGACCTGCCTTGTGGATAGTGTTGAGAAGGTAGAAACTAGGGCCTGTAGGACCTGCCTTGTTGATAATGTTTGTTGAGAATGTAGAAACTAGGGCCTGTAGGACCTGCCTTGTTGATAGTGTTGTTGAGAAGGTAGAAACTAGGGCCTGTAGGACCTGCCTTGTTGATAGTGTTGTTGAGAAGGTAGAAACTAGGGCCTGTAGGACCTGCCTTGTTGATAGTGTTGTTGAGAAGGTAGAAACTAGGGCCTGTAGGACCTGCCTTGTTGATAGTGTTGTTGAGAAGGTAGAAACTAGGGCCTGTAGGACCTGCCTTGTTGATAGTAGTGTTGTTGAGAAGGTAGAAACTAGAGCCTGTAGGACCTGCCTTGTTGATAGTAGTGTTGTTGAGAAGGTAGAAACTAGAGCCTGTAGGACCTGCCTTGTTGATAGTAGTGTTGTTGAGAAGGTAGAAACTAGAGCCTGTAGGACCTGCCTTGTTGATAGTGTTGTTGAGAAGGTAGAAACTAGGGCCTGTAGGACCTGCCTTGTTGATAGTGTTGTTGAGAAGGTAGAAACTAGGGCCTGTAGGACCTGCCTTGTTGATAGTGTTGTTGAGAAGGTAGAAACTAGGGCCTGTAGGACCTGCCTTGTGGATAGTGTTGTTGAGAAGGTAGAAACTAGAGCCTGTAGGACCTGCCTTGTTGATAGTAGTGTTGTTGAGAAGGTAGAAACTAGAGCCTGTAGGACCTGCCTTGTTGATAGTGTTGTTGAGAAGGTAGAAACTAGAGCCTGTAGGACCTGCCTTGTTGATAGTAGTGTTGTTGAGAAGGTAGAAACTAGAGCCTGTAGGACCTGCCTTGTTGATAGTAGTGTTGTTGAGAAGGTAGAAACTAGAGCCTGTAGGACCTGCCTTGTTGATAGTAGTGTTGTTGAGAAGGTAGAAACTAGAGCCTGTAGGACCTGCCTTGTTGATAGTAGTGTTGTTGAGAAGGTAGAAACTAGGGCCTGTAGGACCTGCCTTGTTGATAGTAGTGTTGTTGAGAAGGTAGAAACTAGGGCCTGTAGGACCTGCCTTGTTGATAGTAGTGTTGTTGAGAAGGTAGAGCAGCGCTTTTATTATTTGTTATTCAAGTTGTTTGGGTGTAAAAGTGCTAAGCATAGCTTTGATTATGTCAGCAGAGACTTTAAAAATGCAACCTTGCGTGGTTTTATTTTGCCCAATGAGCTTGTATCTTGGAAGGAGATCAGGTAAAAGCTAGAGGAAATTGGATTAGGCTCGCTGGCTATAAACAATTCACAGTTATAGTCTTGCAAATTTAATGAAACGCTACAGTATTGCCTGACTGGACAGAACACATTTTCTGCTGAGAAAAATCTGAAAAATCTACTCGTAACGTAAGGATAGTTATTTGAGGGAATTAGAGTAGATTTTTTTCAGCGTGATTGGTTGGTCCTTACTGTGTGTTCATACACGTTTTGGTATGGACGGCTATCTTTACACTACTAGTGAATCTGATTCCTTCTCCTGTTGAAAATATGCTGACCTTCTTCCACATGTAGTATGTAGAGAACAATAGTAATGGTGTCTTTTTGTAGGCACTAACTCCTCTGTGGCTCGTCGACCAAAGCAGCAGGTAGCCTTAGTGGTTAGAGCATTGGACTTGTAACTGGTAACTGGTAACTGGTAACAACTGCCAAGTGGATTAACAACTGCCACGTGGGTAACAACTGCCATGTGGGTAACAACTACCACGTGGGTAACAACTGCCATGTGGGTAACAACTGCCAAGTGGATGAACAACTGCCACGTGGGTAACAACTGCCACGTGGGTAACAACTGCCACGTGGGTAACAACTGCCACGTGGGTAACAACTGCCATGTGGGTAACAACTGCCACGTGGGTAACAACTGCCACATGGGTAACAACTGCCACGTAGGTAACAACTGCCACGTGGGTAACAACTGCCAAGTGGATGAATAACTGCCACGTGGGTAACAACTGCCACGTGGGTAACAACTGCCAAGTGGATGAATAACTGCCACGTGGGTAACAACTGCCACGTGGGTAACAACTGCCACGTGGGTAACAACTGCCAAGTGGATGAACAACTGCCACGTGGGTAACAACTGCCACGTGGGTAACAACTGCCAAGTGGATGAACAACTGCCACGTGGGTAACAACTGCCAAGTGGGTAACAACTGCCACGTGGGTAACAACTGCCAAGTGGATGAACAACTGCCACGTGGGTAACAACTGCCACGTGGGTAACAACTGCCACGTGGGTAACAACTGCCAAGTGGATGAATAACTGCCACGTGGGTAACAACTGCCAAGTGGATGAACAACTGCCACGTGGGTAACAACTGCCACGTGGATTAACAACTGCCACGTGGATTAACAACTGCCACGTGGGTAACAACTGCCACGTGGGTAACAACTGCCAAGTGGATGAACAACTGCCACGTGGATTAACAACTGCCAAGTGGATGAACAACTGCCACGTGGGTAACAACTGCCACGTGGATTATGTCTCATCATCTTGTTCTTCATACCAAGTCTTGTTTTATATGTATTTAATGTCAATGCTAAATATGGCTCAAATTCACTAGCTAGCTGACCAACAACTCTAACAATGTATTTGAGAGACAATGTTGACATTGTGCAAATTTTATTCATGTTCTTGAATAAACATTGAAGACGAAATATAGTTTACATTTTGCCAATAATCTAAGCCAACCCTGTCTGTTTTGCCCCATAGTTGCTAAAGTAAGATCTCCTAAGCCTGTGTTAACCACAGACCTTATTTTAGGGGTTTATGCATATACCCTATTCTTCCCATTCATTTCCTCCCATAGGAATGGATGAACCAACGTAAGGTATTTCATTTCTGTTCGTTTTTTAGGACTACAAGCTGGCGAGCACTATTTTTAAGGTAATCAAAGACGCTAAGACACTTTAGCTAAAAGCTTTCTCTTGTTGACCACCGGTGGGTGTCCTGTCCTCCTCACTCTGTTGTTCTTCTGTCTGATGACAGCGCTCTCCTTTTTTTCAGAGGTCTATATATAGACAGACTGGTCCCATAGACTATAAATAAAATGCCCTAACAAGGTCCTGAGTATAGTTGTACAGTATCTGGCTGTATCGTCTCAATCCCAAGGTCAGTCTGTCAGGCAGAAAACTAGAGCTCTGGACAGGCATGAATTTGAAGCCCAAGACCTACCCAGTCCCGCGAAGTTCAGGCCCTAACTAGGCCCACGACATTCAGACCCTACCCAGGCCCACGATGTTCAGGCCTTACCCAGGCCCACGATGTTCAGGCCTTACCCAAGCCCACGACGTTCAGGCCTTACCCAGGCCCGCGACATTCAGGCCCTAACCAGGCCCATGATGTTCAGGCCCTAAGCAGGCCCACGATGTTCAGGCCTTACCCAGGCCCGCGACGTTCAGGCCCTAACCAGGCCCGAGACGTTCAGGCCCTAACCAGGCCCACGATGTTCAGGCCATAACCCAGCCCGCGATGTTCAGGCCTTATCCAGGCCCGCGACGTTCAGGCCCTACCCAGGCCTGATTGCTTCTGGCAAATTTAAAGCCTATGCCCGAAATCAGAAATAACTTCCTCTGTTAGTAAATCCATTAGCTGCTCCTCTCGGTCGGTCACCTGCTCCCTGCGCACAGCTCGATCTGCTCATGGTGCTCTGAGTCTGAGTATCAATGGCAACGGCTCCACTTGGGCTGCTCTGCTCCATGAAGAGACGTGAGAGAGCAGTCAGCTGTTGGCTACTTTTCGTCACTCTAAACTCCGGCAAAACTCAAGTAACATTATTTTCTGTGAAGTAATCTCTCCTGTCTTATATTTGACGAGGTACTTCTGACACCATGTTATGATCTTACTCAGATATGACTGTGTTGCAGAGCACGAGCAAACGGCTCAGTTTCAAAATATTAGTGATCAATTTAGTGATACCCAAGCCCTGCTCTTACCCTAGTTATTGATGAAATGAAGTCCCTACCCTAGCAATTTATTAAATAAAGGCCCTACCCTAGCAATTGATGAAATAAAGGCCCTACCCTAGTTATTGATGAAATTTAAGGCCCTACCCTAGTTATTGATGAAATTTAAGGCCCTACCCTAGTTATTGATGAAATTGAAGGCCCTACCCAGCCCTAACCCGATGAATAATGTCAGGCCGTCTGGCTTGGGTTGGGTAGCAGAGCTCTACAGACAATAATACATCCTTTGGCAGGGTGTTTAATCACAGGCTTTATGCACAATGGAAATTAGTGGGAGCTGATGCCAAGGAAAGAGACTCAGACGAACCCTGGCACTGGCAATGACACTGTCCTCTGTTAGCAGTGTTGTGCAGATGTAGCCTAGACCTGGGCTGGGCCAGGAAGAGGGATATCTGCTCTCTCATGTTAGTTCCTTTTGTGTTGAGTGAGGAAACATTGCCTCTCTGTTAGACTGGCATTATAAATAATTAACTCTTATTTAAAAACAGAGAACTACTGTTACAACCAGCTGTTTTACTTTAGTAGCTGAATAGGACTGATAGTCAATGCTGTTCACACAGTATTCTGTTGGACCTCAAGATTACGTGAGACCTTTACAGGATACTGGCCGTAGCCTACCGTACCGGCCGTGTCCTACCATACCCAGCATTGTCCTACCGTACCCGGCCGCGTCCTACCGGACCCGGCCGCGTTCTACCGTACCCGGCCGCATCCTAAATCAAATCAAATCAAATCAAATCAAATCCTACCGTACCCGGCCGCGTTCTACCGTACCCGGCCGCGTTCCACCGTACCCGGCCGCATCCTACCGTACCCAGCCGTGTTCTACCGTACCCGGCCGCGGCCTACCATACCGGCTGTGGCCTACCAGCAAAATACTGGCTCCAGTGTGCTGTATTGGTGTTTCTTTGGCTTCAGCAGTCTCTGGAGAAGCCTGTCTGCTGCCATGCATAATGAAATAGCTATGTGGTAATAATTGTCTGTCCAGATAGTTATTAGTGTCTGCTCACGCACCATGACAGCACTCCCTTGAGGTTCAGACTAGCTGCAACATCTGCAACCTACATGAGCATTAACTATTGACTCAAATGTGTCTCGTTTAATGCTGAGCCTCAGACAGACACAATGATGCAGATGAGATATATTAATTCAAATGTATCCCATTGTTATTTCTCCTGATACATTGTCTTGAGAGGATGGGGGGTTGGGATGAGAGGGATGAGGATGGGAGGGGGTTGGGATGAAAGTGATGAGGATGGGAGGGGGTTGGGATGAGAGGGATGAGGATGGGAGGGGTTGGAATGAGAGTGATGAGGATGGGAGGGGGTTGGGATGAGAGGGATGAGGATGGGAGGGGGTTGGGATGAGAGTGATGAAGATGGGAGGGGGTTGGGATGAGAGGGATGAGGTTGGGAGGGGGTTGGGATGAGAGTGATGAGGATGGAAGGGGGTTGGGATGAGAGGGATGAGGATGGGAGGGGGTTGGGATGAGAGGGATGAGGATGGGAGGGGGTTGGGATGAGAGTGATGAGGATGGGAGGGGGTTGGGAGGAGAGTGATGAGGATGGGAGGGAGTTGGGATGAGAGGAATGAGGATGGGAGGGGTTTGTATAGGGTGTGAAATGGGGTTGATGTCTGTCTATTGACCTTGTTAAACACAACAGTCTGTTTCTCCCCTTCTGATTTTGAACTGAAGAGGCATGTCTTCTACATTTGCTGATGTGTACTGTCACATTTCATGCCTGTCTGTCGGTACTGCTAAAGGGGGCGGAATAGCAATCTACAGTAGAGGTAGCCTGCAGAGTTCTGTCATACTATCCAGGTCTATGCCCAAACAGTTCGAGCTTCTACTTTTAAAGATCCGTCTCTCCAGAAATACGTCCCTCACTGTTGCCGCTTGCTATAGACCCCCCTCAGCTCCCAGCTGTGCCCTGGACAGCATATGTGAATGAATTGCCCCCCCCATCTATCGTCAGAGTTCGTACTGCTAGGTGACCTAAACACCCCGGCCGTCCTACAATCTAAACTAGATGCCCTCAATCTTACACAAATTATCATAGAACCTACCAGGTACAACCCCATATCCGTAAACATGGGCATCCTCATAGATATCATCCTGCCCTCTAAAAACACCTCTGCTGTTTTCAAACAGCGATCACTGCCTCATTGCCTGTGTCCGTTATGTGTCCGTTACGACCACCCCTCATCACTGTCAAACGCTCCCTAAAAGACTTCTGCGAGCAGGCCTTTCTAATCAACCTGGCCCAGGTATCCTGGAAGGATATTAACTAGGAAAGGTGGCCAAAGGAGAATCACCAGCAGCAAGAGCAACATCATTTATGTATACAGAGAAGAGAGTCGGCCCAAGAAATGCTCGTGGCTGAATGGAAGCAAGTCCCCGCAGCAATGTTCCAACATCTAGTGGAAAGCCTTCCCAGAAGAGTGGAGGAGGTTATAGCAGCAAAGGTGGCACCAACTCTATATAAATACCAATGATTTTGGAATGTGATATTTAACAGGCAGACTTATTTTTGGCCATGTAGTGTGAATTATGTCAGACTAATTTGGAATTGACTGTCATAGCCCCACATTAAAAGTATGTGATGGTGAGTTGAGAAGACAATCAGAAATACTGTTACAACATTTTTCAATTGACTGACACAGCCCCAAACAAAACAGTAATCATTGGCTGTTAATTACATCATTTTTTTTCTTCTCAACGTCAGGGGGGCGTGGTATCTCACCATCAAGGGGCGTGACTTCTCAACGTCAGGGGGGCGTGGTATCTCACCATCAGGGGGCGTGACTTCTCAACGCCATGGGGGCGTGGTATCTCACCATCAGGGGGCGTGACTTCTCAACGCCAGGGGGGCGTGGTATCTCACCATCAGGGGGTGTGGTCGACAGTGGTGCACCTCATCTCTGCTGTCTGCTGTCACATCCAACCTGGATGGATATTTGGTCTTAATGCAGACGAGAACACTGAATCCAGCTTCACACAGAAATGAGCTGGCGAAGGGTAACCTACCATGAGTTTTATGCTGCTTTCAAGACAACTGGGAACTCGGAAGAATAAGAGGTCAAATCATAGCGTCAGTGATCTCCAAGTCAGAAAGTCGGCGACTCAGTTCCTGAGTTGGAAGACCGTTCCAAAAATATTTTTCCTCAGTCTGAGCAATTTTTTGGTTGTTGTTCATTTTAGTTCCCAGTTCTTGAACTCACTAATGTCAAAAGGCTGAGATTTCATTCCTTCAGGTTCCCAAATGTCTGTTACAGGAAGCCACATTTTTCTTTTCATAAGTGTTTTTATGTATTTCATTGAAATCATTTTTTTCATGTAAATAACAACAGTTCCTCTCTATGTAAATAACAACAGTTCCTCTCTATGTAAATAACAACAGTTCCTCTCTATGTAAATAACAACAGTTCCTCTCTATGTAAATAACAACAGTTCCTCTCTATGTAAATAACAACAGTTCCTCTCTATGTGAGAAATCTTTCCAACCCCCCCCCCCCCAATAACCACCAAGCCTCCGTATGAAAGAGAATTTCGTCATTCTCTGATCTCCACACAGTTTGGCCAACATGCTCGTGCTCAGTGGATGTGGTTTGATTTGTATAATACATAAGAGAAAACTACAATGGGAATCGCAGCTTTAACGTCCATTTGGAGAGAATAAGCTGGGGGTGATGTTTGATGTCTCTACTATATTGACCTATATATATATTACCAACAACGACGAGACGGCCTACAGGGAGGAGGTGAGGGCCCTCGGAGTGTGGTGTCAGGAAAATAACCTCACACTCAACGTCAACAAAACTAAGGAGATGATTTGTTGATTCCATACTCTTCTTCCATATCCCTACTAAACACTGTCAGAAAACGTGAGAAAATGATTGATGCTTAAATTTCAGAAAAGCTCCTCTCTTCTTCCCTCCCTCCCCTTCTCTCTCGATCTCTCCATCTTTTCAGAAAAACGAGCCTCACTTTGAGTGTGTTCCTCAGCCGGGCAGGGAAGGAGCTTCAGTGCATGTGTGTGTGTGTGTGTGATATATATATGTGTGTGTGTGTGTGTGTGTGTGTGCCAAAGGAAGCCAGATCCTCTGAGGTGTCACGGATGTTTAGCTTTGAGTTTGGCTGTATGGGTTACTGGTTTAGTATGGTCCGAACAATGCACTATTTATGTCTCTCAAAAAGGCATCTTCATTTATAGACCTTGACATGTTTAACACACTTCTGCTGGTGATAGTCTTGCGTTTTTATGCTGTTCCCCGCTGACACAGACTGTGCTCTCATGCTCTCTCTCTCGCGCTCTCTCGCTCGTTTTCCTATTAGTGCCTCCCATCCCTAGACAGGGGTTTAAATTAAAGCAAGCTTGATGTTAAGGTTTAGCCGAAGAGAACATGGGGGTGCAATGCTCTGAGAGAGAACCTTGTCTGGGGTGGGAGGCTCTGAGAGATAACCTTGTCTGGGGTGGGAGGCTCTGTCTGGGGTGGGAGGCTCTGTCTGGGGTGGGAGGCTCTGTCTGGGGTGGGAGGCTCTGTCTGGGGTGGGAGGCTCTGTCTGGGGTGAGAGGCTCTGTCTGGGGTGGGAGGCTCTGTCTGGGGTGGGAGGCTCTGTCTGGGGTGGGAGGCTCTGTCTGGGGTGGGAAACTCCTTTGATTTCTCTCTGCTTTAGGCCAGGGCATCTCTCTCTCTCTCTCTCTCTCTCTCTCTCTCTCTCTCTCTCTCTCTCTCTCTCTCTCTCTCTCTCTCTCTCTCTATATATATATATATATATATATATATATATTTATTTATTTATTTTCCTGAGGAGACTGGTGGATAAGGCATGCAGTAAACATGTCTCCTACAGTTGTCACATTCTGACCTTTAGTTCCTTTGTATGTCTTTGTGTTAGGTTGGTCAGGGCGTGAGGTGGGTGAGTCTATGTTCTTTTTTTCTATGTTATTTCTATGTGTTTGGCCTAGTGTGGTTCTCAATCAGAGGCAGGTGTCGTTCGTTGTCTCTGATTGAGAATCATACTTAGGTAGCCTGTTTTCCCCATGTTGGTTGTGGGTGTTTAATTTCTGTTTAGTTTTCTCTTCGTTGTTATTTTGTGTAGTGTTCAGTTTGTTCAATTTTTATTTTTTTATTTTTTTATTTCACCTTTATTTAACCAGGTAGGCTAGTTGAGAATACCTTTATTTAACCAGGTAGGCTAGTTGAGAACACCTTTATTTAACCAGGTAGGCCAGTTGAGAACACCTTTATTTAACCAGGTAGGCTAGTTGAGAACAAGTTCTCATTTGCAACTGGGACCTGGCCAAGATAAAGCATAGCAGTGTGAGCATACAACAAAGAGTTACACATGGAGTAAACAATTAACAAGTCAATAACACAGTAGAAAACAAAGGGGGAGTCTATATACAATGTGTGCAAAAGGCATGAGGAGGTAGGCAAATAATTACAATTTTGCAGATTAACACTGGAGTGATGAATGATCAGATGGTCATGTACAGGTAGAGATATTGGTGTGCAAAAGAGCAGAAAAGTAAATAAATAAAAACAGTATGGGGATGAGGTAGGTGAAAAAGGGTGGGCTATTTACCAATAGACTATGTACAGCTGCAGCGATCGGTTAGCTGCTCAGATAGCTGATGTTTGAAGTTGGTGAGGGAGATAAAAGTCTCCAACTTCAGCGATTTTTGCAATTCGTTCCAGTCACAGGCAGCAGAGTACTGGAACGAAAGGCGGCCAAATGAGGTGTTGGCTTTAGGGATGATCAGTGAGATACACCTGCTGGAGCGCGTGCTACGGATGGGTGTTGCCATCGTGACCAGTGAGCTGAGATAAGGCGGAGCTTTACCTAGCATGGACTTGTAGATGACCTGGAGCCAGTGGGTCTGGCGACGAATATGTAGCGAGGGCCAGCCGACTAGAGCATACAAGTCGCAGTGGTGGGTGGTATAAGGTGCTTTAGTGACAAAACGGATGGCACTGTGATAAACTGCATCCAGTTTGCTGAGTAGAGTGTTGGAAGCCATTTTGTAGATGACATCGCCGAAGTCGAGGATCGGTAGGATAGTCAGTTTTACTAGGGTAAGCTTGGCGGCGTGAGTGAAGGAGGCTTTGTTGCGGAATAGAAAGCCGACTCTTGATTTGATTTTCGATTGGAGACGTTTGATATGAGTCTGGAAGGAGAGTTTGCAGTCTAGCCAGACACCTAGGTACTTATAGACGTCCACATATTCTAGGTCGGAACCATCCAGGGTGGTGATGCTAGTCGGGCATGCGGGTGCAGGCAGCGACCGGTTGAAAAGCATGCATTTGGTTTTACTAGCGTTTAAGAGCAGTTGAAGGCCACAGAAGGAGTGTTGTATGGCATTGAAGCTTGTTTGGAGGTTAGATAGCACAGTGTCCAAAGACGGGCCGAAAGTATATAGAATGGTGTCGTCTGCGTAGAGGTGGATCAGGGAATCGCCCGCAGCAAGAGAAACATCATTGATATACACAGAGAAAAGAGTCGGCCCGAGAATTGAACCCTGTGGCACCCCCATAGAGACTGCCAGAGGACCAGACAGCATGCCCTCCGATTTGACGCACTGAACTCTGTCTGCAAAGTCATTGGTGAACCAGGCAAGGCAGTCATCCGAAAAACCGAGGCTCCTGAGTCTGCCGATAAGAATATGGTGATTGACAGAGTCGAAAGCCTTGGCAAGGTCGATGAAGACGGCTGCACAGTACTGTCTTTTATCGATGGCGGTTATGATATCGTTGAGTACCTTGAGTGTGGCTGAGGTGCACCCATGACCGGCTCGGAAACCAGATTGCACAGCGGAGAAGGTACGGTGGGATTCGAGATGGTCAGTGACCTGTTTGTTGACTTGGCTTTCGAAGACCTTAGATAGGCAGGGCAGGATGGATATAGGTCTGTAACAGTTTGGGTCCAGGGTGTCTCCCCCTTTGAAGAGGGGGATGACTGCGGCAGCTTTCCAATCCTTGGGGATCTCAGACGATATGAAAGAGAGGTTGAACAGGCTGGTAATAGGGGTTGCGACAATGGTGGCAGATAGTTTCAGAAATAGAGGGTCCAGATTGTCAAGCCCAGCTGATTTGTACGGGTCCAGGTTTTGCAGCTCTTTCAGAACATCTGCTATCTGGATTTGGTTAAAGGAGAACCTGGAGAGGCTTGGGCGAGGAGCTGCGGGGGGGGGCGGAGCTGTTGGCCGAGGTTGAAGTAGCCAGGCGGAAGGCATGGCCAGCCGTTGAGAAATGCTTATTGAAGTTTTCGATAATCGTGGATTTATCAGTGGTGACCGTGTTACCTAGCCTCAGTGCAGTGGGCAGCTGGGAGGAGGTGCTCTTGTTCTCCATGGACTTCACGGTGTCCCAGAACTTTTTGGAGTTGGAGCTACAGGATGCAAACTTCTGCCTGAAGAAGCTGGCCTTAGCTTTCCTAACTGACTGCGTGTATTGGTTCCGGACTTCCCTGAACAGTTGCATATCACGGGGACTATTCGATGCTATTGCAGTCCGCCACAGGATGTTTTTGTGCTGGTCGAGGGCAGTCAGGTCTGGGGTGAACCAAGGGCTGTATCTGTTCTTAGTTCTGCATTTTTTGAACGGAGCATGCTTATCTAAAATGGTGAGGAAGTTACTTTTAAAGAATGACCAGGCATCCTCAACTGACGGGATGAGGTCAATGTCCTTCCAGGATACCCGGGCCAGGTCGATTAGAAAGGCCTGCTCACAGAAGTGTTTTAGGGAGCGTTTGACAGTGATGAGGGGTGGTCGTTTGACTGCGGCTCCGTAGCGGATACAGGCAATGAGGCAGTGATCGCTGAGATCCTGGTTGAAGACAGCAGAGGTGTATTTGGAGGGCCAGTTGGTCAGGATGACATCTATGAGGGTGCCCTTGTTTACAGAGTTAGGGTTGTACCTGGTGGGTTCCTTGATGATTTGTGTGAGATTGAGGGCATCTAGCTTAGATTGTAGGACTGGCGGGGTGTTAAGCATATCCCAGTTTAGGTCACCTAACAGAACAAACTCTGAAGCTAGATGGGGGGCGATCAATTCACAAATGGTGTCCAGGGCACAGCTGGGAGCTGAGGGGGGTCGGTAGCAGGCGGCAACCGTGAGAGACTTATTTCTGGAGAGAGTAATTTTCAAAATTAAAACAGGACGAAACACTTACCACGCTGCATTTTGGTCCTCCTCTCCTTCCACCAACGAGAAGCGTTACAACAGTTGTGTTGATGGCTGAATCTTTTCAAACGATCCTCCATGTAGTCTGCTTCAGGCCCTGACCAGGATGTACAGAAAGTAGCAGAGAAATAGGAACTCTCTTTCACAGCTATCCTCCATGCTGTAAGCATGACACACACACTTAGGCTACCAGGAGCGCTGGAGCATGTCGTGGGAATCTGTGGAAGGCGCGTCAAAGCATTTGATTTGATTGCAGCAGTGACCAGAGTCTTCAACTTGGCCTCAGACGGACAGAGAGACTGCATCTTGTTCACCTGTCTAGGACTGGGGTTCCGCTAGCTTCTTTTGTTAGGGTGTTAGGTAAACAAATCCAAACGCGCGTTCAGGTCCAGTCGGACGAAAGGTTTTACAAAAATTATATTACAGGTCGAAGAAACTTGTCAAGTAGAAGTATAGAATCAATCTTTAGGATGTTGGTATCGTAAATGTTCAATAATGTTCCAGCCGGAGAATTCCATTGTCTGTAGAAAAGCAATGGAACGAGAGCTACCTCTCATGTGAACGCGCGTGACTGAGAATGAGACTGCTGCCAGACCCCTTAGTCAAACAGCTCCCATCCGGCCCCCCTTCACAGTAGAAGCCTGAAACAACGTTCTAAAGACAGTTGACATCTAGTGGAAGCCTTAGGAAGTGCAACTTGACCAATATCCCACTGCATCTATAATAGGGGCTGAGTTTTAAAAAACTACAAGCCTCAGATTTCCCACTTCCTGTTTTCTCAGGTTTTTGCCTGCCATATGAGTTCTGTTATACTCACAGACATCATTCAAACAGTTTTAGAAACTTCAGAGTGTTTTCTATCCAATACTAATAATATTATGCATATATTAGCATCTGGGACTGAGTAGGAAGCAGTTTACTCTGGGAAATCTGAGGAGAGGCCCACAATACTGGACATGGGAGAGGCCCACAATACTGGACTTGGGAGAGGCCCACAATACTGGACATGGAAGAGGCCCACAATACTGGACATGGGAGAGGCCCACAATACTGGACATGGGAGAGGCCCACACAATACTGGACATGGGAGAGGCCCACACAATACTGGACATGGAAGAGGCCCACACAATACTGGACATGGGAGAGGCCCACACAATACTGGACATGGGAGAGGCCCACACAATACTGGACATGGGAGAGGCCCACACAGTACTGGACATGGGAGAGGCCCACACAATACTGGACTGTTTTACTATACTTGTGAGGACTTTTTACGGTCCAACAGTTAATTTCCATTCAAAATCCTATTTTCCATAACCCCTAACCCTTACCCTAATTCTAACCCCTAACCTTAACCTAATTCTAAACCTAACCTAACCCTAATTCTAAACCTAACCTTAACCTAAACCCTAATTCTAAACCTAACCAAACCCTAATTCTAAACCTAACCTTAACCTAAACCCTAATTCTAAACCTAAACCTAACCCTAATTCTAAACCTAACCCAACCCTAATTTCTAAACCTAACCTGAAATCCTAACCTTAATTCCTAACCCCTATGCCTTAAATATCATTTTATACAAGTGAAGACCAAAAAAATTTCCTCACTTCTCAGATTTATTTTGTTGGTTTACTATTCCTATGAGGACTTCTGGTACTCACAAGTATAGTAAAACGTGGGTACACACACACACACACACACACACACACACACACACACACACACACACACACACACACACACACACACACACACACACACACACACACACACAGTCATGATTCATTACTGGTAGTCAAAACCAAGCTGCTGTGTATTATAACTGCCCTTTCTAAATGCATGAGGTTTCCAGTCAGCCAAGACACAATCTGTCAGCCCCAGACAGCAACAGCCGCAGCCCCAGATAGCAGCAGATAACAGCAGCAGATAGCAGATAGCAGATAGCAGCAGCAGATAACAGCAGCAGATAGCAGATAGCGGCAGCAGATAGCAGCAGCAGATAACAGCAGCAGATAGCAGATAGCAGAGAGCAGATAGCAGCAGCAGATAGCAGAGAGCAGATAGCAGCAGCAGATAGCAGTAGCAGCAGCAGATATCAGCAACAGATATCAGCAGCAGATAGCAGCAGCGATATCAGCAGCAGATAGCAGCAGCAGTAGCAGCAGCAGATATCAGCAGCAGATAGCAGCAACAGATATCAGCAGCAGTAGCAGCAGCAGATATCAGCAGCAGATAGCAGATAGCAGAGAGCAGATAGCAGCAGCAGATAGCAGAGAGCAGATAGCAGCAGCAGATAGCAGTAGCAGCAGCAGATATTAGCAGCAGTAGCAGCAGCAGATATCAGCAGCAGTAGCAGCAGCAGATATCAGCAGCAGATAGCAGCAACAGATATCAGCAGCAGTAGCAGCAGCAGATATCAGCAGCAGTAGCAGCAGCAGATATCAGCAGCAGATAGCAGCAACAGATATCAGCAGCAGATAGCAGCAACAGATATCAGCAGCAGTAGCAGCAACAGATATCAGCAGCAGATAGCAGCAACAGATATCAGCAGCAGTAGCAGCAACAGATATCAGCAGCAGTAGCAGCAACAGATATCAGCAGCAGATAGCAGCAACAGATATCAGCAGCAGATAGCAGCAACAGATATCAGCAGCAGTAGCAGCAACAGATATCAGCAGCAGTAGCAGCAGCAGATATCAGCAGCAGATAGCAGCAACAGATATCAGCAGCAGTAGCAGCAGCAGATATCAGCAGCAGTAGCAGCAGCCAGATATCAGCAGCAGATAGCAGCAACAGATATCAGCAGCAGATAGCAGCAACAGATATCAGCAGCAGTAGCAGCAGCAGATATCAGCAGCAGTAGCAGCAGCAGATATCAGCAGCAGTAGCAGCAGCAGCAGATAGCAGCAGCCAGATATCAGCAGCAGTAGCAGCAGCTCTCCATACACTACTAATGGTGATGCATATCTCCAACAGATGGCTGTGACGACAACAGGAAACTATGTATTACTCCTGCAGTGCTCATAGCTCTGCTATTATAGCACAGACCAGAATATAGGATCCCCATTTTCAGGGAGATTCTAATATCTGTCACTGATATATATGCCTGGCTTGCCTCCACATGAAGTGTTGGTGAGATATGGGAGATTATTGAATGATGCAGAAATTGGCTAATACTTTATTGAATCGAGGGCTCTCGAGTGGCACAGCGGTCTAAGGCACTGTATCTCTGTGTTAGAGGTGTCACTACAGACCATGTCCTGGGCCAGGGTGTAGGTCTGGTTACTGAACACCTGCCGCTTGCCCAGTACTATGCAAATATGGAAAGGCTGCCTGCAACTCAAAACTCTGGGGAAAGACCTGAAATACTCATCCATCCCAAACTGGAAGAACTTTTTATAGGTCATTTGTTTCCCATGGAATGAGATTCATGTCCATTGGACAGCCACTGCAACTTTTCAGTTACAACTCTCTGTTCAGCTATAACTCTACCTAACTCAGCAAGTTGCTGCCTGGCTATAACTCTACCTAACTCAGCAAGTTGCTGCCTGGCTATAACTCTACCTAACTCAGCAGGTTGCTGCCTGGCTATAACTCTACCTAACTCAGCAGGTTGCTGCCTGGCTATAACTCTACCTAACTCAGCAGGTTGCTGCCTGGCTATAACTCTACCTAACTCAGCAGGTTGCTGCCTGGCTATAACTCTACCTAACTCAGCAAGTTGCTGCCTGGCTATAACTCTACCTAACTCAGCAAGTTGCTGCCTGGCTATAACTCTACCTAACTCAGCAGGTTGCTGCCTGGCTATAACTCTACCTAACTCAGCAGGTTGCTGCCTGGCTATAACTCTACCTAACTCAGCAAGTTGCTGCCTGGCTATAACTCTACCTAACTCAGCAGGTTGCTGCCTGGCTATAACTCTACCTAACTCAGCAGGTTGTTGCCTGGCTATAACTCTACCTAACTCAGCAGGTTGCTGCCTGGCTATAACTCTACCTAACTCAGCAGGTTGCTGCCTGGCTATAACTCTACCTAACTCAGCAAGTTGCTGCCTGGCTATAACTCTACCTAACTCAGCAGGTTGTTGCCTGGCTATAACTCTACCTAACTCAGCAGGTTGCTGCCTGGCTATAACTCTACCTAACTCAGCAGGTTGCTGCCTGGCTATAACTCTACCTAACTCAGCAAGTTTCTGCCTGGCTATAACTCTACCTAACTCAGCAAGTTGCTGCCTGGCTATAACTCTACCTAACTCAGCAGGTTGCTGCCTGGCTATAACTCTACCTAACTCAGCAGGTTGTTGCCTGGCTATAACTCTACCTAACTCAGCAGGTTGCTGCCTGGCTATAACTCTACCTAACTCAGCAGGTTGCTGCCTGGCTATAACTCTACCTAACTCAGCAAGTTGTTGCCTGGCTATAACTCTACCTAACTCAGCAAGTTGCTGCCTGGCTATAACTCTACCTAACTCAGCAGGTTGCTGCCTGGCTATAACTCTACCTAACTCAGCAGGTTGCTGCCTGGCTATAACTCTACCTAACTCAGCAGGTTGTTGCCTGGCTATAACTCTACCTATACTCAGCAAGTTGCTGCCTGGCTATAACTCTACCTAACTCAGCAAGTTGCTGCCTGGCTATAACTCTACCTAACTCAGCAGGTTGCTGCCTGGCTATAACTCTACCTAACTCAGCAAGTTGCTGCCTGGCTATAACTCTACCTAACTCAGCAAGTTGCTGCCTGGCTATAACTCTACCTAACTCAGCAGGTTGCTGCCTGGCTATAACTCTACCTAACTCAGCAGGTTGTTGCCTGGCTATAACTCTACCTAACTCAGCAGGTTGTTGCCTGGCTATAACTCTACCTAACTCAGCAAGTTGCTGCCTGGCTATAACTCTACCTATCTCAGCAGGTTGCTGCCTGGCTATAACTCTACCTAACTCAGCAGGTTGCTGCCTGGCTATAACTCTACCTAACTCAGCAGGTTGCTGCCTGGCTATAACTCTACCTAACTCAGCAGGTTGCTGCCTGGCTATGACTCTACCTAACTCAGCAGGTTGCTGCCTGGCTATAACTCTACCTAACTCAGCAGGTTGTTGCCTGGCTGTAACTCTACCTAACTCAGCAAGTTGCTGCCTGGCTGTAACTCTACCTAACTCAGCAGGTTGCTGCCTGGCTATAACTCTACCTAACTCAGCAAGTTTCTGCCTGGCTATAACTCTACCTAACTCAGCAAGTTGCTGCCTGGCTATAACTCTACCTAACTCAGCAGGTTGCTGCCTGGCTATGACTCTACCTAACTCAGCAGGTTGCTGCCTGGCTATAACTCTACCTAACTCAGCAGGTTGCTGCCTGGCTATAACTCTACCTAACTCAGCAGGTTGCTGCCTGGCTATGACTCTACCTAACTCAGCAGGTTGCTGCCTGGCTATAACTCTACCTAACTCAGCAGGTTGTTGCCTGGCTGTAACTCTACCTAACTCAGCAAGTTGCTGCCTGGCTGTAACTCTACCTAACTCAGCAGGTTGCTGCCTGGCTATAACTCTACCTAACTCAGCAAGTTTCTGCCTGGCTATAACTCTACCTAACTCAGCAAGTTGCTGCCTGGCTATAACTCTACCTAACTCAGCAGGTTGCTGCCTGGCTATAACTCTACCTAACTCAGCAGGTTGTTGCCTGGCTATAACTCTACCTAACTCAGCAGGTTGCTGCCTGGCTATAACTCTACCTAACTCAGCAGGTTGCTGCCTGGCTATAACTCTACCTAACTCAGCAGGTTGCTGCCTGGCTATAACTCTACCTAACTCAGCAGGTTGCTGCCTGGCTATAACTCTACCTAACTCAGCAGGTTGTTGCCTGGCTATAACTCTACCTATACTCAGCAAGTTGCTGCCTAGCTATAACTCTACCTAACTCAGCAAGTTGCTGCCTGGCTATAACTCTACCTAACTCAGCAGGTTGCTGCCTGGCTATAACTCTACCTAACTCAGCAAGTTGCTGCCTGGCTATAACTCTACCTAACTCAGCAAGTTGCTGCCTGGCTATAACTCTGCCTAACTCAGCAGGTTGCTGCCTGGCTATAACTCTACCTAACTCAGCAGGTTGTTGCCTGGCTATAACTCTACCTAACTCAGCAGGTTGTTGCCTGGCTATAACTCTACCTAACTCAGCAAGTTGCTGCCTGGCTATAACTCTACCTAACTCAGCAGGTTGCTGCCTGGCTATAACTCTACCTAACTCAGCAGGTTGCTGCCTGGCTATAACTCTACCTAACTCAGCAGGTTGTTGCCTGGCTATAACTCTACCTATACTCAGCAAGTTGTTGCCTGGCTATAACTCTACCTAACTCAGCAAGTTTCTGCCTGGCTATAACTCTACCTAACTCAGCAAGTTGCTGCCTGGCTATAACTCTACCTAACTCAGCAGGTTGCTGCCTGGCTATAACTCTACCTAACTCAGCAGGTTGCTGCCTGGCTATAACTCTACCTAACTCAGCAGGTTGTTGCCTGGCTATAACTCTACCTAACTCAGCAGGTTGTTGCCTGGCTATAACTCTACCTAACTCAGCAAGTTGCTGCCTGGCTATAACTCTACCTAACTCAGCAGGTTGCTGCCTGGCTATAACTCTACCTATCTCAGCAGGTTGCTGCCTGGCTATAACTCTACCTAACTCAGCAGGTTGCTGCCTGGCTATAACTCTACCTAACTCAGCAGGTTGCTGCCTGGCTATGACTCTACCTAACTCAGCAGGTTGCTGCCTGGCTATAACTCTACCTAACTCAGCAGGTTGTTGCCTGGCTGTAACTCTACCTAACTCAGCAAGTTGCTGCCTGGCTGTAACTCTACCTAACTCAGCAGGTTGCTGCCTGGCTATAACTCTACCTAACTCAGCAGGTTGTTGCCTGGCTATAACTCTACCTAACTCAGCAAGTTGCTGCCTGGCTATAACTCTACCTAACTCAGCAAGTTGCTGCCTGCTATTAATCAGGGCAGGGTTTAGGCCTCAGCACCTAACCCCAATTAGTCTGTGCTGTTGACTGGTTTATGCTTCATGCATGGCTATGAGTCTGCCTGGGTTTGTGTTCATCTCCCCCGGGGTTACTGTCTCCCTTACTGTCTCCCTTACTGTCTCCCTTACTGTCTCCCTTACGGTCTCCCTTACTGTCTCCCTTACTGTCTCCCTCTGTATTTGAAGGAATGACACCGGAGTGGGATGATTGCCGTTTTACAGCCTCCTGACCGATTGTGCTATTTTTTACAGTGATCCTACATGTCTTTTGTACATGTAGGATCATCGTTTCATATGGACATCAAAGCAGCGATTACTTACCTTTATTTGGATGAGGACTTCTACGAATATGAGGCGAAGGACACATTAATCATCCCGGACCAGGCCCAAATCCACGGTCACTCGGAGGAGGTGGAGACGGCGCTAGAGGTTGACCTGCAGAACATCTAACGAGACTACGACAGCGAGGAGATAAGTCGCCGTTACCCTCCGTTCTATTGGCGAACGTGCAATCACTTGAAATAAACTGTGTGGAGCTCTGTTTCGAGACTATCCCGTCAATGGGATCTGAAGAAGTGTAACATCCTATGTCGTGGCTGAACAAGGACATGACAAATATTAATATAGCTGGTTTTTCAATACATCGACAGAACAGCTGTGTCTGGTAAGCTGAGGGGAGGGCGGGCGGGTGGGTTTCTTTGTCAACAACAGTTGGTGCGCAATCTCTAATATTAAAGGAAGTCTCAAGGTTCTGCCCGCCTGTGGTAGAGTACCTCATGATAAGTTGTAGACCACACTATTTACCTAGAGAGTTTTCATCTATATTTTTCATAGCTGTTATACTTACCACCACAAAGCGATGCTGATAACATGCTGATAGATCTGCCATGTATCGTTGAAAGCAAGTTTATGAAGCGGTAGATCTGTGTTTGCTATTTCTATGCTTCACTTTCTTAAATTTAGTTTTTGTGTCTTTTACTTTCGGTTTTGTAAACATCAAACAGCTGAAAATACAAATTTGTTGGTGATCGAAAAGAGATTTCACAGCGGTTAAAGATGGTACAATGATTTTGTCGCAAAAAAACTGAAATCAAGCAAACTATTCGAATTTTAGCCACCTCGGAAACGGCGGAGCGATTTCTGCATAGTGCATCTTTAAGCGTTTATTTCTAGCATACAGTGGCAGAAAACGATAGAGGGTGTGTGTGTGTGTGTGTGTGTGTGTGTGTGTGTGTGTGTGTGTGTGTGTGTGTGTGTGTGTGTGTGTGTGTGTGTGTGTTTGTGCGTGCGCTCACAGTATGCTATCGCTCTGCCTTCCTCCAGCCAGCCTCCCTTCATAGCAGTGTGTGTGTTTGTGCGTGCGCTCACAGTATGCTATCGCTCTGCCTTCCTCCAGCCAGCCTCCCTTCATAGCAGTGTGTGTGTGTGTCTCCTCTTCAATCAATAGGCAACCAACATCATTCCAGCGTCATCTCCATGGAAACCAGCTTGAGCTGTAGTCGTGATTGGCCACCTCCCAGTGGCTTTGATGTGATAGGAGGAAATAATCCCTTTCTTCCCACCCCTCCTCTCACGAACACACACACACACACACACACACAGTTTGTCTTCTTCCTTCACCTAAATGTTGTTATATGGGAAGCGGGGATTAGGCAGTTCATTGAGTCTCGTTGTGTGAGCAGTGTTTCAGCAGCAGCATCAACGAGGTAGGCAGGCAGGCACAGCTGGAGACCACATGCATGTCAGTGGAGAGAGAGGGAGAGACTGTCTCGTCTGCTCTTGTATGCCGTACAGCGGCAGTGCTTCTTCTGTACTGTGTTTGTCACAGAGAGGCAGATTCAAGCTCCTCGTCAAAGCAACGGATGGGATGGACTGCTGATTTACTAGCCCTCTTCCTTTCCTGTTACCGTTCGTGGATAAGCGACAATGACAGATCCATCCCTCTGTGGAGGACGGAGGAGTGGGGAGGCAGGAAGACGATGCAGTCTCACTCAGTCAGCCAATAGCAAGTAGGACTGGAATCTACACACTTCAGTGTTCTGATCAGATCACTGGCTGTAAAATGCCTGATCACTACTGGATCATTTCTATGGAAAAGGGGCTTCATTTGTTTGGAGTCTGTGCATGTAAGTACCATAAGAAGTGTATGTCGTGAACACAAAATATCCCACAGGAAGTCAACTTTTTATTTGTGGAAGACGTCAGTGAGGCAATTTTTTTTTCTTCAGTCCTTCTAAAAGTTGTCATTTTTAAAGGAGTAGCTCTCTGGGGTTTTATCTTGAGCTGGTTTTGTCCTGTGTAATGACGCTCCCTTTGTTGTAATGAATATTTTATTAAAGGAACAAAACAGGGAAGTACCAGCTTGTGCTATTTCTGTCACTGTTAAATCGACATCTTAGGGGTCAGAACAGCTACAGTAAGAAAACTGTATTCTGTTACTGATAAGCCTGGTAATTACATCTTAAATTCAGCCCAGCTTACTGATCCTATCGCTTTGGTGTCAGATACTTAACCTCAGCCCAGACCAAATTACTACCCATACCCCCCCACTCTCCCTGAAGAGAGAGAGAGGGGGGCTGTGGAAAATAAGGACAGAGAAAGAAGAAGTGGGTGTCAGGGTGACATTTTTTTTCTTCTCTCTTTTGAAGTCAACTCAGTGGTGACTGATCTGTGGTAATTTCGACCCCCTCTATCACAGACTGATGTATGACCTGTTCACCAGGCCCGAGCAGCCACCGGAACCCGAACCGGAGCAGCCACCGGAACCCGAACCGGAGCAGCCACCGGAACCCGAACCGGAGCAGCCACCGGAACCCGAACCGGAGCAGCCACCGGAACCCGAACCGGAGCAGCCACCGGAACCCGAACCGGAGCCGCCTGTGTCTACAGCGGATACAGACGATATGGAAGGGAGATGCCGTGGAGAGGCTGAGGCCCCAGGACAGCAGAACCGAATACAGCAGGACAGCCATACTAACACAGAGGAGCATGGTAATACTACTACTACTACCAATGGGGACTCAATGGACAAGGCAAATCTAGACACTACCTCTACCACTGTTACTACCCCTGTGACACCCAAGAGGCACAACTCACTTTACCAGGACCTCAACGACTGCGAGGTGGGAGGGTTTCGCAAGGTAAGTCCTGGAATAAAGGATGTTGTGGACACTGGACCTGTAGGACACCTTAGAGCACTGAGATACCGTTGCAAAGTAATGGCTGTTACATGCTGAGATGGTCTGTCATTTAGATTGAACTGCAAGTCTGATTGCTAGTCTGACGCAGGTTGCCTGCCGTTTTTAAATGGGCCAGTTGTCTCGGAGCTCTGTGCATAGGACATTACAAAAGTATACTGGTAGTTAAGCCTGTACGTTTGGGTTGTCAATGGACTTCCCATCTGATCCTGCTTGAGGTCCAGTCTGTCAGCCAGTATGATGCAGGTTGGCTGTAGTTTTGTCCTGCTGTTTTATGTGAGTCAGTGCTGTTGCAGGCAGCTCTGTTAAGCCCGTCGGTCAATGAATGAAATGACACTGGTGCTGGTGTGGTTTGATGTGGGTCAGTACTGGTGCTGGTGTGGTTTGATGTGGGCCAGTACTGGTGCTGGTGTGGTTTGATGTGGGCCAGTACTGGTGTGGTTTGATGTGGGCCAGTACTGGTGTGGTTTGATGTGGGTCAGTACTGGTGTGGTTTGATGTGGGTCAGTACTGGTGTGGTTTGATGTGGGTCAGTACTGGTGTGGTTTGATGTGGGCCAGTACTGGTGTGGTTTGATGTGGGCCAGTACTGGTGTGGTTTGATGTGGATCAGTACTGGTGTGGTTTGATGTGGGCCAGTACTGGTGTGGTTTGATGTGGGCCAGTACTGGTGTGGTTTGATGTGGGCCAGTACTGGTGTGGTTTGATGTGGGCCAGTACTGGAGTGATGTGGTTTTTATGTGGGTCAGTGCTGGGCCAGTACTGGGCCAGTACTGGTACGGTTTGATGTAGATCAGTACTGGAGCGATGTGGTTTTTATGTGGGTCAGTACTGGAGCGATGTGGTTTTTATGTGGGTCAGTACTGGAGCGATGTGGTTTTTATGTGGGTCAGTACTGGAACGATGTGGTTTTTATGTAGGTCAGTACTGGAGCGATATGGTTTTTATGTAGGTCAGTACTGGAGTGATGTGGTTTTTATGTAGGTCAGTACTGGAGCGATGTGGTTTTTATGTGGGTCAGTACTGGGTCAGTACTGGGTCAGTACTGGTACGGTTTGATGTAGGTCAGTACTGGAGCGATGTGGTTTTTATGTGGGTCAGTACTGGGTCAGTACTGGGTCAGTGCTGCAGCATAACAGACCACCCTGTGACGTCAACACTGTTTCTATAGCAGTTATTATATTTAGCACGAGAGTTGACCTCAACCCACATTTCACACCACTGCAGAGCCTAAAGTGGGACATCATAGGATCCACTTAATGGACTTTCATTGAAAATCAATATGGGAAGTTGGGAACCTACAGGATCCCTCATGTGATTGGTCTCTACTCACACCTTCACTGTGTTTTACCTGGTAGGATGAGGGACTTAATGGTGACAAAGTGAGTTGAGTTACCTGGTAGGATGAGGGACTTAATGGTGATAAAGTGAGTTGAGTTACCTGGTAGGATAAACAAGAACAGAGGGATATTTATATTATTCACACACACACACACACACTCAGTGTTTGTACTATTTGTTTACAATGATTGAATCTGTGCGTGTCACGTTTTGGCATCCCTCAATATCTGATGTGCTCTACTAATAACTTCTCAGATAAGGAGATAATTTGTATTGGATTTGAGGGTTGGCAGCAGCTGCTAAAACACACGAGAGGAAATTATTATCAGTAAATATCTGTTTTTCTTCAATATAGGCATGAATTACTGATAGTGTTTTAATTGAACTAACCATACTAGAAGGAAATTACATAGATTTTTATATGTGGAGAGATTTATTGGGTATCTTACAGCAAAACAACGCTTCCTGATTTACAACAGCCTCAGTCACCACCACAGGGAATGAACTGGGGACTCTTTAGTGGGGTACCATGAACCAGACCGACAGAGGTATAACCCTGACCTGAGAGAGAGGGATGGAGCCACGGAGATGGAGGGATTGAAGGACAAAGAGGAAAGGAGGGTTGGATGGGAGGCAGAAAGGAAGGGAGAAAGTAATGGAGGCAGAGAGGGAATGAAGGAGGGATGGAGGCAGGGAAGGAGAGCTGGACAGAGGCTCAGAGATAGGGAATGAGGGATAGAGGAAGAGATAGCAAGGGAATGAGGGATAGAGGGAATGCAGGATAGAGGAGGAAAGGGAGAGAATGAGGGATAGAGGAAGAGATAGTGAGGGAATGAAGGATAGAGGAAGAAAGGGAGAGAATGAGGGATAGAGGAAGAGATAGTGAGGGAATGAAGGATAGAGGAAGAGATAGTGAGGGAATGAATTAGAGCTAGAGGAAGAGAGGAAGGGAAGGGAATGAGGAAGAGATAGCGACGGATTGAGGGATAGAAGAAGAGATGGGGAGGGAGGGATAGAGAAAGAGATAGGGAGGGAATGAAGAGCAGAGGTAGAGTGAGGGTTGAGTAATTTGTCTGCCATGGGAGTCCCCTGAGATGAATAGGAGACTAGCTGTGTGCAGTACGACATGCCCCTGCCCTATGACCCCAACTATGAACACTCTCCCCTCCCTCCCAAATATCTGTTGAGCTGAACCATAGACAAGGAGCACTTATTCTCTCCGTAAGGGTTTGGGTCACCCAGGGTTAGAATGAAACACTGCCTAGCTGTTGCCAACCAGCCTGATGCAGACATACTGCTCAGGTTTTGAGGGATGCGTATTTAAAATCCCATTGTACTGTTGGGGTCGGGAGTCTTGTTGAAGCAACATTCTCTGAATTCTTTCTTTCTTTCTTTATTTAACTAGGCAAGTCAGTTAAGAACAAATTCTTATTTTCAATGACGGCCTAGGAATAGTGGGTTAACTGCCTTGTTCAGGGGCAGAACGACAGATTGTCAGCTCGGGGATTTGAACTTGCAACCTTCCGGTTACTAGTCCAACGCTCTTAACCACTAGGCTACCCTGCCGCCCCATACGGCGGTGCTGGCCTCTGATGGTGCCTATCCTTCTCTTGATACGGAGGTGCTGGCCTCTGATGGTGCCTATACTTCTCTGGATACGGAGGTGCTGGCCTCTGATGGGGCCTATCCTTCTCTGGATACGGAGGTGCTGGCCTCTGATGGTGCCTATCCTTCTCTGAATACAGAGGTGCTGGCCTCTGATGGTGCCCATCCTTCTCTGGATACCGGAGGTACTGGCCTCTGATGGTGCCTATCCTTCTCTGGATAATGAGGTGCTGGCCTCTGATGGTGCCTATCCTTCTCTGGATACGGAGGTGCTGGCCTCTGATGGGGCCTATCCTTCTCTAAATACGGAGGTGCTGGCCTCTGATGGTGCCTATCCTTCTCTGGATACGGAGGTGCTGGCCTCTGATGGTGCCTATCCTTCTCTGATTACGGAGGTGCTGGCCTCTGATGGTGCCTATCCTTCTCTGAATACGGAGGTGCTGGCCTCTGATGGTGCAGATCCTTCTCTGGATACGGAGGTGCTGGCCTCTGATGGTGCCTATCCTTCTCTGAATACGGAGGTGCTGGCCTCTGATGGTGCCTATCCTTCTCTGAATACGGAGGTGCTGGACTCTGACGGTGCCTATCCTTCTCTGGATACAGAGGTGCTGGCCTCTGACGGTGCCTATCCTTCTCAATACCAGCTGAACAAGTCTTGTTCATCTGGGGGGGGGGGGGGGGGGGGGTCTCTGTCTTCAAGATGGGAGGGGGGGTGGGCCCTGAGTATTGTTCAGCTGGGATGGTCTGTCTTCAAGATGGGAGGGGAGGTGGGCCCTGAGTATTGTTCAGCTGGGATGGTCTGTCTTCAAGATGGGAGGGGGGTTGGGCCCTGAATATTGTTCAGCTGGGAGGGTCTGCCTTCAAGATGGGAGGGGGGGTGGGCCCTGAGTATTGTTCAGCTGGAAGGGTCTCTGTCTTCAATATGACAATTTATTCTCTAGTTACATGCGGTGCAGAGAGGGCAGCCGGGTGTGTGTCCTTTTTCCTCTTCACCATTTCCAGTCGTGTGTGTGTGTGTGTGTGTGTGCGCGGTCGTGTGTGTGTGTGTGTGCCCGGTCGTGTGTGTGTGTGTGTGTGTGTGCGGTCGTGTGTGTGTGTGTGGTCGTGTGTGTGCGCGCGGGTGTGTGTGTGTGTGTGTGTGTGTGTGTGTGTGTGTGTGTGTGTGTGTGTGTGTGTGTGTGTGTGTGTGTGTGTGTGTGTGCGCGGTCGTGTGTGTGTGTGTATGTGTGCACGCAGGTGTGTGTGTGTGTGTGTGTGTGTGTGCGCGCGGTCGTGTGTGTGTGTGTGTGCTCCCACAGCATGGTGTGTTAATGAATAGCCCAGCGTGGGGCTCAGTGTTCCAGCGGTTAGACATTAGTCTGGCCTGTGTAGACTGATTGAACACAGCAGCCACTCAATGGACCTTTACCTGATCCCAGATGAAACAGGAGATTAATGGGAGGGGAAGACATTAATGGAGGAGGAGGGGGGGGGGGTTTAATAGAGGGGGGTGAAAGGGAACATTAATGGAGGAGGAGGGGGGGGGGGTTTAATAGAGGGGGGTGAAAAGGAACATTAATGGAGGAGGGGGGGGGGGGGTTTAATAGAGGGGGGTGAAAAGGGACATTAATGGAGGAGGAGGAGGGGGGTTTAATAGAGGGGGGTGAAAGGGAACATTAATGGAGGAGGGGGGGGGGGTTTAATAGAGGGGGGGTGAAAAGGAACATTAATGGAGGGGGGGGGGATTTAATAGAGGGGGGTGAAAGGGAACATTAATGGAGGAGGGGGGGGGGTTAATAGAGGGGGGTGAAAGGGAACATTAATGGAGGGGGGGGGGGGATTTAATAGAGGGGGGTTGAAAGGGAACATTAATGGAGGGGGAGGGGGGTTTAATAGAGGGGGGTGAAAGGGAACATTAATGGAGGAGGGGGGGGGGTTTAATAGAGGGGGGGTGAAAAGGAACATTAATGGAGGGGGGGGGATTTAATAGAGGGGGGTGAAAGGGAACATTAATGGAGGAGGGGGGGGGGTTAATAGAGGGGGGTGAAAGGGAACATTAATGGAGGGGGGGGGATTTAATAGAGGGGGGTTGAAAGGGAACATTAATGGAGGGGGAGGGGGGATTTAATAGAGGGGGGTTCAAAAGGGACATTAATGGAGGAGGGGGGGGGATTTAATTGAGGGGGGGTGAAAGGGACATTAATGTAGGGGGAGGGGGGGATTTAATAGAGGGGGGTGAAAAGGGACATTAATGGCGGGGGTGGAAAGGGACATTAATTGGGTGGGGGAGGGGTGGAAAGGGACATTATAGCCCCCAACCCCAAACTTCCCATAATAGCAGCTTATTATACAGGAGGTGTGAGGGGAGAAGGAAGGAGTCTATTGTGTGAGGTGAAGTTGATGAGGAGAAGGAAGGAGTCTATTGTCTGAGGTGAAGTTGATGAGGAGAAGGAAGGAGTCTATTGTCTGAGGTGATGTTGATGAGGAGAAGGAAGGAGTCTATTGTCTGAGGTGATGTTGATGAGGAGAAGGAAGGAGTCTATTGTCTGAGGTGATGTTGATGAGGAGAAGGAAGGAGTCTATTGTCTGAGGTGATGTTGATGAGGAGAAGGATCTCTATGATAAACCTCTATTCTCTGAGTGATGACTCAGGGGTTCTCTTGCTATCTATATCTCACTTTCTCTACCTCTTTGTCTATCTATTGCTCTCCTCGCTCTCTCTTTCTTTGTCTCTCTCTCTCTCTCTCTCTCTCTCTCTTTCTCTCTCTCTCTCTCTCTTTCTTTGTCTCTCTCTCTCTCTCTCTCTCTCTCTCTCTCTCTCTCTCTCTCTTTCTTTGTCTCTATCTCTCTATCTCTCTCTCTCTCTCTCTCTTTCTTTGTCTCTATCTCTCTATCTCTCTCTCTCTTTCTTTCTTTGTCTATCACTCTCTCTCTCTCTCTCTCTTTCTTTGTCTCTATCACTCTCTCTCTCTTTGTCTCTATCACTCTCTCTCTCTCTCCCTCGCCCCCCCCCCCCTCTAAACCTTTCTAGTTAATCTGTCATTCCCACCATCTCAGCCTTCAACTCTGCCTAGGGGCCTCTCCCAGCCACTGTCTACAGCACTAACAGCTGGCTGCTTTGTGATGTATTTATGAGCACGGCAGGGTTCTATTCCCGTTTTTCAATGTTGCTTAGATTCTTCTGATGTGGATGTTCCATGCTTTTCAATTACCCTTTTTATGCATAGCCTGTGTGTATGGATTCTTACTCCATTGTTAATACTGGGGTTATCTATGATGTCTCTGTTGAACACAGAGAGATTGTATTCCCTTCCCTGTAGAGTACACCAAAGCCTCCAGAGAAATGTATGTGATATGTTAATATGTTCTATCGTTTTTATTACTTCTAGGCTATTTATTTTCTCCAACATGTGCGTCTCGTCTGATAGTATATTTTTGTTTTAAATGGCCGTTACGCATTGACGTAATTACGCTGTGCATTTAGGATTTTACTAGCTTTGTTTTTTTTTAAAGCCAGCTAAAATGTGTCTCTGTCCTGTCTGCTTCAAAAGCGGTGGAGTAATCTATTACCTCAGTGCCACGCTGCTGCAGGGCACCATTCATGATTCACAGTCTCACTGCAGCCGGTGTATGGGACAATAAAACATCTCTCTCTCCTCACTCCTGAAGCCAGATGCTAGGCCTAGCCTAACGCCTGTCTGCGTTTGTGTTTTGTACTGTATCCTGGCTGATTATAATCTCATAGGGGGTGATGCAGTCATGGTTTATAGCCATAGTAAAGATTTACAAACCCCAGAGGACTACAATTTAACATTGGCTCGTAGGCTGAAAGTTCAAAATTGGCAATAAACATATCTTTCCTCAGGGTCTTGGTTGAGACAGGGATGCAGCTCGAACATTCTGCAGCACCCAGCCTCACACTACTGGACTCTGAAATAAAATGTCTACAGTAGGCAGATGATCTAGTGCTTCTGTCCCCAACCAAGGAGGGCCTACAGCAGCACCTACCCTACTGGACTCTGAAATCAAATGTCTACAGTAGGCAGATGATCTGGTGCTTCTGTCCCCAACCAAGGAGGGCCTACAGCAGCACCTACCCTACTGGACTCTGAAATCAAATGTCTACAGTAGGCAGATGATCTAGTGCTTCTGTCCCCAACCAAGGAGGGCCTACAGCAGCACCTACCCTACTGGACTCTGAAATCAAATGTCTACAGTAGGCAGATGATCTGGTGCTTCTGTCCCCAACCAAGGAGGGCCTACAGCAGCACCTACCCTACTGGACTCTGAAATCAAATGTCTACAGTAGGCAGATGATCTAGTGCTTCTGTCCCCAACCAAGGAGGGCCTACAGCAGCACCTATATTTCCTCACAGATTGAATTAGATTTTATTAGGATCCCAATTAGATGAAGTTAATGACGACAGCTGGTCTTATTGGGGTTCTGACGCATAACGAAAAAGACATTACAGACAAAAGACTTGACAATTTACGTACGTTTAAATACATGAAATACACAGCGTGTGTTTACCAGTTACACGTACATGTGAGTTTATACACACAACAAGTAGGTCACACGGGGGAGTAGACAGAACTCTTCCCTTTGTCCACATTTTCTTTTGTTACAGCCTTGTTCTAAAATTGATTAAATAATTGTTTTTCCTCATCAATCTACACACAATACCCCATAACGATAAAGCGGAAACAGATTACTAGAAATGTTTGCAAATGTATATAAATTAAAAACAGATATACATTATTTACACAAGTATTCAGACCTTTTGCAATGAGACACGAATTTGAGCTCAGGTGCATCCTGTTTCCATTATTCATTTCTTGAGATATTTCAACAACTTGATTGGAGTCCACCTGTGGTAAATTAAATTGATTGGACATGATTTGGAAAGGCACACACCTGTCTATATAAGGTCCCACAGTTGGCAGGGCAAAAACCAAGTCATGAGGTCGAAGGAATTGTCCGTAGAGCTCGGAGACAGGATTGTGTCGCGGCACAGATCTGGGAAAGGGTACCAAAACATTTCTGCAGCATTGAAGGTCCCCAAGAACACAGTGGCCTCCATCATTCTTAAATGGAAGAAGTTTGAAACCACCAAGACTCTTCCTAGAGCTGGCCGCCCAGCCAAACTGAGCATTTGGGGGAAGAGGGCCTTGTTCAGGGAGGTGACCAAGAACCCGATGGTCACTCTGACAGAGCTCCAGAGTTCCTCTGTGGAGATGGGAGAACCTTCCAGAAGATCGACCATCTGTGCAGCACTCCACTAATCAGGCCTTTATGGTAGAGTGACCAGACGGAACCACTCTTCAGTACAAAAGCTCGACAGCCCGCTTGGAGTTTGCCAAAAGGTACCCAAATGACTCTGACCATGAGAAATCGGATTCTCTGGTCTGATGAAACCAAGATTGAACTCTTTGGCCTGAATTCCAAGTGTCACGTCTGGAAGAAACCTGGCACCATCCCTACGGTGAAGCATGGTGGTGGCAGCATCCTGTCTGGAAGAAACCTGGCACCATCTCTACGGTGAAGTATGGTGGTGGCAGCATCATGTCTGGAAGAAACCTGGCATCATCCCTACGGTGAAGCATGGTGGTGGCAGCATCCCTACGGTGAAGCATGGTGGTGGCAGCATCCCTACGGTGAAGCATGGTGGTGGCAGCATCCCTACAGTGAAGCATGGTGGTGGCAGCATCCCTAGAGTGAAGCATGGTGGTAGCAGCATCAATCGGTGGGGATGTTTTTCAGCGGCAGGAACTGGGAGACTTGTCAGGATCGAGGGAAAGATGAAAGGACCAAATATAGAGAGATCCTTGATGGATATCTGGTCCAGAGTGCTCAGGACCTCAGACCGGGGCAACAGTTCACCAACCAACAGGACAACAACCCTAAGCACACAGCTAAGACAATGCAGGAGTGGCTTCGATCGAACATCTCTGGAGAGACATGAAAATAGCTGTGTGGCAACGCACCCCATCTAACCTGACAGAGCTTGAGAGGATCTGCAGAGAAGAGTGGGAGTAACTCCCCAAATACAGTTGTGACAAGTTTGTGGCATCATACCCAAGAAGACGTGAGTCTGTAATCTCTGCCAAAGGTGCTTCAACAAAGTACTGAGTGAAGGGTCTGAATACTTATGTTAATGTGATATTTCATTTTTTTGGGGGGGGGACTGTTTTTGCTTTGTCATTACAGGATATTGTGTGTAGATTGAAAACCAAATCATTCCATTTTAGAATAAGGCTGTAACGTAACAAAATGTCAATGTGTGTGAAGACTTAACTAATGCACTGTACCTGTTAGGTGAAATACTGCAGTGTGCCATCACAGCAGCAACGTTTGAGGGGGGCTGATCAGTGTTTTTTATGATCAGCCTTGAAGAGTAGCCTAGGTTGTGAGGGGGTTAACATGGCTGGGCTATGAGGCTGTTTGATGAAACTCCTGAGGCAGACACTAAGGAATGGGACTATATGAGCCCCCCCCCCCCAGTGCTGTTTCCTGAGCCCCCCACCACACACACACACACACACACACACACACACACACACACACACACACACACACACACACAAAACCCTCTCACACCCACTGTGTTCATCAAACAGAATCCATCTACCTCATATTCTGAAGAATAATCTCATGTTTCTTTAAATCGTGTCCTTCAACCCCCCCCCCCCCCCCCCCTTTCAATCTAATTCACTCCACTACCCTTTCCCACATTGGGTCACTGACTAAAGAGGCAGTTGTTGGTGTCAGTCCTAGTGAGAGGTGGCAGTTTGTCTTTAGGTGTCTGCTAAGATGACAGAGAAGCAGTCCTTGGTGGGGTATCTGGTAAGATGGCAGAACAGCAGTCCTTGGTGGGGTATCTGGTAAGATGGCAGAACAGCAGTCCTTGGTGGGGTATCTGGTAAGATGACAGAACAGCAGTCCTTGGTGGGGTGTCTGGTAAGATGGCAGAACAGCAGTCCTTGGTGGGGTGTCTGGAAAGATGACAGAACAGCAGTCCTTGGTGGGGTGTCTGGTAAGATGACAGAACAGCAGTCCTTGGTGGGGTGTCTGGTAAGATGACAGAACAGCAGTCCTTGGTGGGGTGTCTGGAAAGATGACAGAACAGCAGTCCTTGGTGGGGTGTCTGGTAAAATGACAGAACAGCAGTCCTTGGTGATCTAAACTCACAGCACCTGTCTTGATGCCAAATGGCACTTCTACGTGTAAGTACTTCTAAGGTGTAATAAGCTAAATAAACAAATGGTAAGGTTATAAATCAATTAATCAATCAATCTATGGGTTGGGTTTTGGATTAGGATTTGATTTGATTGATAATAGTTAAGTCTGACACCATTAATTGTCTACTGTGGAGCAGCAAGCAACCAGAACCAGAGCCCTGGAAACAGAGCCAGTCAGAACCAGAGCCCTAGGAAGAGATCCAGTCAGAGCCAGAGCCCTATGAGCAGAGCCAGTCAGAACCAGAGCCCTAGGAAGAGATCCAGTCAGAACCAGAGCCCTAGGAAGAGAGCCAGTCAGAGCCAGAGCCCTACGAAGAGATCCAGTCAGAAACAGAGCCCTGGGAACAGAGCCAGTCAGAACCAGAGCCCTGGGAACAGAGTCAGAGTCAGGGAACCAGAGCCCTAGGAAGAGAGCCAGTCAGAACCAGAGCGAGTCAGAACCAAAGCCCTAAGAACAGAGCCAATCAGAACCAGAGCCAGTCAGAGTCAGAGCCCTGGGAACATAGCCAGTCAGAACCAGAGCCCTACGAACAGAGCCAGTCAGAACCAGAGCCAGTCAGAACCAGAGCCCTGGGAACAGAGCACTAGGAACAGAGCCAGTCAGAACCAGAGCCCTGGGAACAGAGCCAGTCAGAACCAGAGCCCTGGGAACAGAGCCCTAGGAACAGAGCCAGTCAGAATCAGAGCCCTGGGAACAGAGCCCTAGGAACAGAGCCAGTCAGAACCAGAGCCCTGGGAACAGAGCCAGTCAGAACCAGAGTCAACTCTCCACTGGCTGGGTCCCGCTGCTCCGTTTTCCATGTGAACACAATAAAGCATCCCTCCTCCCATCTGGGTTGTGATGCGTCAGTCACAGCTCAGGACTAATGAGTAGAGAGATCGATTCTGGATTGGCTCGGCAGCGTTTCAGTGGGCCTGTTCTATTGATCCATCTGACTCCCTCCCTAGTGCTCTCCTCTGTTGCTCACGTTGGCAGAAAAGTAGAAATCAAGTAGAACAGCTGAAATTGAATATAAAAGCTGCAATTGAATCGTAGAGTTAATTAAATTATTGTCTGTTACTTTCTTTACATGGGTCGTGCCTTAAGCCAATTTCTTCCTCTAGGAATACAGTGACTATAGAGAGTGACTATAGAGAATATAGTGACTATAGAGAATATAGTGACTATAGAGAATATAGTGACTATAGAGAATATAGTGACTATAGAGAATACAGAGAATATAGTGACTATAGAGAATATAGTGACTATAGAGAATATAGTGACTATAGAGAATATAGTGAATATATAGAATATAGTGACTATAGAGAATATAGTGACTATAGAGAATATAGTGACTATAGAGAATATAGTGAATAGAGAATATATAGAATATACTGTAGAGAACATAGTGAATATAGAGAATGTAGTGAATATAGTTGATATACTGTGGAGAATATAGTTGATATACTGTGGAGAATATAGTTGATATACTGTGGAGAATATAGTTGACATACTGTGGAGAATATAGAGAATATAGAAAATATAGAGAATACAGTGAATATACTGTTGAATATTGTGAATATAGAGAATATACTGTAGTGGAAACAGAGAATATAGAGGATTTAGTGTAGAGAATGTAGATAATATAGTGAATATACTGTAGATAATATAGTGAATATACTGTAGATAATATAGTGAATATACTGTAGAGAATATAGTGAATATACTGTAGAGAATATAGTGAATATACTGTAGAGAATATAGTGAATATACTGTAGATAATATAGTGAATATACTGTAGATAATATAGTGAATATACTGTAGATAATATAGTGAATATACTGTAGATAATATAGTGAATATACTATAGATAATATAGTGAATATACTGTAGATAATATAGTGAATATACTGTAGATAATATAGTGAATATACTGTAGATAATATAGTGAATATACTGTAGATAATATAGTGAATATACTGTAGATAATATAGTGAATATACTGTAGATAATATAGTGAATATACTGTAGATAATATAGTGAATATACTGTAGATAATATAGTGAATATACTATAGATAATATAGTGAATATACTGTAGATAATATAGTGAATATACTGTAGATAATATAGTGAATATACTGTAGATAATATAGTGAATATACTGTAGATAATATAGTGAATATACTATAGATAATATAGTGAATATACTGTAGATAATATAGTGAATATACTGTAGATAATATAGTGAATATACTGTAGATAATATAGTGAATATACTGTAGATAATATAGTGAATATACTATAGATAATATAGTGAATATACTGTAGATAATATAGTGACTAAAGAAAATTGAGAATATAATGCATGAAGAGAATATACTGAGTGAGACTGCAGTCTACAACATGAGAGGTGTCAGTCAGTCAAACCATGTTTCTACTCTATTTTACTAGGCAAGTCAGTTAAGAACAAATTCTTATTTTCAATGACGGCCTAGGAGCAGTTGGTTAAGTGCCTGTTCAGGGGCAGAACGACAGATTTTGTACCTTGTCAGCTTAGGGGATTTGAACTTGCAACCTTTTGATTACTAGTCCAACGCTCTAACCACTAGGCTACCCTGCCACCCCAGAGTATGTTGTCCGAAGTGCACCTGAACCTCACTAAAGACAATGTCTTCTGTATCATCCTAGGAGGTAGTCGGTCTGTAACTAGGAACATCGCAGCAGGAAGCCAGCTGTAGAACAAAACACCCGTAATATTTGATAGTAGTCCTGAAGTCTGTTTTCCGTCTCCTAGTCGATGAACATGGAATTAACATATGGTATTTGGGGGAGGGTTTCAAACCATCAAGGACCCCCCCCCCCCCCCCCAACTCCTTGTGGACTGTTTGAAATGTGATTGAGGAGCTAACAGTTGAGTTGAATTGTGATTAACGTGATTTACCTCCCTATGCCTCTCCGATGCACACGGCTTTGCTTACCTCCAAGGATTTGATTCATTTTTGTCAACTTCCATCAAAAAGCAACCAAATAGTTTTATGCTCTGCTTTTTATCAGGCTTATTTGCCAGTTTAAGTTTTACTTTACAAGGCAAGTCAGTTAAGAACAAATTCTTATTTTCAATGATGGCCTAGGAACAGTGGGTTAACTGCCTGTTCAGGGGCAGAACAACAGATTTGTACCTTGTCAGCTCGGGGGTTTGAACTTGCAACCTTCCGCTTACTAGTCCAACACTCTAACCACTAGGCTACCCTGCCACCCCAAGTCAGACCTGAAACAAAAGAGCAGAGGTCAATGTCATTTTAAATTGTTTGAAGATTTGATTTTAAAGTGTAAATGAATAATGAAAATGTCCAACTTCCCACACCCCAGTGGCCTTTTTTCTGAGTTGATGGTTCGTTTATTCCATAACCCTTGTCTCTAGCCTGGTGGCTCCTGAGATAAATATCTCCATACATGCTGTCCTCTTCCTGCGATTAGAAACCCCGTGATCAGATAATTCACTGCCTTCTAAACATCAGGGGACAGGAAATGTTTGTCTATTTTGGTCTTGATTTGAAGGTTTTGGGTTGTACTGTAGCTGGAGGGAGATGCTTCTCTCTTAGACTGACCGTCCCACACAATCTCCAATGTGATTCATGGCTGGAGCCTGTAGGTGTTGGTGGGATTGGCAGGCTATACAGAGACATGAAAGGCTAAGATATTTTTATATTCTCTCCAACAGACAGTGATTATTACCCACAGTTTTTAAACGAGAGTCTGTTGTTATTCCGCCAGTCCTCTCACAGTCTGTTGTTATTCTGCCAGTCCTCTCTCAGTCTGTTGTTATTCTGCCAGTCCTCTCTCAGTCTGTTGTTATTCCCCCAGTCCTCTCACAGTCTGTTGTTATTATGCCAGTCCTCTCACAGTCTGTTGTTATTCTGCCAGTCCTCTCACAGTCTGTTGTTATTCCCCCAGTCCTCTCACAGTCTGTTGTTATTCCGCCAGTCCTCTCACAGTCTGTTGTTATTCTGCCAGTCTTCTCTCAGTCTGTTGTTATTCTGCCAGTCCTCTCACACTATGTTGTTATTCTGCCAGTCCTCTCACAGTCTGTTGTTATTCTGCCAGTCCTCTCACAGTCTGTTGTTATTCCCCCAGTCCTCTCACAGTCTGTTGTTATTCCGCCAGTCCTCTCACAGTCTGTTGTTATTCTGCCAGTCCTCTCACAGTCTTTTGTTATTCTGCCAGTCCTCTCACAGTCTGTTGTTATTCTGCCAGTCCTCTCACAGTCTGTTGTTATTCTGCCAGTCCTCTCACAGTCTGTTGTTATTCTGCCAGTCCTCTCATAGTCTGTTGTTATTCTGCCAGTCCTCTCAGTCTGTTGTTATTCTGCCAGTCCTCTCAGTCTGTTGTTATTCCACCAGTCCTCTCAGTCTGTTGTTATTCTGCCAGTCCTCTCACAGTCTGTTGTTATTCCACCAGTCCTCTCAGTCTGTTGTTATTCCACCAGTCCTCTCAGTCTGTTGTTATTCTGCCAGTCCTCTCACAGTCTGTTGTTATTCTGCCAGTCCTCTCACAGTCTGTTGTTATTCTGCCAGTCCTCTCATAGTCTGTTGTTATTCTGCCAGTCCTCTCAGTCTGTTGTTATTCTGCCAGTCCTCTCAGTCTGTTGTTATTCCACCAGTCCTCTCAGTCTGTTGTTATTCCCCCAGTCCTCTCACAGTCTGTTGTTATTCCGCCAGTCCTCTCACAGTCTACTCTTTGTAAATAAATGCTATTGGTCACATTCCAGGTCACCTGTTTGCAGTCGCACTGACCACACAAGAACATTGCTATTGCATATCAAAGTGGCTCCTCCCATTGTGAGAGCTGATCAACATGTACCTTGTGTTTTTCCCTGATGCGGAGACTAGAGAGACTTCGTATTGGGTCGTAGGAGGTAGACTGGGTTTGTCTGAATAACCTTGTTTGATGCTGTATCTCCTGAGAGGTGGTGACCTGACGTGATCCCTTTGTATCCCCCATCCCAGGAGAGCAACACACTCTTCACCCCCGGCAGAAAGGAACAAACTGTGGAAATCCAACAACATAAAGATGACCTGTGGGCTCAGAAAGAATGGCCTCCCTATCGGTTTCCTAGTGTCATAAATCCTACATGCACACAATACACAAACACGGTTCTGCCTCATAATAATGAATGAGTTACAGAGCCCTTTGTCTGCTTGGCCTTTCACTTGTTACACATGGTGATGTTTTGGTGACTTCAGTATTTTTTTTGTGCAACAACATCAGACCTTTTGTCTGGAACAAAATAACTGGTTTGTGTGTGTGTGAGATGGCAGCCAGTTGAATAATTGATCAGGGGAGAAGTGTGTTTGATCTGGGTCCCTCACAACATCCATCCTCATGTCTCTGTCTGTCTGGAGAGGTGCTAGCCAGACCTAGACACTGATAATGGGAGTACTGGGTTTAACTTAGCATCTACAGCCATGACAAACCCTGTGTGTGTGTGTGTGTGTGTGTGTGTGTGTGTGTGTGTGTGTGTGTGTGTGTGTGTGTGTGTGTGTGTGTGTGTGTCTGGAGGGGTGCTAGCCAGCCACGCCCAGCCCAGAGCACCAGACTGGTTAATGGAATTGGACTGGTGTTCCTCTGGAGCCAGAACAACCTGCCCATTGTGGCTGCTGTAGAAAGGTCAGGCGTGACTAGCAGGATACAGCTGAGATGTTTTCCCCTCCTCAGCAACATCATCACATGCTTTAGTAATGTCATCTGTTTCAATCCCGGTTGTTTGCATTTATAAGTGTTGCTGCTATTAGGGATGCATATGCGGGTCCATTTTTCTGCCGACAAACTGACCCTCATTAACCGTCAACAAACGGTTACATTTATTCCAAACAGTAAAATGATGCGAACCAACAGAATATACTTTCAGATATATATATATATATATATATATGTATATAATGACGAGATGGTTATGTTTCCGCCCTAACAATGGGAGTCGCCCCATTGTGGGGAAGGCAGGCGACAAGTTTAGGCCCAAAATAAGCCCATAGACACGCATTGGATTTATTTTGGACAGATTTTCGCGAGAGTGAAACCTCTCGCTTCGCCTCTTCCTCTCGGACACTATGCAAGCATGCAAGGACCTGACATTTTTCATTATGAGCATGGAAACATGGAACAGTAGTAAGTCTATCATTTTACAGTCAAAATCCTATAGCCTGTTATTGAACAGGCAACTGCTGTAATGAAGCAGCTAATCCAAATGCAATTAGCGGAAAACAGTTCTGAACCGCGCACCTAATTGCGGGCAGTTCAATACGTCTCCGTTAGAAACTTAGAAAGAGAGGGGGACTCTAATAGCAACTACTATGATGGCTTGCTAATATGACTAGGATTGTGGCTTTTGGACAACGAAAGAAAATTGATATGAAACCAATAGAACGGGAGAGAAATGCTGGTTAATCTGATGAGGAAGTATGTAAAATAACTGTCTCCACGTTTCTATGGGTTGGATTTTGGCTACTTTGAAGGACGATAAAACATGCCTCATTATTTGAAGTAAAGCAAAACGTTCCAAGTTTCAAACAATTCTACAGCCTCAATCTTACATTGCAAAGTGGTTGGTAAAAACGCGGATAGTCAACGGTAGGTAGGCTATATTCTACACGTCCGAATGGCAAATAGGAGGCGCGCTTTACGAAATTGAGATTGAGAAATAAAAGTAGCTCATTTTTAAATCGTGGCCGCCAACAGGTTTTAACAGGCGATTGCATTTTGAATTGTTATTTGTTGCGCAATGACTGGGTTTACAAATACAGGCTTCAGTACAGTAGGTGAGGAGCTAGTCTCACGCTGTCTGACTGGTGGCAGGCTATTCCGCTCTTCAAACGAGGCTCTGTCATCACGAGGAATGCTGACCCCGTGGGATAAATCAAATGCATGACGACTTGTAAAGCTTGATTTATCCCCAATCTCTGTCTGTCTGTCTGTCTGTCTGTCTGTCTCTCTCTCTCTCTGTCGGTCTGTCTCTCTCTCTTTGTGTCTCTATTTCTCCACTCTAGGGTTTACTTCACGACAGACGTATTTAAACCCCTCATCTCCTCAGACTCCCAGACAGTTGGTCGTCACCTTCTCCCTGGTTCCTCTGAGGTTTGACTCCCTGCCCTCAGTGTGACCCAGGAGCCTGCCAGCTGGATGCTCAGCCAGATGAAACCTTTATCACTAATCAATCTCTTACACAATGAGAACCACAGAGTGTGCTAATGGAGGGTTTGGGGGCTGGGGGTTGAGGCTGTGTTACTGAAAGAGCTTTCAATTACTGTAGCTATATGTGACTCTGAGCTGAGGAGCCTGGCTGGATTGTGAAGATTCCGGATATTATCTAGGTATCTTTGTATCATTGATCTGGTAGTACTTGCACAGCACTGTTTTGCTGTTATTATAGGTGGAAATCTTCATCGTACTGCTCTCAGCCTCAGGAACATTCTACACCTCTAGACACTTGTCATGTTCTCCTCTCTCTGCTTCAGGAATATTCTACACCTCTAGACACTGATGTTCTCCTCTCTCAGCCTCAGGAACATTCTATACCTCTAGACACTGATGTTCTCCTCTCTCTGCTTCAGAAACATTCTACATAGCTAGACACTATGATGTTCACCTCTCTCAGCCTCCGGAACATTTTACATAGCTAGACACTGTCATGTTCTCCTCTCTCTGCTGTCTATCCTTGATGCTCTTTCATAATGTGTTGGATGGTCTTGATTCCCTGGTCCATGGCAAGTCCTCCATCATTGAACAACGACCTAGAGACTGAGTATTTCCACTCATAAAATAAAAACAGAGCATCTCTCTCTCCCTTTGTTTTCTTCACCTACCCCTCCCTCCTGTCTCCTCATTTACCTCTCTCTTCCTACCCCTCCCTCCTGTCTCCTCATTTACCTCTCTCTTCCTACCCCTCCCTCCTGTCTCCTCATTTACCTCTCTCTTCCTACCCCTCCCTCCTGTCTCCTCATTTACCTCTCTCTTCCTACCCCTCCCTCCTGTCTCCTCATTTACTTCTCTCTTCCTACCCCTCCCTCCTGTCTCCTCATTTACCTCTCTCTTCCTACCCCTCCCTCCTGTCTCCTCATTTACCTCTCTCTTCCTACCCCTCCCTCCTGTCTCCTCATTTACCTCTCTCTTCCTACCCCTCCCTCCTGTCTCCTCATTTACCTCTCTTCCTACCCCTCCCTCCTGTCTCCTCATTTACCTCTCTCTTCCTACCCCTCCCTCCTGTCTCCTCATTTACCTCTCTCTTCCTACCCCTCCCTCCTGTCTCCTCATTTACCTCTCTCTTCCTACCCCTCCCTCCTGTCTCCTCATTTACCTCTCTTCCTACCCCTCCCTCCTGTCTCCTCATTTACCTCTCTCTTCCTACCCCTCCCTCCTGTCTCCTCATTTACCTCTCTCTTCCTACCCCTCCCTCCTGTCTCCTCATTTACCTCTCTCTTCCTACCCCTCCCTCCTGTCTCCTCATTTACCTCTCTCTTCCTACCCCTCCCTCCTGTCTCCTCATTTACCTCTCTCTTCCTACCCCTCCCTCCTGTCTCCTCATTTACCTCTCTCTTCCTACCCCTCCCTCCTGTCTCCTCATTTACCTCTCTCTTCCTACCCCTCTATCACTCTCCCAGCTGATAAAACCTGCTTTAATATGTCAAATTAACACAGGTGAAAATACATTGTTCAACTTGCCCAACCAGTTGGTAGCATGTTGAGGGCCAGAGGATTATATTCAGAGTCTCTGGAGAGGGGAGCTAGCCTAACGTTGTAGTGATGACAGTGATGGAGTGATTCATTCTGGGACCAGGAGAGAGAGGTAAGCACTGGGCCCTCCTGGGCTGGGCTGGTGGGATGTGTTAATGTATTATACAATTCATTTGATGCGATTTCCCCATTCTGGCTGGTGGAACGGTGAATATGTTTTACCTTGAGGTGGGCAGCCCTGCCCTGTCTGTCTGGTAGATCAATGGTCTTTCCATGTGCGTTATACGTATCACATGCTTACTGTGAGTACATTTTATACACTTAATTTGAGGTAGTAGGCATTTTTACTATTTACCCATGATGGTGGGGGTAGGGGTGATGGAGTGGGTGGGAGCGATGGTGGGGCATGGAGGGGTTGATGTGCATATGCAATATGCAATTCTCTTTGACGAGATTAAGGCTTCACATCCTTTTGAAGCAGTCAGTGTTTAAGCTCTTATGGAGGATCGAGGAAAAGGGAGGCAGGAGAGACCAAATCATCTCTAGGCTACGATAGTGGAGGACACAACTCCATTTTGTGCCGATGCTGCACTTAATGGAATCGTTTGGTGCCCCTTTTGTCTCCACCATCTTGTGACTTTTTAAAGGCCAGACGACATCATCTGCATGTCTGACACCCTCATTAACACACACACACGCACACACGCACACACACACACACACACACGCACACACGCGCACGCATGCGCACACGCACGCACGCACGCGCACACACACACACACACGACCCTGGCTGTGGTAAATGTAATGTATTTATGCTTAGGCTATGAGCTGATTATAAGATGGGAGGCCAGCGGTACACCCACCAACGAGACTGAGTCAACCACTGTTCTGTTGCTGGTAGGCCAATGAATGTAGAGGCTGTTGCTGGTAGGCCAATGAATATAGAGGCTGTTGCTGGTAGGCCAATGAATGTAGAGGTTGTTGCTAGTGGGCCAATGAATGTAGAGGTTGTTGCTAGTGGGCCAATTAATGTAGAGGTTGTTGCTAGTGGGCCAATGAATGTAGAGGTTGTTGCTGGTAGGCCAATGAATGTAGAGGTTGTTGCTGGTAGGCCAATGAATGTAGAGGTTGTTGCTGGTAGGCCAATGAATGTAGAGGCTGTTGCTGGTAGGCCAATGAATGTAGAGGTTGTTGCTGGTAGGCCAATGAATGTAGAGGTTGTTGCTAGTGGGCCAATGAATGTAGAGGTTGTTGCTAGTGGGCCAATGAATGTAGAGGTTGTTGCTAGTGGGCCAATGAATGTAGAGGTTGTTGCTAGTGGGCCAATGAATGTAGAGGTTGTTGCTAGTGGGCCAATGAATGTAGAGGTTGTTGCTAGTGGGCCAATGAATGTAGAGGTTGTTGCTAGTGGGCCAATGAATGTAGAGGTTGTTGCTAGTGGGCCAATGAATGTAGAGGTTGTTGCTAGTGGGCCAATGAATGTAGAGGTTGTTGCTAGTGGGCCAATGAATGTAGAGGTTGTTGCTAGTGGGCCAATGAATGTAGAGGTTGTTGCTAGTGGGCCAATGAATGTAGAGGTTGTTGCTAGTGGGCCAATGAATGTAGAGGTTGTTGCTAGTGGGCCAATGAATGTAGAGGTTGTTGCTAGTGGGCCAATGAATGTAGAGGTTGTTGCTAGTGGGCCAATGAATGTAGAGGTTGTTGCTAGTGGGCCAATGAATGTAGAGGTTGTTGCTGGAAGGCCAATGAATGTAGAGGTTGTTGCTGGAAGGCCAATGAATATAGAGGCTGTTGCTGGAAGGCCAATGAATATAGAGGCTGTTGCTGGAAGGCCGATGAATGTAGAGGTTGTTGCTGGAAGGCCAATGAATGTAGAGGTTGTTGCTGGTAGGCCAATGAATGTAGAGGCTGTTGCTGGTAGGCCAATGAATTTAAAGGTTGTTGCAGGAAGGCCAATGAATATAGAGGCTGCTGCAGGAAGGCCAATGAACAGAGCGGTTATTGGGTGTTAAATCAGAGATGACCTCTGGGTCTTTAATAGAGGATAGTGGGTAGACAAGCTGCCACGCTTTGGAAAGGGCAGGTGAAACATATTCACATGTATGAGAGGAGGTCACCTTACAGCAGGTTGGAGGTGGGGGTTGGGGATGGGTTTGTATGTCACATGATTGCTTTGGCATTCATGGTCAATTTGTAGCTAATTTGTACCTAAAAAGAAAGAAAGAAAGAAAGAAAGAAGAAAGAAAGAAAGAAAGAAAGAAAGAAAGAAAGCGAAGGCAGGCAGGCAGGCAGGCAGGGCAGGCAGGCAGGCAGGCAGGCAGGCAGGCAGGCAGGCAGGCAGGCAGGCAGGCAGGCAGGCAGGCAGGCAGGCAGGCAGGCAGGCAGGCAGGCAGGCAGGCAGGCAGGCAGGCAGGCAGGCAGGCAGGCAGGCAGGCAGGCAGGCAGGCAGGCAGGCAGGCAGGCAGGCAGGCAGCAGGCAGGCAGGCAGGCAGGCAGGCAGGCAGGCAGGCAGGCAGGCAGGCAGGCAGGCAGGCAGGCAGGCAGGCAGGCAGGCAGGCAGGCAGGCAGGCAGGCAGGCAGGCAGGCAGGCAGGCAGGCAGGCAGGCAGGCAGGCAGGCAGGCAGGCAGGCAGGCAGGCAGGCAGGCAGGCAGGCAGGCAGGCAGGCAGGCAGGCAGGCAGGCAGGCAGGCAGGCAGGCAGGCAGGCAGGCAGGCAGGCAGGCAGGCAGGCAGGCAGGCAGGCAGGCAGGCAGGCAGGCAGGCAGGCAGGCAGGCAGGCAGGCAGGCAGGCAGGCAGGCAGGCAGGCAGGCAGGCAGGCAGGCAGGCAGGCAGGCAGGCAGGCAGGCAGGCAGGCAGGCAGGCAGGCAGGCAGGCAGGCAGGCAGGCAGGCAGGCAGGCAGGGAGGGAGGCAGGCAGGCAGGCAGGCAGGGAGGGAGGGAGGGAGGGAGGGAGGGAGGGAGGGTTAGGGGTCACATCCAGATAGTGCTTTCTAATTTTGGCCAGTGCCACAGGGCATTATTAACAGTATGACCCACAGAGGCCTCTCCTGTTGTGTAGAGAGGGCGGGTGGGTAGGGAAGTGCTGGGCGTGTGTGTTAGGGGTAACAGCAGTGTTATTCGTGGAGTGTGTGTACATTTGGGGGGTGTATTAGATGGGAGGGGGGGGGTCTCTGTTTGGCTGAAACTGTGGCGCGCTAGTTGACACCCCCTAATCTGCACGAACAGACTAGCCTCAGCAGACAGATACAGGATGGGACTGGAGAGGACACTTACGAACAGACTAGCCTCAACAGTGCTTTTAGACACACAGTAGAGTTGTGCTTTCAGACACACAGTAGTGTTGTGCTTTCAGACACACAGTGGAGTTGTGCTTTCAGACACACAGTAGAGTTGTGCTTTCAGACACACAGTAGAGTTGTGCTTTCAGACACACAGTAGAGTTGTGCTTTCAGACACACAGTAGAGTTGTGCTTTCAGACACACAGTAGTGTTGTGCTTTCAGACACACAGTAGAGTTGTGCTTTCAGACACACAGTAGAGTTGTGCTTTCAGACACACAGTAGAGTTGTGCTTTCAGACATACAGTAGAGTTGTGCTTTCAGACACACAGTAGAGTTGTGCTTTCAGACACACAGTAGAGTTGTGCTTTCAGACACACAGTAGTGTTGTGCTTTCAGACACACAGTGGAGTTGTGCTTTCAGACACACAGTAGAGTTGTGCTTTCAGACACACAGTAGAGTTGTGCTTTCAGACACACAGTAGAGTTGTGCTTTCAGACACACAGTAGAGTTGTGCTTTCAGACACACAGTAGAGTTGTGCTCTCAGACACACAGTAGTGTTGTGCTTTCAGACACACAGTAGAGTTGTGCTTTCAGACATACAGTAGAGTTGTGCTTTCAGACACACAGTAGAGTTGTGCTTTCAGACACACAGTAGAGTTGTGCTTTCAGACACACAGTAGAGTTGTGCTTTCAGACACACAGTAGAGTTGTGCTTTCAGACACACAGTAGAGTTGTGCTTTCAGACACACAGTAGAGTTGTGCTTTCAGACACACAGTAGAGTTGTGCTTTCAGACACACAGTAGAGTTGTGCTTTCAGACACACAGTAGAGTTGTGCTTTCAGACACACAGTAGAGTTGTTCTTTCAGACACACAGTAGAGTTGTGCTTTCAGACACACAGTAGTGTTGTGCTTTCAGACACACAGTAGTGTTGTGCTTTCAGACCCCCGTTGATGTGGGCTCTTTGTTGCTCTAGTCCTCTTGTCCTGGGACCATAGAGATGGAGGACTAGATGATGACTCCTCTATCTCTGTGACTGGGACAGCTTGTCTTGAGAAGATAGGCTGGTCCTCGTGGGACAGGCAGGGTTTGGGTCGTCTGGGTACATCTGCAGCACTGCAGACCACAGCAAGATTACAAGCCGATGGCTGGGGAGACCTGTCAATCCCTGTTTCTAATGAGAAAACCAAAATGGACAGGGAGAAATAAAAGAGATTTGCCATAAATGTGGAATAGTCAGTCAGTGCAAAAATAGGGTCTATAAGTAGGAGCTATAGGCTATATAGAGAGGCTATCATCAGCACTCTTAAGTGTTTATAAGAGAAGCTGGCTAATTGGATTTAAGAAGATAGGGAAGATCAAAGTCGAAAGCCTAACAGATCAGACAGACTGTTTTTTCCCATCAAATGCACCGTGGCAGAAGCTCAATTACATTTTCAACTGAGGTGGAATAGAGTCGTATTATGCAGAGGTCACCAAGTCACCATTATTCAAGTCAAATCAAAACTAATTTTATTTGTCGCATACACATGGTTGGCAGATGTTAATGAGAGTGTAGCGAAATGCTTGTGCTTCTAGTTCTGACCATGCAGTACTATCTAACAAGTAATCTAACAATTTCACAACAACTACCTGATACACACACAAGTGTAAACACCTGCTCGTCGAAAACCTCATTCCAAAGTTATGGGCATTAAATTTGGAGTTGATGCCATAACAGCCTCCACTCTTCTTGGAAGGCTTTCCACTAGATGTTAGAACATTGCTACGGGGACTTGCTTCCATTCAGCCACAAGAGCATTAGTGAAGTCAAACCATTTCTATATAGACCTCGCTTTGTGCACAATAACTGTTTGTCGGGAGGTTCATGAAATAGGTTTCCATGACCGAGCAGCCGCACACAAGCCTATTGTCATGCTGAAACAGGAAAGGGCCTTCCCCAAACTGTTTCCACAAAGTTGGACGCACAGGATCGTCTAGAATGTCATTGTATGCTGTAGCGTTAAAATGTATCTTCACTGGAACTATGGGGCCTAGCCCAAACCATGAAAAACAGCCCCAGACCAATATTCCTCTTCCACCAAACTTTACAGTTGCCACTATGCATTGCGGCAGGTAGCGTGCTCCTGGCATCCACCAAACCCAGATTCGTCTGTCGGACTGCCAGATGGTGAAGCGTGATTCATCACTCCAGAGACCAAAAGTGGTGAGCTTTACACCACTGCAGTCAATGCTTGGCATTGCGCATGGTGATCTTAGGCTTGTGTGCGGCTGCTCGGTCATGGAAACCTATTTCATGAACCTCCCGACAAACAGTTATTGTGCTAACGTTGCTCCCAGAGCGCTCGCATTTTGTGAGCTTGTGTGGCCTACTATAGCACTTCGCAGCAGAGCTGTTGTTGCTCCTAGACGTTTAGACTCAACAATAACAGCAGTAAAAGTTGACCGGAGGCAGCTCTAGTAGGGTTGAAATTTGATGAACTGACTTGATGGAAAGGTGGCATCCTGTGACGGTGCAACATTGAAAGTTACTGAGCTCTTCAGTACGTGTCTTTCTACTGCCAATGTTTGTCTATGGAGATTGAATGGCTGTGTGCTTGATTTTATACACCTATCAGCAACGGGTGAGCAACTGATTTGAAGGGGTGTCCACATTCTTTTGGCCATGTAGTAGTGCATGTCTGAAAATATATTTTTTTTCCTCATTATTTTCACATCAAAATCTTCTCAGTGCGAAAGCTCACCCGACCTGTGTTCATTGACAGTTTGCCAGTCCAATCAGAGGGCCGAGTGTGCGTTTCACTAGCCAATCAGTTGTTTTTTTGCGAGTCCTATACTGTCTCTAGCTGTGTGAATCCATGGAGACTGTGTCACAAAAAGACTGATAAAATGTTACAAAACCTGACCAGATCATTTCAATGTCGAGTCCAGAGTCTTGAGGCTCAAGTTATTTTATTTGATATGAAGTCGAGTCTCAAGTCACTACATTTGTGACTTGAGTCATACTTCAGTCCAAGTCATGTGACACGTCCACACGTCTCTTGTATTATGTTTTAAAATAAGATGTAAAATGTCTTCTGATGGAAATGTCTGGTGGCAGAATTCCATTTTAGTTAAGTTTCATTTCTGCAGTTGTCATTTCCATTCTCTGGTCTCTGGTCATTGTGAATCTTCACAACTATCTGTACAGTGTTTATGGAAGCCAGGTCAGGACAATGCTCCCTCTCTCAGGGAGGGAACAGAATGCTCTTGCATCACTCCTTCCCTGTCCCTGCTGTAGTTTTAACAGGTCAGTGGAATCATCAAAGGTTCTCATTCTGGAATCTATCCCAACATTCATCTCATCCCTTCACTTCACTTTCTGATCAGTAGGAACCAAGGAGGGAAAGAAATCCACTCTCTCACACACGTTCTAGTCTGGAATAGAGGTTGACCGATTAATTGGAATGGCCGATTAATTAGGGCCAATTCATAACAATCGGAAATCGGTATTTTTGGACACCGATTTGGCAGATTATTATTATTTTTACAACAAAAAAATACACATTTATTTAATCTTTATTTAACTAAGCAAATCAGTTAAGAACACATTCTTATTTTCAATCATGGCCTAGGAACGGAGGGTTAACTGCCTTGTTCAGGGGCAGAACGACAGATTTTTACCTTGTCAGCTCGGGGATTCAATCTTGCAACCTTAGAGTTAACTAGTCCAACGCTCTAACCACCTGATTACATTGCACACCACGAGGAGACTGCCTGTTACGCGAATGCAGTAGAAGCCAAGGGAAGTTGCTAGCTAGCATTAAACTTATCTTATGAAAAAACAATCAATCAATCACTAGTTAACTACACATGGTTGATGATATTACTAGTTTATCTAGCGTGTCCTGCGTTGTATATAATCGATGCGGTTCGTATTTGTGAAAAAGGACCGTCGTTGCTCCAATGTGTACCTAACCATAACCATCAATGCCTTTCATAAAATCAATACACAGAAGTATATATTTTTAAACCTGCATATTCCGCGAAAAGAAATCCAGGTTAGCAGGCAATATTAACCAGGTGAAATTGTGTCACTTCTCTTGCGTTCATTGCACGCAGAGTCAGTGGCAATGCAACAGTTTGGGCCGCCTAATTTGCCAGAATGTTACCGTAATTATGACATAAAATTGAAGGTTGTGCAATGTAACAGGAATATTTAGACTTATGGATGCCACCCGTTAGATAAAATACGGAACGGTTCCGTATTTCACTGAAAGAATAAACGTCTTGTTTTCGAGATGATAGTTTCCGGATTCGACCATATTAATGACCAAAGGCTTGTATTGCTGTGTGTTTTTATGTTATAATTAATTATATGATTTGATAGAGCAGTCTGACTGAGCGGTGGTAGGCACCAGCAGGCTCGTAAGCATTCATTCAAACAGCACTTTAGTGCGTTTTGCCAGCAGCTCTTCGCAATGCTTCAAGCATTGCGCTGTTTATGACTTCAAGCCTATCAACTCCCGAGATTAGGCTGGTGTAACCAGCTAGTTAGTTAGCGGGGTGCGCGCTAATAGCATTTCAAACGTCACTCGCTCTGAGACTTGGAGTGGTTGTTCCTCTTGCTCTGCATGAGTAACGCTGCTTCGATGGTGGCTGTTGTCGATGTGTTCCTGGTTCGAGCCCAGGGAGGAGCGAGGAGAGGGACGGAAGCTATACTGTTACACTGGCAATACTAAAGTGCCTATAAGAACATCCAATAGTCAAAGGTTAATGAAATACAAATGGTGTAGAGATAAATAGTCCTATAATTCCTATATTAACTACAACCTTACCTGGGAATATTGAAGACTCATGTTAAAAGGAACCACCAGCTTTCATATGTTCTCATGTTCTGAGCAAGGAACTTAAACGTTAGCTTTCTTACATGGCACATATTGCACTTTTACTTTCTTCTCCAACACATTGTTTTTGCATTATTTAAACCGAATTGAACATGTTTCATTATTTATTTGAGGCTAAATGGATTTTATTGATGTATTATATTAAGTTAAAATAAGTGTTCATTCAGTATTGTTGTAATTGTCATTATTACAAATTAAAAATCAATAATAAAAACAGAAATTGGCCGATTAATCGGTATCAGTTTTTTTGGTCCTCCAATAATCGGTATCGGCGTTGAAAATTCATAATTGAATGACCTCTATTCTGGAATACTGTTTTCTCGTCCAGAAATAGCCCTACAACTTCAAAAGAGGCCTTCATTTTTCTGAAATTCTTATTTAATTTTAACAGGATTCTAGTAGAAAATGCTTTATGTTATGTTCTCCCCTTGTCACACATTAATAAAAACAGGAAGATGCAGAGCCAAAAGCATGTAATACTACCAGGCGGTGATACAGCCCGACAGGATGCTCTCTATTGTGCAACTGTAAAAGTTGTGTGTTTTCAGTGACAAGGCAAATTTGTTGTGCCTTCTTCACCACGCTGTCTGTGTGGGTGGACCATTTCAGTTTGTCCGTGATGTGTACGCCGCGGAACTTAAAACTTTCCACCTTCTCCACTACTGTCCCGTCGATGTGGATAGGGGGGTGCTCCCTCTGCTGTTTCCTGAAGTCCACGATCATTTCCTTCATTTTGTTGACGTTATTTTCCTGACACCACACTCCGAGGGCCCTCACCTCTTCCCTGTAGGCCATCTCGTCGTTGTTGGTAATCAAGCGTACCACAGTAGTGTCGTCTGCAAACTTGATGATTGAGTTGGAGGTGTGCATGGTAGATCCTGCCACATATGTCTTGTGTCTGAGCCATTGAATTGCAACTCTAATTTGTCTCTATACTGACGATAAGCCTGTTTGATTGCCTTGCGGAGTGTTTGTATTTGGTCATGTTTTCCGGTCGCCTTGCCATGATTGAAAGCAGAGGTTTGCGCTTTCAGTTTTGTGCGAATGCACAGTTTCTGGTTCGGTAAGGTTTTAATAGTCACTGTGGGTACAACATCACCGATGCACTTGTTAATAAACTTGCCGATTCAGCATCAATGTTGTTGTCTGACGCTATCTGGAACATATCCCAGTCCACGTGATCGAAGCAATCTTGAAGCGTGGAATCCGATTGGTCGGACCAGCGTTGAACAGACCTGAGCATGGGCGTTTACTGTTTTAGTTTCTGTCTATAGTCTGGGAGTAACAAAATGGAGTCGTGGTCAGATTTGCCGAAAGGAGGGCGACGGAGGACTTTGTATGCGTTGCAGAAGTTAGAGTAGGAATGATCCAGAATGCTGGCAGCCCGGGTCGCGCATTCGATATGCTGATAAAATTTAGTGAGCCTTGTTTTCAGATTAGGTTTGTTAAAATCCCCAGCTACAATAAATGCAGCCTCTGGATATATGGTTTCCAGTTTACATAGAGAACAATGAAGTTCTTTCAGGGCCATCAAGGTGTCTGATTGGGGGGGAGGGGGATATTCTTGGCTGTGATTATAATCGAAGAGAATTCTCTTGGTAGATAATGCAGTCGGCATTTCATTGTAAGAAATTCTAGGTCAGGTATACAAAAGGACTTGAGTTCCTGTATTTTGTTATGATCACACCATGACTCGTTAATCATAAGGCATACACCCCTCCCTTCTTCTTACCAGAGAGATGTTTGTTTCTGTTGGCGCGGTGCGTGAAGAAACCGGGTGGCTGTACTGACTCTGATAACGTATCCCGAGAATTTCGTCTAGCTTGTTGTCAAAAGACTGGACATTGGTGAGTAGTATACTCGGAAGCGGTGAGCGATGTGCCCGTCTACGGACCTGACCCGAAGACCTACCCATCTGCGGCGCCGTTGTTTTGGGTCGCCTACTGGGATCCATTGTCCTGGGTGGTGGTCCGAACCGAGGATCCGCATCGGAAAAGTCGTATTCCTGGTCGTAATGTTAGTAAGTTGACGTTGCTCTTATATCCAATAGTTCCTCCCGGCTGTATGTAATAAGACTCCAGATTTCCTGGGGCAACAATGTAATAATACATAAACAAACTAAATACTGCATAGTTCCTAAGAACGCGAAGCGAGGCGACCATCTCTGTCGGCTACATCCTGCTCTATCCTTGCCTTGTGTTTTAATAACGTAAACCACAAGGCAAACTCTGCACTGGAGTTGCTTACCAAAACAACATTGAACGTTCCTGAGTTGCCTGGTTACAGTTTTGACTTAAATCGGCTTGAAAATCTACGGCAACACTTGAAAATGACTAGCAAAGATCAACTTTTTCTTAGAATAAATGGGCAGATATTGTACAATCCAGGTGTACAAAGCTCTTAGGCAACCAAAAAGACTCTGCAATCACTGCCAACGATGCTTCTACAAAGTATTGACTCTGTGGTGTAAATACTTATGTAAATGTAATATTTCTGTATTTCATTTTCAATCAATTCTAATGTATTGTCTGCAGATGGGTGTTACCAGCTTTTGTTTTTCCATTAATGTTTTGAGGTTGGATTTATAGCACGTATAGCTCGTTAGCACGTAGCGTGCACCAATTGGTATCGGTATGTGTTACAACTGTCCTGGTTGCCATCTTGTTGTTGGGAAGGTGTTTCACATTTGCTGGCCCAGGTGCTATTTAAGAGTGGCTGGCCCAGCGCTCCAGTTGTCTTGATAGATGTGGAGGGTCAACACCTTTTAGTTGTCGCTCCCTAGTTTGAGTTCTTGACAAACAATCCTTTATCTAATTTCGTTTTGCTCCACCTTTATGGTTTACTTCCTGTCTTTAAGTTTGGTGTGGGTTTTCCTTTTGTTTGCCTCTTGGGCAAATTTAGTGAGTGCTCATGGTAGGTGTCTTTTAGGTCCCAGTTGTAGTTGCTAGTTAGTAGACACCCCCATGAGTGCTTTTCAGAACCCTTCCTAAAAAAAAAACCTCCTGTTTAATTTGGGTTGTCATTGACTCTTTGTTAGTTCCCCATTCTGTTTGAGTGACATGTTTGGTTTTCTTGCTGTGGAACGTATTAATGGATGTGAAGAATATATATTTAATCCATTTTGTATTCTGTCTGTAAAACCAAATGTGGTATTGAATACGTTCCTTCACACCGTTGAGCCTCTTTGGTTTGGTCTGTTGCACACGGAAAAGTCTCGGGGGGGAAAAGGTGCCTTTTGCTTTTGGGGACAATACATGTTCAAGTTTTAAATTCAATTTGACCCTTTTTGTTGTCAGATATTTGTATTCTCTATTATGAAGTGTATGTAACTAACCTGAAGCCTTTGGTCTTTTATGGGAACCTTTTTCCTCCCTCCTGCTCAGTGCTGGTCAGGTGGATAACGACGTTATACCTTCCTCTCAATGATTGAATCCTGATCCCACTGCTCCTCTGTGTTTCCATCTATTACTACTTGAAAATATTAATCAGAGACAAGAGAAATGCTCTCCCTCCTGCCTAAGCCTGACCCTACCCTCCTATCCATGGCTCAAGGCTAAACCCCTAGTTGTGAGGTGCTCCCTACCCCTACACTCCTATCCATGGCTCAAGGCTAAACCCCTAGTTGTGAGGTGCTCCCTAACCCTACCCTCCTATCCATGGCTCAAGGCTAAACCCCCAGTCCTGAGGCCTGCCTACCCCTACACTCCTATCCATGGCTCAAGGCTAAACCCCTAGTTGTGAGGTGCTCCCTACCCCTACCCTCCTATCCATGGCTCAAGGCTAAACCCCTAGTTGTGAGGCCTGCCTACCCCTACACTCCTATCCATGGCTCAAGGCTAAACCCCCAGTTGTGAGGTGCTCCCTAACCCTACCCTCCTATCCATGGCTCAAGGCTAAACCCCCAGTCATGAGGCCTGCCTACCCCTACACTCCTATCCATGGCTCAAGGCTAAACCCCTAGTTGTCAGGTGCTCCCTACCCCTACACTCCTATCCATGGCTCAAGGCTAAACCCCTAGTTGTGAGGTGCTCCCTAACCCTACCCTCCTATCCATGGCTCAAGGCTAAACCCCCAGTCCTGAGGCCTGCCTACCCCTACACTCCTATCCATGGCTCAAGGCTAAACCCCTAGTTGTCAGGTGCTCCCTACCCCTACACTCCTATCCATGGCTCAAGGCTAAACCCATAGTTGTGAGGTGCTCCCTACCCCTACCCCCCTATACATGGCTCAAGACCGAACCCCCAGTCATGAGGCCTGCCTACCCATACACTCCTATCCATGGCTCAAGGCTAAACCCCTAGTTGTGAGGCCTGCCTGTCGATCTGGTTCCATAATCAAATAACTGGGGGAAACCTCATAATTACATTTAATATAGTATCATACTTCTATGGGGATACATCCACAGTCTCAACACTGAGGAGCACACACAGAGAGATCCAGTTTATGAAATCATCCCTCCTGAGCAGCACACTGTGTTGGAGCATACTGTAGGTAATAATGATGGGTGGGAGGTAGCCTAGTGGATAGAGCATTGGGCAAGTAACCAGGTAAATCTGTCTGTGCCCTTGAGCAAGGCACTTAACCCTAATTTGTTCCAGGGGGCCTGTACAACTATGGCTGAACCTGTAAATCATGGGTGTCAAACTCATTCCACTGAGGGCCCAGTGTCGGTAGGTTTTAGTTTTTTTCTTTTCAATTAAGCACTAGACAACCTGGTGAAGGGAAATCCTCATTAATTATTGACCTTAATTCATCAATTCAGTAGAAGGGTGGAGCGAAAACCTGCAGACACTCCGTCCTCCGTGGAATGAGTTTGACATGTGCTGTAGGACAAAACATTCCACTGCACCTTTCCAGTGTACGTGATGATAAAAACACATACAGTGCCTTGGGAAAGTATTCAGACCCCTTTACTTTTTCCACATTTTGTTATTTACAGCCTTATTATGAAATTGATTAAATACATTTTTAAAAATCTCAGCAATCTACACACAATACCCCAAAGTGAAAACAGGTTTTTTGAAAAATGTTTGCGAATGTATTTAAAAGAACGAACAGAAATACAGTCCCACAGTTGACAGTGCATGTAAAGAGCAAAAACCAAGCTATGAGATCGAAGAAATTGTCCGTAGACCCCCGAGACAGGATTGTGTCGAGGAACAGATCTGGGGAAGGGTACCAATTCTGCTGCATTGAAGATCCCCAAGAACACAGTTCCATCATTCTTAAATAGAAAAAGTTTGGAACCACCAAGACTCGTCATAGAGCTGGACACCCGGCCAAACTGAGCAATTGGGGGAGAAGAGCCTTGGTCAGGGAGGTGACCAAGAACCCGATGGTCACTCTGACAGAGTTCCAGAGTTCCTCTGTGGAGATGGGAGAACCTTCTCTGCAGCACTCCACCAATCAGGCTTTTATGGTGGAGTGGCCAGACGGAAGGCACTTAAAGACTCTCAAATCATGAGAAACAAGATTCTCTGGTCTGATGAAACAAAGATTGAACTCTTTGACCTGAATGCCAAAGTGTCACTTCTGGAGGAAACCTGGCACCATCCCTACGGTAAAGCATTGTGGTGCCAGCATCAATCTGTGGAGATGTTTTTCAGCATCAGGGACTGTGAGACTAGTCAGGATTGAGGGAAAGATGAACGGAGCGAAGTATAGAGAGATCCTTGATGAAAACCTGCTCCAGAGTGCTCAGGACCTCAGACTGGGGTGAAAGTTCACTTTCCAACAGGACAACGACCAATAAGCACACAGCCAAGTCAACGCAGGGCTGGCTTTGGGACAAGTCTCTGAATGTCCTCGAGTGGCCCAGCCAGAGCCCGGACTTGAACCCGATCTAACATCTCTGGAGAGACCTAAAGATAGCTGTGCATCAACGCTCCCCATCCAACCTGATTGAGCTTGAGAGGATCTGCAGAGAAGAATGGGAGAAACTCTCCAAATACAGGTGTGCCAAGCTTGTAGCGTCATACTCAAGAAGACATGAAGGCTGTAATCGCTGCCAATGGTGCTTCAACAAAGTACTGAGTAAAGGGTTTGAATACTTATGTAAAAGTGTTATCAGTTTTTTTATTTTTTATAAATGAGCAAAAATGGCAATAAACTAGTTTTTGCTTTGTCATTATGCGGTATTGTGTGTAGATTGAGGAGGGGGGGGGAAAGAGTTTAATCAATTGTAGAATAAGGCTGTAACGTAACAATGTGGAAAAAGTCAAGGGATCTGAATACTTTCCGAAGGCAGTGTGTGTGTGTGTGTGTGTGTGTGTGTGTGTGTGTGTGTGTCTTTGTTTTAAAAATGTGATTCTCCTGAGGAACACCAGCCACCACACACACGGAGGGAAACATATTGTTTTGTTATGGAGGTCCACTCACACACAAGTTAGCAGACTTCTGAAGAGCACAGTTCTATTAAAATGTATTCTGTTGTGCCTGAGACGGTAGACTGACTGGTGAATATATATTAATAACCTTTACCAATTTGAATTCTGGCAGTTACATTTTATTACAAATTTTAAAAATGGGATAAACTTGCTATTAAAGCATCGTAGTAGTTCCCATTGTGTGGTGTCCAATGTGTAAGTGCCTGAACTATTCCAATCCCCCCCTAGACACCTATTAACCCCCCACACACACACACACACACCCCAGATTTAATTTATTTTTACTACAGTTAAACACACTCTGTCCTCACTGAAGTCAATCACAAACCAACCACAAAATGAAAGTCATTTATCTACACCCTGTCTATTAAAAACAGTAGTTACATTAACATAGATCCCATCTTTCATCATCATCCCCATAATAATGGATCCACTCAGCTGCGACGACTGGGGAGTTTAAAATGGATTGTCTACCAATTCAAATTGAGCTGTGGTGAAATATCACTCCATTACACACACACACACACACACACACACACACACAATCTACCTTGGAATTTAAACAAGGGGGATAAAAAAAAAATTGGGGACCTAAACATTGAATTCTTATCCATGTAAAATGGGAGAGTTGCAAACATGTTTCATCAGCAGAAGTGTCTTGGTGTCTCACTGTGATATTCTGTAATCAGTCAAACATGTCTCATCAGCAGAAGTGTCTTGGTGTCTCACTGTGATATTCTGTAATCAGTCAAACATGTCTCATCAGCAGAAGTGTCTTGGTGTCTCACTGTGATATTCTGTAATCAGTCAAACATGTCTCATCAGCAGAAGTGTCTTGGTGTCTCACTGTGATATTCTGTAATCAGTCAAACATGTCTCATCAGCAGAAGTGTCTTGGTGTCTCACTGTGATATTCTGTAACCAGTCAAACATGTCTCATCAGCAGAAGTGTCTTGGTGTCTCACTGTGATATTCTGTAACCAGTCAAATGGCTCCCTACAGTGGAATAGTGCCATTTGGGACTCGGACTTCCTCCAGGGGAGGATGATAACTGACAGTTAACAGCTTCATTCCCAGAGTGCTGTGCAGCGTGTCATAAGCTGTAATCAAAGTGTTATCACTATATATATTTTTACCTGTCGACTGTAGCTACACAGCCCACTGAGGTGTCTGTCTAGTTTGAGCATCGCTGACGGTTTGACAGTGGAAGAAATGACTGCATTGAATATATCTGCAGACTGAGCCAACAAGACTTCAAGAGATGGCTCATGAGAGCGAGACCAAGAAGCACAGCACACAGACACTAAGTCATTCCTGCATCTGATACAAACCAACAAGACTTCAAAAGATGGATTATGTGAAATGGCCCACTTACAGAGTACAGTCGTGGCCAAAATTTTGAGAATGACAAATGTTAATTTTCACAAAGTTTGCTGCTTCAAGGTCTTTAGATATTTTGTCAGATGTTACTATGGAATAGTGAGGTATAATTACAAGTATTTCATAAGTTTCAAAGGTTTTTATTGACAATTACATGAAGTTGATGCAAAGAGTCAATATTTGCAGTGTTGACCCTTATTTTTCAAGACCTCTGCAATCCGCCCTGGCATGCTGTCAATTCACTTCTGGGTCACTGATGGCAGCCCATTCTTGCATAATCAATGCTTGGGGTTTGTCAGAATTTGTGGGTTGTTTGTCCACCCGCCTCTTGAGGATTGGCCACAAGTTCCCAATGGGATTAAGGTCTGGGGAGTTTCCTGGCCATGGACCCAAAATATTGATGTTTTGTTCCCCGAGCCACTTAGTTATCACTTTTGCCTTATGGCAAGGTGCTCCATCATGCTGGAAAATGCATTATTCGGCACCAAACTGTTCCTGGATGGTTGGGAGAAGTTACTCTCGGAGGATGTGTTGGTACCATTTTTTATTCATGGCTGTGTTCTTAGGCAAAATTGTGAGTGAGCCCACTCCCTCGGGTGAGAAGCAACCCCACACATGAATGGTCTCAGGATGCTTTACTGTTGGCATAACACAGGACTGGTGGTAGCGCTCACCTTGTCTTCTCCGGACAAGCTTTTTTCCGGATGCCCCAAACAATCGGAAAGGGGATTCATCAGAGAAAATGACTTTACACCAGTCCAATCCCTGTACCTTTTGCAGAATATCAGTCTGCAGATGCACTCACACCTACCTGCTGCCATTCCTGAGCAAGCTCTGTACTGGTGGTGTCCTGATCCCGCAGCTGAATCAACTTTAGGAGACGGTCCTCAATATCCTTGCCTGTGAAGCCCTTTTTGTGCAAAACAATGATGACGGCACGTGTTTCCTTGCAGGTAACCATAGTTGACAGAGGAAGAACAATGATTCTAAGCACCACCCTTCTTTTGAACCTTCCAGTCTGTTATTCAAACTCAATCAGCATGACAGAGTGATCTCCAGCCTTGTCCTCGTCAACACTCACACCTGTGTTAACGAGAAAATCACTGACATGATGTCAGCTGGTCCTTTTGTGGCAGGGCTGAAATGCAGTGGAAATGTTTTTGGGGGATTCCGTTCATTTGCATTGCAAAGAGGGACTTTGCAATTAATTGCAATTCATCTGATCACTCTTCATAACATTCTGGAGTATATGAAAATTGCCATCATACAAACTGAGGCAGCAGACTTTGTGAAACATAATATTTGTGTCATTCTCAAAACTTTTGGCCATGACTGTACATCTAAACAGGCGCAAGACCTTTTATTGGTCTCAAAGGGGGCTTCGGGTGCCAGCAGAGCAGTTAAACTAACCACATTAGAAAACCACTGATTGAATAGTGTGTGGGGGAGACACAGATCTACACAGGGAGGCCATTGATTTAACTCTCTGTATGTCTTAATGCTTCATTGGTGTCATGGTGTGGGGCTGGTCTTCTACCAAGTTTAAATGGAATTTATAAACCAGTCTGGGGTGATATTGTTTCTCATCTCTCTCCCTGCTACCGTAATAAAAAATGTGGGGGGGGGGGTGTGACGGGGGTGCTTTCTGTCTTTCAGAGACAAGCCTTTGTATTAATTAGAAGACGGGTTCAGATGCAGCATACTTCCTGGTTCATTCATGGTTGGTCAGTCCTGATGTCACATGACAGTCTGGAGGCATTCACACGAGTCTCCAGGTTGCCGATGTTGCTTTACGTAAATTAATCTGAGATTCTATTACTGTAGACAGCTCATCAATTAGCCTACCTTAAGGGGATATCGCCTGCCTGCTTCCAAATGTTCCTATCACCATCGGACGATGTGATGTCTGAGCTGTCAACCTCCGTCTCCAAAGATAAATCTCCTCCCTCTCTCAGAGTGTTAAAATGTCAGGCCAGTATCACTGGTGAATTAATGGCACACGTCCCCAGGCTATCCATCCCTTAACATGGCTTCTGCTCTTTACTAGGACAATGGGGATAAACCCTAGCTAGGTAAGGCTGAGGAATCTAGGTAGGGGAGGCAGTTCATTTGCACCAACAGTTGCAGTCCCCATAGAAACATAGGGTGTGTTAGTAAATTCACTCTGGAAATCTACTCCGATTTCAAAGCACTCTCGTCTGTGTGCCAGAGTGAAGAATAACTGACAAATTTACGAACGCTGTTGCCAGCAGCACAGTTAGTTAACGTACGCTCTGGGTAACATGAAAACAGTCTAGCCAGCTCTGCTAGGGTGAGTAAAATGGTCAGAGTGAGCTGTTCTCTCACTTATATCTGGAAGTACCTAGCAAGCTAGCCAACGTTAGCCAGTTAGCTTGGTTGCTTGACTGCCGTTGTGAGGTCAGAACGCTCGCAACAACCCTACTCCTTGGCCAGAGCGTCCAGTGTGCGCTCTGAACGGTTAGAGAGCAAAAACGCTCTGAATTTACAAAAGGACAATCTGACAACGCTCTGAATTTACGAACTGACAATGCTCTGAATTTACAAACTGTCAACGCTCTGAATTTACGAACTGACAATGCTTTGAATTTACGAACTGACAACGCTCTGAATTTACGAACTGACAATGCTCTGAATTTACGAACTGACAATGCTCTGAATTTACGAACTGACAATGCTCTGAATTTACGAACTGACAACGCTCTGAATTTACGAACTGACAATGCTCTGAATTTACAAACTGGCAACGCTCTGAATTTACAAACTGACTACGCTCTGAATTTACGAACTGACAATCTGACAACGCTCTGAATTTACGAACTGACAATCTGTCAACGCTCTGAATTTACGAACTGACAACGCTCTGAATTTACAAACTGACAATCTGACAACCCTCTGAATTTACGAACTGACAACCCTCTGAATTTATGAACTGACAATACTCTGAATTTACGAACTGACATTCTGACAACCTTCTGAATTTACGAACTGACAATCTGACAACCTTCTGAATTTACGAACTGACAATCTGACAATACTCTGAATTTACGAACGCCCAGAGCACCGATATTTATATTTATATATTCTAGAATGTCCCAGTGTGATCACAGGTGACTTTCAGGTGGATCTGTGTTGTTACCATAGAGACACAAGTGTTCTCTATGTGTTGTTGTTACAGTATTAGATACTGTCCCACAGGCCTGGTCTCCTGAGGGGCTTATAGAGACCATCTCTTGCACATGACCAATTCAGCCAATTGGATCTCTTATCAGACATACTGTAATCTACAGAGATAAATCATAATGTAATATATAGCTATGTATGCGTTGCCATATGCGTTCTTCTTCCCAGCTCGTTCACAGTGCGGTCACGTTTCTCAGCCAGAGTAGGATGTGTGTTTTTAGTTTTCCTACAGCTGTCAGATGACCAACAGTACCTCCTTTAAACAAAAGGAAGAGTCCATGGCTGGCTGAGACCCAAAATTGTCTATGTTTGCTTTTCCTTCTAGCTGTCATTACCCAGCATGCTTAGCCTTACTGTCTGGCTAGTCCTGTTTGCTCTAAAAGGTTGTTATACTCACTGTAATGTTCGATCAGTTGTCTACTACTGTGCCTCCACACGGAATCATATTGTGTCTCTACTGCTGCATACTGTAGCACCTCCATTAGCAAAAACTCTACTATATAGATTAATCTGCTTTAGGATTACATGTATCCTCATGATGTTCAGGGCCTGTATCGCCTGTTCTTTATCAAATAGTAAATAGGAATATGCCCTTGAATGTAAAGCTGTTAGGTGTGTGATTTTAAACATTGATTCTGCGTCATGGGGAGAGAATACGTAGCAGGTGTTTGGCCTGATGTACAGATGGAGAGCATTGTGGGTCAATTAGCTCTGTATCCTTCTATCTCAGATGCTCTCTTGTCATTAATCTGCCTCTTATCTTCCTGTCTGTCTCTTTTTTTCCTCCTCTCCTGGCCTACGCCGCACTGGGATTCCTTCTTTCTACTCTGAAAAAAAGCTTGCCAATAAAATGCAAGGATGAAACAGAAATTTGAGGAAAGGCTCTGTGGAGAAAGGGCCACTGTTCAGTTTGAATTGCCTCGTCAGCAGCATGCAAAACACAACCGTGACTGACTACGCCAGTCAAAACACAACACAGCCGACTGACTACGCCCGTCAAAACACAACACAGCCGACTGACTGCGCCAGTCAGAACACAACACAGCCGACTGACTACGCCAGTCAAAACACAACACAGCCGACTGACTACGCCAGTCAAAACACAACACAGCCGACTGACTACGCCAGTCAAAACACAACACAGCCGACTGACTACGCCAGTCAAAACACAACACAGCCGACTGACTACGCCAGTCAAAACACAACACAGCCGACTGACTACACCAGTCAAAACACAACACAGCCGACAGACTACGCCAGTCAGAACACAGCCGACTGAATACGCCCGTCAAAACACAGCCGACAGACTACAAAACACAGCCGACTGACTACGCCAGTCAAAACACAACACAGCCGACTGACTACGCCAGTCAAAACATAAAAAACACTTGCCAACTGTCACGTATACTCCCTCTCCGGCCTCTAGGTCATCAGGCTGCTGATTATCCCGCACAACTATCACCATCGTCTCGTGCACCTGCGCCTCATGACACTCACCTGGACTCCATCACCTCCTTGATTATCTTCCCTATATCTGTCCCTCCCCTTGGTTCTTTCCTCAGGTGTTATTGACTCTGTTTTCATGCCGGTGTGTTGTTTGTGTTACGTGTTCATTGTTTCGTTTGTTTATTAGAACACTCAGTCCCTGAACTTGCTTCCTGACTCTCAGCACACTGGTTATACCAGCTGACTGACTCCACCAATCAATACATTTGTTGTTGGAAAGCTTTCTAGTTTTTAGTCTTTCCGGTTTTCAATCAGTCAGTTTATACATTTGCTCAAACAATAACAGAAAAATACCCTACCATGAAGATATTACCATGTTGTTTAATGATGGGGGGGGGGGGGGGATAGCAACAGTTGCATATCACAATATTATTTTTGGATGATATTAGCTAGATACTGTTTGTAAGGTAGTGTTAGCCAGCGCTAGTCAGATGTACCTGCGCCAAAACTCCAGGATTGTACATCCTCTAACTTGTTCTCCATCTTCTTTTTAAATAGTGATCCTACATCAGCACCATGTGCTGTCTTGTCTTTCTGCAGCAGACCTATAGTGAGCAATATGTTGGGAACATCAAATCGCAATAAAATTGTGAGAATCTTGAGAAACGAAATACATATCATATCGCTAGCAAAGTATCGTGATAATATAGTTTTGTGAGCAATTCCCTACTGTTGTGTATACATGTTGAGAGCATCAATGTCATTTTAAATTGACAGAAAATTGACAGAAATGTTCCACCTTACAGTGTCATGATTCCTAACGTCTGATACCAAATGCCCATGTGCTGTATCCAACTCTGATATCTTTCTCATGATAGAAGAGTCGGCCACAGTATTGGCTAAGAGTCTGCTACCAAAGTCACCCTGAACTGAGGTGAGCTCCTCCATCCTGGTCTGGTGTGGTTTAATTCATGTGCCCCAGACTGTATTCAGCTGAATCATTGTTTTAAATGGACCTGCCATGTTGTCACAGCCTGACCCCCACATCACCCCACCTGGTGGGGCAGCGGCTGGTGTTTTAAGCTGTTGGGTTTGTCCTTCACTAGAAGGCTGTCCTGGGGTCTGTCTTGTCTGTGCTTTTTTTACTATGGCCTTCAGCAGAGGGCTCTAACGGGGTCTGTATGTGGTTCTAAGAGGTTTGTCTTTTAGTAGCATGCTATAATATAACTAATTCTGTTATTGTGTGTCCCTTTTGGGAAATTTGTCGTCTCACATCTCAACAAACTACAGCATCAGCATATACAGTGGGGCAAAAAAGTATTTAGTCAGCCACCACCAAATTCATAAAAAATCCTACAATGTGATTTTCAGGATTTCTTTTTCTTATTTTGCCTGTCATAGTTGAAGTGTACCTATGATGAAAATTACAGGCCTCTCTCATCTTTTTAAGTGGGAGAACTTGCACAATTGGTGGCTGACTAAATACTTTTTTGCCCCACTGTACATGCATACATACATACATGCATACATACATACATACATAAACACAAGCAACAACTACAACAGACAACATGTGGATACAGTTTACAGTTCCAAATTCAGTCTGTAAACACTGGAGGGGGGGGGGGGTATTTTTGGGGTATTTCGATACTCAGGGTACTTTTTACCCCATCCTTAGTAGACTGTCCTGGGCATTAGCTAGTCCCTCCAGGAATTTGTAGAGATTTTTAGTGATATTTGTTGGCTAAAGTGCTTGATTTTGCTGCGGCAATGCAGACATTTTGCATGACAATAATATGCAATGATTTTGTCCAATTTGTCGCAAAAATGCACTGACAAGGGGAATGTTTGTTGACGTGTAGCTTGATTGAACTGTATAAAGTGGAAAAGTGCACTGAAATTGCGAGCCCTCTTTTTGTACTGCGGTGATGGGTCCATTTTCTGCCACAACATTGCGATGATTTGACTGTTTTATGCGGAAATAGTGCAGTGATTGGTCAAATTTGCAAGCCCTCGCGTAATATGAGGAATTGTTGATTTTTGCCCCCCCCCCCCCCCAAAAATGCAATCTCAGGATCACGGATCCTGGAGGGACTGGTCCTGGGGTCTGTTTGTGGTCTGAAACAGTCCTGGGGTTTGTTTGTGGTCTGAAACAGTCCTGGGGTCTGTTTGTGGTCTGAAACAGTCCTGGGGTCTGTTTGCGGTCTGAAGCTGTCCTGGGGTCTGTTTGCGGTCTGAAGCTGTCCTGGGGTCTGAAACAGTCCTGGGGTCTGAAGCTGTCCTGGTGTCTGTGGTCTGAAGCTGTCCTGGGATCTGTTTGCCGGCTGAAGCTGTCCTGGGGTCTGTTTGTGGTCTGAAACTGTCCTGGGGTCTGTTTGTAGTCTGAAACAGTCCTGGGGTCTGTTTGTGGTCTGAAACAGTCCTGGGGTCTGTTTGTGGTCTGAAACAGTCCTGGGGTCTGTTTGTGGTCTGAAACAGTCCTGGGGTCTGTTTGTGGTCTGAAACAGTCCTGGGGTCTGTTTGTGGTCTGAAACTGTCCTGGTGTCTGTTTGCGGTCTGAAACTGTCCTGGGGTCTGTTTGTGGTCTGAAACTGTCCTGGGGTCTGTTTGTGGAATGTTCTGTCTGTATGTGGCTGAACAGATGCTACATGCCGGGCCTCAGAGAGAGCAAACTGCCTTTTCACCTGTGTTTCTATAAGAGAGTCTATCTGAGAACCCCAAAGTGAGACGGACCAGAAGGCCTGTCAGCAACACTTCATGATACTCTCTCTGTTCCTCTGTGGTGGTGGCTGAAACCAAACGCTCTATAGCACCCCCCCCCCCCCCCCCCGAAAACACGCCATCAAGAACACACACCACTCTGCCCTAGATCCCACTGACGTTTCTCACAGCACACGGAAGCATCTCACACACACCAGTACCTGTCAGGGTGATGCGCAGGACGTGTGTGTTCTTCTGAACCAGTGTCTCCTCTCTCATGGCTCTTGTCAGCGTCACTATAACAGGAGATGCTAGTAGACAGACTAATTCTCAATGGGCTGCTGTGAGGCTTACAAAGCTGTAATGGGTTTTAGTTGCAATATGCCTAATCAATTATCAGCCCCCCGCCCCCGCTCCCGCAAAAAACAGAATTGTCCAGATGAATCTTAGCATTCCACACAATACGAGGAATATTTTTGCACCTTGCATCTTTCATGAAAAATGAATTGAATTATTCAGTTGGCTTTGCAATATTCATATAGTGTTGGGTCTGCATCATATATGAATAATTTATTCTGCTGTCATTATTAAACACCTATCCAGTAGCAGCTAGTCTCTGATTCTGTTGAGATACATTTAGAAAAAACATCTCCAACGACTTGACTGTCTGCTGAGTGAAAAACCAACCAGGTTACCATGGCAACCAGCATTGGCCCCAGCTGATGATGTCAGCGTGTGTTTTGAAACACTGAGAGAGTGGTCGGCCTACAATTATCTCTGTTTGCATCCAGCCTGATTATAGACTGACTGGTACAAGCCACAGCCAGGCAGGGTGGAGGGAGTAGTGGGTACTATAGAGGTACGTGTGTTTAGTAGTGATGGGAGAAGAAATATATACAGTAGAGTATCGCAATATTTTGTTGGACAATATAATTACGATTCTATGATATTTGAAGTCGGAAGTTTACATACACTTAGGTTGGAGTCATTAAAACTCGTTTTTCAACCACTCCACACATTTCTTGTTAACAAACTATAGTTTTGGCAAGTCGGTTAGGACTTCTACTTTGTGAAAGACACAAGTCATTATTCCAACAATTGTTTACAGACAGATTATTTCACTTATAATTCACTGTATCACAATTCCAGTGGGTTTACATACACAAAGTTGATCGTGCCTTTAAAAACCTTGGAATATTCCAGACAATTATGTCATGGTTTTAGAAGCTTCTGATGGGCTAATTGACATAATTTGAGTCAATTGGAGGTGTACCTGTGGATGTATGTCAAGGCCTACCTTCAAACTCACTGCCTCTTTGCTTGAGATCTTGGGAACATCAAAAGAAATCAGCCTTGATACTTCTGCAGCGCACATGGTGAGCAAAATGTTTGGAACATCGAATCACAATAAAATCACATTAAATATAGATATTGTATGAGCACCTAAGTCTCTCTGGCTCTCTCTCTCACCTATAATGAAGCAGCCAATAAAACAGAATTTTCAAACATTTTGCCAAAATGTAATTATACAGGGAAACTGTCATTATACAGGGAAACTGTCATTATACAGGGAAACTGTCATTATACAGGGAAACTGTCATTATACAGGGAAACTGTCACGACTTCTGTCGAGGTCGGTTCCTCTCCTTGTTCGCGCGGTGTTCGGCGGTCGACGTCACCGGTCTTCTAGCCATCGCCACCGCCGATCCGATTTTCATTTTCCATTTGTTTTGTCTTGTTTTCCCACACACCTGGTTTTCATTCCCTCATTACGTGTTGTGTATTTAACCCTCTGTTCCCCCCATGTCTTTGTGTGGTATTGTTTGTTTTAAGTGCTTGTGCACATGTTGACTGGTGCGCGTTGGGTTTTGTAACCAAGTTGTTATTGTCTTGATGCCGTTGGTTTTGGTATTAAACTGCTCCGGCTATTACCTAGTTCTGCTCTCCTGCGTCTGACTTCCCTGCCACCAGATACGCACCCCTTACAGAAACTTAGAGGGGGAATCTAAAGATGCAACAACTAGGATGGTTTGCTAATATGACTGTTGCTAATATGACTGGGATTGTGCCTTTGGCTTCTAGATAACGAAAGAAAGTCGATATGAAAACCAGTAGAACAGGAGAGAAATGGCATATGAAGGAAGTCTTTCATAGGTGGCACATCCAATAGGCCAGGGAAGTAAATCGACTAGGCTAGGGAAGTAAATCGACTAGGCTAGGGAAGTAAATCGACTAGGCTAGGGAAGTAAATCGACTAGGCTAGGGAAGTAAATCGACTAGGCTAGGGAAGTAAATCGACTAGGCTAGGGAAGTAAATTGACTAGGCTAGGGAAGTAAATTGACTAGGCTAGGGAAGTAAATTGACTAGGCTAGGGAAGTAAATCGACTAGGCTAGGGAAGTAAATTGACTAGGCTAGGGAAGTAAATTGACTAGGCTAGGGAAGTAAATTGAAATAAATATGCCAAAATTATATAATTAGCCCACTCCTGTCTATACATAAATTAATAGAATTCTTCAAAATACTTCACCACAAAGCATGATTCATTTTAATAGCTGTGGATTGTCTCAAATCACAAGCTCGTTGGCCTATGCCTATTTGGGCAGCCCGCAATTTGGGCGGAGCGTGTGGCAATGGGCCTAGCTGATTATTGAGTTGCGGCTGTCAATGAAAAAGCATCTAAAACATGAAGATAATCTGTCTGGAGTATATTTCAAAATGTTGAGACAAGAAGAAGGGGAGAGCTGTGTGGTGAAGATATTGGCCAGTCTCTCTCCAGAATGGCTCAGCGGTCTCTCGCAAATTCATTGTGTGAATTGTTTGAATTATTTTTATTTTTTTTATAATTAAAAAAAAAAAGAATTCCCCATTCCACGTCACCAGTAGTGAACATATGTAATGAGCGAAGAGCCGATGGGGAAAGGAGAGGGAGAGGAGCGATCTGAATACTAATAACCAGCACTGAGCATACGTTGTCTGGCGTGACAGCCTGCAACCCCTTTCTGTCTGAGAACGGTCACCGTGACCGTCTAGAGGAGAACACCAACAGACCACAAACACATGGCCTGGCACTCTTATTTCCTATATAAGCTCCTCCTCCTCCCCCATAGGGCTCTGGTCAAAAGTAATACACTATCTAGGGGATAGGGTGCAATCTGGGACACAGGCACTAACTACTTGCTACACACCTCTCCTAAAAAGAGGAGGCTACCACACCGCTCTCCTAAAAGAGGAGGCTACCACACCGCTCTCCTAAAAGAGGAGGCTACCACACCGCTCTCCTAAAAGAGGAGGCTACCACAACGCTCTCCTAAAAGAGGAGGCTACCACACCGCTCTCCTAAAAGAGGAGGCTACCACACCGCTCTCCTAAAAGAGGAGGCTACCACACCGCTCTCCTAAAAGAGGAGGCTACCACACCCCTCTCCTAAAAGAGGAGGCTACCACACCGCTCTGCTAAAAGGGGCTCCAGCCTCAAACTATTAGACCTCCTAGGAAACTTGACAGAATATGGATGGTCTCCAACACCACTAGATATCAGTACACATAGACCATGCTGCTGCTAAGATAATTCTGACTGGACCGGAGCTGGGTTGCCGCTGACTGGACTGGAGCTGGGCTGTACTGGACTGGAGCTGGGCTGTACCTGACTGGACTGGAGCCGGGCTGCCGCTGACTGGACTGGAGCCGGGCTGCACCTGACTGGACTGGAGCCGGGCTGCCGCTGACTGGACTGGAGCCGGGCTGCACCTGACTGGACTGGAGCCAGGCTGGTAAACACAGTGACTGTGGCTGGTAAACACACTGACTGCGGCTGGTAAACACACTGACTGCGGCTGGTAAACACAGTGACTGTGGCTGGTAAACACAGTGACTGTGGCTGGTAAACACAGTGACCGTGGCTGGTAAACAGTGACCGTGGCTGGTAAACACACTGACTGCGGCTGGTAAACACAGTGACCGTGGCTGGTAAACACACTGACTGCGGCTGGTAAACACAGTGACTGTGGCTGGTAAACACAGTGACTGTGGCTGGTAAACAGTGACCTTGGCTGGTAAACAGTGACCTTGGCTGGTAAACACAGTGACTGTGGCTGGTAAACACAGTGACTGTGGCTGGTAAACACAGTGACTGTGGCTGGTAAACACAGTGACTGTGGCTGGTAAACACAGTGACTGTGGCTGGTAAACACAGTGACTGTGGCTGGTAAACACAGTGACTGTGGCTGGTAAACACAGTGACTGTGGCTGGTAAACACAGTGACTGTGGCTGGTAACACAGTGACTGTGGCTGGTAAACACAGTGACTGAGGCTGGTAAACACAGTGACTGCGGCTGGTAAACACACTGACTGCGGCTGGTAAACACACTGACTGCGGCTGGTAAACACAGTGACTGCGGCTGGTAAACACAGTGACTGCGGCTGGTAAACACAGTGACTGCGGCTGGTAAACACAGTGACTGCGGCTGGTAAACACAGTGACTGCGGCTGGTAAACACAGTGACTGCGGCTGGTAAACACAGTGACTGCGGCTGGTAAACACAGTGACTGCGGCTGGTAAACACAGTGACTGCGGCTGGTAAACACAGTGACTGCGGCTGGTAAACACAGTGACTGCGGCTGGTAAACACAGTGACTGCGGCTGGTAAACACAGTGACTGCGGCTGGTAAACACAGTGACTGCGACTGGTAAACACACTGACTGCGGCTGGTAAACACAGTGACTGCGGCTGGTAAACACAGTGACTGCGGCTGGTAAACACAGTGACTGTGGCTGGTAAACACAGTGACTGTGGCTGGTAAACACAGTGACTCTGGCTGGTAAACACAGTGACTGTGGCTGGTAAACAGTGACCTTGGCTGGTAAACACACTGACTGCGGCTGGTAAACACAGTGACTGTGGCTGGTAAACACAGTGACTGTGGCTGGTAAACACAGTGACTGTGGCTGGTAAACACAGTGACCGCGGCTGGTAAACAGTGACCGTGGCTGGTAAACACACTGACTGCGGCTGGTAAACACAGTGACTGTGGCTGGTAAACACAGTGACTGTGGCTGGTAAACAGTGACCTTGGCTGGTAAACACACTGACTGCGGCTGGTAAACACAGTGACCGCGGCTGGTAAACAGTGACCGTGGCTGGTAAACACAGTGACCGCGGCTGGTAAACAAGGACACAGTGCTTCACCTTTGAGCTGTATAGCTAGGCTAACTCTTCCTCTGGCATTTACTGAGGAAAGCAAATCAGTGTGATGAGTCTTAAGGCTTCACAGTGGAACATGCCGCTAGGCCAGGAAAGTGGAAATCCTCATCGTTGGCATTAACTTGGTACTTCCTAATGTCCTCTTGTCAAATCAAATCAATATGTGCCAAATACAACAGGTGTAGTAGACCTTACTGTGAAATGCTGACTTACAAGCCCTTAACCAACAGTGCAGTTCAAGAAAGAGTTAGGAAAATATTTACCAAATAAATTAAGGTTTAAAAAAAATATATGATAAAGTAACACAATAAAATAACAACAACGAGGCTATGTACAGGGGGTACCGGTACCTCATAATGTTCTCCTGTCACGCGTATCAGTAAAGTCCAAGATTTCATAACACTTAGAATTTATTGATGTAGCTAATAGACCTGTACCGCTGGTCAACATGTGTGAAAGGCCTATTTATTTAGAGGAGAAAGCATTGCAGGGCTCTATGTGGGGGCTATAGGTGTGGCTCAGTTAGTAGAGCATGGTGCTTACAACACCAGGGTTGTGGGTCTGATTCCCACGGGAGGGTACCAGGACGAAAATATACGCACTCACTACCGCTCCGGAGAAGAGCGTCTGCTAAAAGAGTACATGTCTATACTGCCCGTCCCCAGAGGAGCTGTAGGTTTAAAGGGTGATTTACTCACTGACTGACCGTCTGTATCGATTACAGATGTAATTGCTAGTAGCGGGTCTTTATAGAAAACGGCTAGTGCTGAACTCATTTGGGGGGGGGGGGGGGGGGGTAATGGAGTGTTTAGAATAGATTCAATATTCAGGTAGCAGTAGGACTGTGACATCCATTCCTGTAGTCAGTGCATCCATCCATCCATCATTTTAGGCTGGGATGGCAGAGAGAGCGAGAGAGAGATGAGAAACAGAGACAGAGAGACAGAGAGACAGAGAGAGAGAGAGATGAGAAACAGAGAGAGAGAAAGAGATGAGAAACAGAGAGAGAGAGCGAGAGAGAGAGAGATGAGAAACAGAGAGAGAGAGAGACAGAGAGACAGAGATGAGAAACAGAGAGAGAGAGAGAGACACAGAGCGAGAGAGAGAGATGAGAAACAGAGAGAGAGCGAGAGAGAGAGAGAGCGAGAGAGGACCGTCATTCATTTTTACATCAGTGTCAGCTCTGACAATTCATCCCAACAAACTGAATCTGAAAAATACATAATTTATACAGGAATATGTCATGTAAAATGTATGGCCAATTATAATGTCATAGGTATCTGTCCATTGGGCAGTGGTGGAATAAGTACCCCATTGTCATACCTGAGTTAAACTATAGAAAGTTACTGAAGTAAAAGTGGAAGTCACCCAGTAAAATACTACCTGAGTAAATGTCAAAGTATTTGGTTCCAAATATACTTAAGTATCAAAAGTAGAAGTAAAAGTATAAATCATTTCAAATTCCTTAAATTAATCAAAGCAGACGGCACCATTTTCTTGTTTTTAAAATGTACGGATAGCCAGGGGAACACTCCAACACTCAGATATTATTTACAGATAGCCAGGGGTACACTCCAACACTCAGACATAATTTAGAGATAGCCAGGGGCACACTCCAACACTCAGATATTATTTACAAAAGATGCATTTGTGTTTTGTGAGTCCGCCAGACCATAGGCAGTAGGGATGAACACGTGTTTTCTTAATAAGTGCATCAATTTCACAATTTCCCTGTCCTGATAAGCATTCAAAATGTAACGAGTACTTTGGGTTGTCAGGGAAAATGGAGTAAAAATAACAATATTTTCTTTAGGAATGTAGTAAAGTAAAAGTTGTCAAAAATATAAATAGTAAAGTAAAGTACAGATCCCCCCCAAAAAACTACTTAAATACTGTAATACTTTAAAATATTTTTACTTAAGTACTTTACACCACTGCTATTGGTTGTTTAGGTTGTTTTGACCTAAACATTGTTGCTGTTTTCTTCAGCAGATCATCAGATGAGCCCTGTTAATCGTCAAAATGGTGGCTCTGCTAGCTGGCTGACAGTATGTATGTTTTCATCCAACACCATCTGGTCCTTCTGGCGTCACCGATCTGCACTGATATGTACACGTCGAGAGCCATGTCGCCCTGTAGGTTAAAATACAGGACGAGGAACACACGGGAGCATCAGCTGGAAGGCGACCTGTAGTCAAAACAGCTGGTCATCAGTGTTGATTTATAATACGGGTAGCATTAACTGAGCCTTAAGGCATCTAGAGAGAGACTGGCAATCGGGGGACACCACACGTGCCATCATCAACATGAGCCGTAACCATGGAAACAAAGCCCTTTTGAGGCGTCTGAGGAGAAGCGCACAAATTGGGAGATTTTTGTTGTTGTATCACAGTCTCTCTCTGTGTGTCTCTTTCACTGTCTTTCTCTCTTTCACTGTCTTTCTCTCTTTCACTGTCTTTCTCTCTTTCACAGTCGTTCTCTCTTTCACTGTCTTTCTCTCTTTCACTGTCTTTCTCTCTTTCACAGTCGTTCTCTCTTTCACAGTCGTTCTCTCTTTCACTGTCTCTCTCTTTCACAGTCTTTCTCTCTTTCACTGTCTTTCTCTCTTTCACAGTCTCTCTCTTTCACTGTCTCTCTCTTTCTCTCTCTCTGTGTCTCTCTTTCACTGTCTTTCTCTCTTTCACAATCGTTCTCTCTTTCACAATCGTTCTCTCTCTCTGTGTCTCTCTTTCACAGTCTTTCTCTCTCACTGTCTTTCTCTCTTTCACAATCGTTCTCTCTTTCACAGTCGTTCTCTCTCTCTGTGTCTCTGTCTTTCTCTCTCACTGTCTTACTCTCTTTCACAGTCTTTCTCTCTTTCACAGTCGTTCTCTCTTTCACAGTCTCTCTCTTTCACTCTCTCTCTCTCTTTCACTGTCTTTCTCTCTTTCAGTCATTCTCTCTTTCACAGTCTCTCTCTTTCACTGTCTTTCTCTTTCACAGTCGTTCTCTCTTTCACTGTCTTTATCTCTTTCACAGTATTTCTCTCTTTCACTGTCTCTCTCTCTCTGTGTGTGTCTCTCTTTCAGTCTTTCTCTCTTTCACTGTCTTTCTCTCTCTCTCTGTGTCTCTCTTTCACAGTCTTTCCCTCTTTCACAGTCGTTCTCTCTTTCACTGTCTCTCTCTCTCACTGTCTTTCTCTCTTTCACAGTCGTTCTCTCTTTCACTGTCTCTCTCTCTCTCTCTCTCTCACTGTCTCTCTCTCTCTCACTGTCTCTCTCTCTCTCACTGTCTTTCTCTCTTTCAGTCTCTCTCTTTCAGTCGTTCTCTCTTTCACAGTCATTCTCTTTCACTGTCTCTCTCTCTCTCACTGTCTCTCTCTCTCACTGTCTCTCTCTCTCTCTCTCTCTCTCTCTCTCTCTCACTGTCTCTCTCTCTCTCACTGTCTTTCTCTCTTTCACAGTCTCTCTCTTTCAGTCGTTCTCTCTTTCACAGTCATTCTCTTTCACTGTCTCTCTCTCTTTCACTGTCTCTCTCTCTCACTGTCTCTCTCTCTCTCTCTCTCTCTCTCTCTCTCACTGTCTCTCCCTCTCTCACTGTCTTTCTCTCTTTCTCTCTTTCACAGTCTTTCTCTCTTTCAGTCTTTCTCTCTTTCAGTCTTTCTCTCTTTCACAGTCTTTCTCTCTTTCAGTCTTTCACTCTTTCACAGTCTCTCTTTCACAGTCTTTCTCACTTTCACAGTCGTTCTCTCTTTCAGTCATTCTCTCTTTCACAGTCGTTCTCTCTTTCACAGTCTTTCTCTCTTTCACAGTCTTTCTCTCTTTCACAGTCATTCTCTCTTTCAGTCTTTCTCTCTCACAATCGTTCTCTCTTTCACAGTCGTTCTCTCTCTCTGTCTCTCTTTCACAGTCATTCTCAAATCAAATCAAATCAAATGTATTTATATAGCCCTTCGTACATCAGCTGATATCTCAAAGTGCTGTACAGAAACCCAGCCTAAAACCCCAAACAGCAAGCAATGCAGGTGTAGAAGCACGGTGGCTAGGAAAAACTCCCTAGAAAGGCCAATACCTAGGAAGAAACCTAGAGAGGAACCAGGCTATGTGGGGTGGCCAGTCCTCTTCTGGCTGTGCCGGGTAGAGATTATAACAGAACATGGCCAAGATGTTCAAATGTTCATAAATGACCAGCATGGTCGAATAATAATAAGGCAGAACAGTTGAAACTGGAGCAGCAGCACAGTCAGGTGGAAGTTGAAAGAGAGTCATTCTCTCTTTCACAGTCTTTCTCTCTTTCACAGTCTTTCTCTCTTTCACAGTCATTCTCTCTTTCAGTCTTTCTCTCTTTCACAATCGTTCTCTCTTTCACAGTCGTTCTCTCTCTCTGTCTCTCTCTCACTGTCTTTCTCTCTTTCAGTCTTTCTCTCTTTCACTGTCTTTCTCTCTCTCTCTGTGGGTCTCTTTCAGAGTCTCTCTCTTTCACTCTCTCTCTCTCTTTCACTGTCTTTCTCTCTTTCACAGTCATTCTCTCTTTCAGTCTTTCTCTCTTTCACAGTCATTCTCTCTTTCACTGTCTCTCTTTCACAGTCGTTCTCTCTTTCACTGTCTTTATCTCTTTCACAGTATTTCTCTCTTTCACTGTCTCTCTCTCTCTGTGTGTGTCTCTCTTTCAGTCTTTCTCTCTTTCACTGTCTTTCTCTCTCTCTCTGTGTCTCTCTTTCACAGTCTTTCCCTCTTTCACTGTCTTTCTCTCTTTCACTGTCTCTCTCTCTCTCTGTCTCTCTCTCTCTCTGTCTCTCTCTCTCTCACTGTCTTTCTCTCTTTCACAGTCTTTCTCTCTTTCACAGTCGTTCTCTCTCTCTCACTGTCTCTCTCTCTCTCTCACTGTCTTTCTCTCTTTCACAGTCTTTCTCTCTTTCACAGTCGTTCTCTCTTTCACAGTCGTTCTCTCTTTCACTGTCTCTCTCTCTCTCACTGTCTCTCTCGCTCTCTCTCTCTCTCGCTCTCTCTCTCACGGTCTCTCCCTCTCTCACTGTCTTTCTCTCTTTCAGTCTTTCTCTCTTTCACAGTCTTTCTCTCTTTCAGTCTTTCTCTCTTTCACAGTCTTTCTCTCTTTCAGTCATTCTCTCTTTCACAGTCATTCTCTCTTTCACAGTCGTTCTCTCTTTCACAGTCTTTCTCTCTTTCACAGTCTTTCTCTCTTTCACAGTCTTTCTCTCTTTCACAGTCTCTCTCTTTCAGTCTTTCTCTCTTTCACAGTCGTTCTCTCTTTCAGTCTCTCTTTTTCAGTCGTTCTCTCTTTCAGTCGTTCTCTCTTTCACAGTCGTTCTCTCTTTCACAGTCGTTCTCTCTTTCACTGTCTCTCTTTCACTGTCTCTCTTTCACTGTCTCTCTTTCACTGTCTTTCACTCTTTCACAGTCATTCTCTCTTTCTCTCACTCTCTTTCACTGTCTTTCTTTCACTGTCTCTTTCACAGTCGTTCTCTCTTTCACTGTCTCTCTCTTTCACACTTTCTCTCTTTCACAGTCTCTCTCTTTCACTGTCTCTCTCTCTGTGTGTCTCTCTTTCACTGTCTTTCTCTCTTTCACAATCGTTCTCTCTTTCACAGTCGTTCTCTCTCTCTCTGTCTCTCTTTCACTGTCTTTCTCTCTTTCACAATCGTTCTCTCTTTCACAGTCGTTCTCTCTCTCTCTGTGTCTCTCTTTCACAGTCTTTCTCTCTTTCACAGTCTTTCTCTCTTTCAGTCTTTCTCTCTTTCAGTCTTTCTCTCTTTCACTGTCTTTCTCTCTTTCACAATCGTTCTCTCTTTCACAGTCGTTCTCTCTCTCTCTGTGTCTCTCTTTCACAGTCTTTCTCTCTTTCACAGTCTTTCTCTCTTTCAGTCTTTCTCTCTTTCACAGTCTTTCTCTCTTTCACAGTCGTTCTCTCTTTCACAGTCGTTCTCTCTTTCACAGTCTTTCTCTTTCACAGTCTCTCTCTTTCACAGTCTCTCTCTTTCACTGTCTTTCTCTCTTTCACTGTCTTTCTCTCTTTCAGTCTTTCTCTCTTTCTCAGTCTTTCTCTCTTTCACAGTCTTTCTCTCTTCCAGTCTTTCTCTCTTTCAGTCTTTCTCTCTTTCACAGTCTCTCTCTTTCACTGTCTTTCTCTTTCACTGTCGTTCTCTCTTTCACAGTCGTTCTCTCTTTCACTGTCTCTCTCTCTCTCACTGTCTCTCTCTCTCTCTCACTGTCTTTCTCTCTTTCACAATCTCTCTCTCTTTCACAGTCTTTCTCTCTTTCACAGTCTTTCTCTCTTTCACAGTCTCTCTCTTTCACAGTCGTTCTCTCTTTCAGTCTTTCTCACTTTCACAGTCGTTCTCTCATTCAGTCTCTCTTTCACAGTCGTTCTCTCTTTCAGTCTTTCTCTCTTTCAGTCTTTCTCTCTTTCACAGTCTCTCTTTCACTGTCTCTCTCTCTCTCACTGTCTCTCTCTCTCTCTCACTGTCTTTCTCTCTTTCACACTCTTTCTCTCTTTCACAGTCGTTCTCTCTTTCACAGTCGTTCTCTCTTTCACTGTCTCTCTCTCTCTCACTGTCTCTCTCTCTCTCTCTCTCACTGTCTCTCTCTCTCTCTCTCTCTCACTGTCTCTCTCTCTTTCACAGTCTCTCTCTCTTTCAGTCTTTCTCTCTTTCACAGTCTTTCTCTCTTCCACAGTCTCTCTCTTTCACAGTCGTTCTCTCTTTCAGTCTTTCTCACTTTCACAGTCGTTCTCTCATTCAGTCTCTCTTTCAGTCTTTCTCTCTTCCACAGTCTCTCTCTTTCACAGTCGTTCTCTCTTTCAGTCTTTCTCACTTTCACAGTCGTTCTCTCATTCAGTCTCTCTTTCAGTCTTTCTCTCTTTCACAGTCTCTCTCTTTCACAGTCTTTCTCTCTTTCAGTCTCTCTCTTTCACAGTCTCTCTCTTTCACAGTCGTTCTCTCTTTCACAGCCGTTCTCTTTCACTGTCTCTTTCACTGTCTCTCTTTCACTCTCTCTCTCTCTCTCACTCTCTTTCACTGTCTTTCTTTCACTGTCTTTCTCTCTCACTGTCTTTCACTGTCTTTCTCTCTCACTGTCTTTCTCTCTCACTGTCTTTCTCTCTCACTGTCTTTCTCTCTCACTGTCTTTCTCTCTTTCACAGTCTCTCTCTTTCACAGTCTTTCTCACTTTCAGAGTCGTTTTCTCTTTCACAGTCGTTCTCTCTTTCACAGTCGTTCTCTCTTTCAGTCTCTCTCTTTCACAGTCGTTCTCTCTTTCATAGTCTCTCTCTTTCACAGTCTTTCTCTCTTTCACAGTTGTTCTCTCTTTCACAGTCTCTCTCTCTTTCACTGTATCTCTCTTTCAGTCTCTCTCTTTCACAGTCTCTCTCTTTCACAGTCTAAAATGTTATTTCTAACTTCCTTATTGCCTCGTCAGTCTGCCTTGTTGCCTCGTCTGTCTGCAAATCCCTCCTGTTTCTTATTACGTCTGATTATTTCACAACACGTTGCACTGATTATGTCTTCACCTTCGATGTGGCAGTTTCATTATGGTGGAGTGATAATGTATATTACTGCGATAGACCTCCGTTCTGGAGAGACACATACAAAGTATGTGGACACCCCTTCAAATGAGTGGATTCCACTGTTTTCAGCCACACCTGTTGCTGACAGGTGTGTAGAAAATCGAGCACACAGCCATGCAATCTCCATACACAAACACATTTTCCAGCAGAATGGCCCGTACTGAAAAGTTCAGTGACTTTCAACGTGGCACCGTCATAGGATGCCACCTTTCCATCAAGTCAACAGTGTAAAATGTCTGCCCTGCTAGAGCTGCCCCTCGGGTCAACTGTAAGTGCTGTTATTGTGAAGTGGAAACGTCTAGGAGCAACAACGGCTCAGCCGCGAAGTGGTAGGCCACGGACGCTCACAGAATGGGACCGCTGAGTGCTGAAGCGTGTAAAAATAATTTGTCTTCGGTTGCAACCCCTCACTACCCAGTTCCAAACTGCCTCTGGAAGCAACGTCAGCACAATAACTGTTCGTCGGGAGGTTCATGAAATGGATTTCGGGGAGAAAATGGGGTATACATTTTTTATTATTGGGGAATCATCAAAGTGATAAGCTATTACGACAAGTCTTCCCAGAGCCACAAGTCATAGGCTTTAAGAGATATCCTACCCGAAATGACAAACTAGTCCACGGCTACCTCCCGGGTGACTCTCAAAAGGCTTGGCTAGACCACAAACCCAGGGGCTCTTTTACTGTACATGTGACCATTACAGAAATATTGCAGAGAACAAGTCTTTTGGTGACACAGCTACTAAAAAAGAGTACCAAGTCAAGCATTTAACTAATTGCACAACCACTCACGTCATCTACAGATTGGAACGTCCACACTGCAAGGTGTTCCACGTTGGACGGACAAAGAGACGCCGTTTAGCGGAACACAAGTACACCACACGGGTAGGCAATGAAGACTACCCCATGGCAAGGCACTTACAAGTCCTTACACCATGGCAACCCTGCCTCCCTACAAGCTATGGGTATTGATCATATTCCGGCCTCAATTACAAAAGGGGACCGTCTTAAACAGTTAAACCAAAGGGAAAGATTCGGGATTTACAAACTACAGGCCACTAAATACCCTGGTTAAATGAAGATATGGATTTACAAACTACAGGCCACTAAATACCCTGGTTAAATGAAGATATGGATTTACAAACTACAGGCCACTAAGTACCCTGGTTTAAATGAAGATATGGATTTACAAACTACAGGCCACTAAGTACCCTGGTTTAAATGAGGATATGGATTTACAAACTACAGGCCACTAAGTACCCTGGTTTAAATGAAGATATGGATTTACAAACTACAGGCCACTAAATACCCTGGTTTAAATGAAGATATGGATTTACAAACTACAGGCCACTAAGTACCCTGGTTTAAATTAAGATGTGGATTTACAAACTACAGGCCACTAAATACCCTGGTTTAAATGAAGATATGGATTTACAAACTACAGGCCACTAAATACCCTGGTTTAAATGAAGATATGGATTTCTCACCTTTCCTGCAGGGATGTGATAGGTCCCTCTACTGTCATCTAGTGGACATATTGCTCTACTGCGCTCAGCTATGTTTATAGACTGATCTAGTTAGCTGTGATCTAGTAGACATATTGGGAAATGGGGATATCTAGTCAGTTGTCCAACTGAATACATTCAACTGAAATGTATCTTCCTTCCACATTTAATCCCAACCCCTCTGAATCAGAGAGGTGCGGGAGGGGTTGCCTTAAATCGACATCCATGTCTCCTGCACCTGGGGAACAGTGGGTTAACCACCTCACCGTGGTCCATGTTTGCTGCGTTCTAGTGCACTATAAAATAGATGTCTCTCCTATTCTTAACACTTTGTCCAGTCCTATTCAAGGTTAGAATAGAGACACACAAAGGTTCTATGGGTTCTGATGCTTCTATCCTTGATTTGTATTTTTGATAACATATCTACAGTATTTCACTATTTTTTTTTACATGTGTACAGTATTGCTTACTAGGTGTTGTTCAATGAATTCTGTCACCACTCCCTCTTCAAATCAGGGTTGATTGGAAAAAGCTTTTCAAAAGAGGACATTGTATTGTCATACCTTTGCTCTCCCTGACGAAGGCTGGCATTTTAATTCATGACATGAAGAGTGGAGGCTGTTATAGTAGCAAAGGGGGACCAACTCCATATTAATGCTCGTGATTTTGTAATGAGATGTTCGATTAGCAGGTGTCCACATACTTTTGGTCATGTGTACACACACACACACAAACAGCCAGCCCTTGTTTGTGTGCATTTGGTCTCTCTAGCTCTCTCTCTGTGTCTCCCTCTCTGTGTGTGTCTCTCTCTCTCTCTGTGCCTCTGTGTGTCTCTCTCTCTCTGGGTGTCGCTCTCTCGCTCTCTGTGCCTCTGTGGGTCTCCCTCTCTCTGTGCCTCTGTGGGTCTCTCTCTCTGTGGCTCTGTGGGTCTCTCTCTCTCTCTCTCTCTCTCTCCAACTTCTAGCTAATTTTTCCAAGAACCAGCCTGAAACTTTTTCTAAAGACTGTTGCCATCTAGTGGAAGCTCTAGGAACTGCAATCTGGGAGGACTTCGCCTCACAATAAACACGAAAGCCATTGGAAACATGTTTTTTTGGGGGGGATGCTTTGTCCTCTGGGTTTCGCCTGCCATATCAGTTCTGTTATAATCACAGACATCGTTTGAACAGTTTTATAACTGTAGAAGAGTGTTTAGAAGAGTGTTTTCTATCCAAATCTACCAATTATATGTATATCCTAGCTTCTGGGCCTGAGTAACAGGTAGTTTACTTTGGGCACGCTTTTCATCCGGACGTGAAAATACTGCCCTCTACCCAAGAGAAGATAAAGTTAGTGAGGGAGATATAAGTCTCCAACTTCAGCGATTTTGGCAATTCGTTCCAGTCATTGGCAGCAGAGAACTGGAAGGCGGCCAAAGGTGATGTTGGCTTTGGGGGAGACCAGTGAGATATACCTGCTGGAGCGCGTGCTACGGGTGGGTGTTGTTATGGTGACCAGTGAGATATACCTGCTGGAGCGTGTGCTATGGCTGGGTGTTGTTATGGTGACCAGTGAGATATACCTGCTGGAGCGCGTGCTACGGGTGGGTGTTGTTATGGTGACCAGTGAGATATACCTGCTGGAGCGCGTGCTATGGCTGGGTGTTGTTATGGTGACCAGTGAGATATACCTGCTGGAGCGTGTGCTATGGCTGGGTGTTGTTATGGTGACCAGTGAGATATACCTGCTGGAGCGCGTGCTACGGCTGGGTGTTGTTATGGTGACCAGTGAGATATACCTGCTGGAGCGCGTGCTACGGGTGGGTGTTGTTATGGTGACCAGTGAGATATACCTGCTGGAGCGCGTGCTATGGCTGGGTGTTGTTATGGTGACCAGTGAGATATACCTGCTGGAGCGTGTGCTATGGCTGGGTGTTGTTATGGTGACCAGTGAGATATACCTGCTGGAGCGCGTGCTATGGCTGGGTGTTGTTATGGTGACCAGTGAGATATACCTGCTGGAGCGCGTGCTACGGGTGGGTGTTGTTATGGTGACCAGTGAGATATACCTGCTGGAGCGCGTGCTATGGCTGGGTGTTGTTATGGTGACCAGTGAGATATACCTGCTGGAGCGCGTGCTACGGGTGGGTGTTGTTATGGTGACCAGTGAGATATACCTGCTGGAGCGTGTGCTATGGCTGGGTGTTGTTATGGTGACCAGTGAGATATACCTGCTGGAGCGCGTGCTACGGGTGGGTGTTGTTATGGTGACCAGTGAGCTGATATAAGGAGGAGCTTTACCTAGCAAAAACTTATAGATGACCTGGAGCCAGTGGGTGGCTCTGGCGACGAATATGAAACGAGGGCCAACCAACGAGAGCATACAGTGGTGGGTGGTATAAGGTGATTTGGTAACAAAACGGATGGCACTATGACAGACTGCATCCAGTTTGCTGAGTATAGTGTTGGAGGCTATTTTGTAAATGACATTGCCGAAGTAGAGGATAGGTAAGATACTCAGTTTTACGAGGGTATGTTTGGCCGCGTGAGTAAATGAGGCTTTGTTGCGAAATAGGAAGGGGATTCTAGGTTTAATTTTGGATAGGAGATGCTTAATATCAAATCAAATCAAAATCAAATGTATTTATATAGCCCTTCGTACATCAGCTGCTATCTCAAAGTGCTGTACAGAAACCCAGCCTAAAACCCCAAACAGCAAGCAATGTAGGTGTAGAAGCACGGTGGCTAGGAAAAACTCCCTAGAAAGGCCAAAACCTAGGAAGAAACCTAGAGAGGATCCAGGCTATGAGGGGTGGCCAGTCCTCTTCTGGCTGTGCCGGGTGGAGATTATAACAGAACATGACCAAGATGTTCAAATGTTCATAAATGACCAGCTGGGTCAAATAATAATAATCACAGTAGTTGTCGAGGGTGCAGCAAGTCAGCACCTCAGGAGTAAATGTCAGTTGGCTTTTCATAGCCCGATCATTAAGAGTATCTCTACCGCTCCTGCTGTCTCTAGAGAGTTGAAAACAGCGGGTTTCGGACAGGTAGCACGTCCTGTGAACAGGTCAGGGTTCCATAGCCGCAGGCAGAACAGTTGAAATATGAGTCTGGAAGGAGAGTTTACAGTCTAGCCAGACACCTAGGTGTTTGTAGTTGTCCACATATTCTAAGTCAGAACCGTCCAGAGTAGTGATGCTAGTCAGGCGGGCGGGTGCGGGCAGCGATCGGTTTGGAGGTTTATTAACAGTGTCCAAAGAAGGGCCAGATGTAGAGGTGGATCAGAGAATCACGAGCAGCAAGAGCAACACCATTGATGTATACAGAAAAGAGAGTCGGCCCGAGAATTGAACCCTGTGGCACACCCATAGAGACTGTCATAGATCCGGACAACATGCCCTCCGATTTGATACACTGAACTCTATCTGAGAAGTAGTTGATGAACCAGGCGAGGCAGTCAATTGAGAAACCAAGGCGGTTGAGTCTGCCGATAAGAATACGCTGATTGACAGAGTCGAAATCCTTGGCCAGGTCCATGAAGACGGCAGGGCAGGATGGATATAGGTCTGTAACAGTTTGGGTCTAGAGTGTCACCCCCTTTGAAGAGGGGGATGACCGCGGAACCTTTACAATCTTTAGGAATCTCGGACGATACGAAAGAGAGGTTGAACAGGCTAGTAATAGGGGTTGCAACAATGGCGACGGATAATTTTAGAAAGAGGGGGTCCAGATTGTCTAGCCCAGCTGATTTGTACGGGTCCAGGTTTTGCAGCTCTTTCAGAACATCTGCTATCTGCATTTGAGTGAAGGGGAAGCTGGGGAGGCTTGGGCAAGTAACTGCGGGGGGTGCAGAGCTGTTTGCAGGGGTTGGGGTAGCCAGGAGGAAAGCCTTAGAGCAATGCTTATTGAAATTCTCGATTATTGTGGATTTATCTATGGTGACAGTGTTTCCTAGCCTCAGTGCAGTGGGCAGCTGGGAGGAGCTGTTCTTAGTCTCCATGGACTTTACAAACATTTTGGAGTTAGAGCTACAGGATGCACATTTCTGTTTGAAAAAGCTACCCTTTGCTTTCCTAATTGACTGCGTGTATTGGTTCCTGACTTCCCTGAAAAGTTGCATATCGCAGGGGACTATTCGATGCGTGTGCAGTCCACCACAGGATGTTTTTGTGCTGGTCGAGGGCAGTCAGGTCTGGAGTGGACCAAGGGCTATATCTGTTCTTAATTCTACATCTTTTGAAGCGGCATGCTTATTTAAGATGGTGAGGAAATTTATTTTAAAGAACAACCAGGCATCCTCTACTGACGGGATGAGGTCAATATCCTTCCAGGATACCCTGGCCAGGTCGATTAGACAGGCCTGCTCGCTGAAGTGTTTCAGGGAGTGTTTGACAGTGATGAGGGGTGGTCATTTGACCGCAGACCCATAACGGATGCAGGCAATGAGGCAGTGATCGCTGAGATCCTAATTGAAAACAACAGAGGTGTATTTGGAGGGCACGTTGGTTAGGATGATATCTATGAGAGTGCTCATGTTTACGGATTTAGGGTTGTACCTGGTGGGTTCCTTGATGATTTGTGTGAGATTGAGGGCATCTATCTTAGATTGTAGGACTGCCGGGGTGTTAAGCATATCCCAGTTTAGGTCACCTAACAGAACAAACTCTGAAGATAGATGGGGGGGCAATCAATTCACATATGGTGTCCAGGGCACAGCTGGGAGCTGAGGGGGGGTCGATAACAGTCCCTGGAGACTGAAGGATGTCCATCCAGCATTTTTCCTCCACATTAAGAGTATGACAGGGACACTTGTTCAACTGGCATTTACATAAGCAGAAGCTCATGATGGACCATTAATCCATAGAACTTCAGAATCTATGATTACATCTTAGATGTGTGTCAGACCAACAGAAGCTAAGAGGGAGGGAGAATGGCAGCTCTGGGCAGTGCCAATTATAGTGTCGCTGTTTAGCTTAGCCAGATGTTTTTTGATCTCTCTCTACTTCCTTCTCTCTGTAATGTCTTCTCACTACCATGCTGTGAGGGCAGGTCTTTCATTCTCTCTGTCTTCTCTCTACCATGCTGTGAGGGCAGGCCTTTCATTCTCTCTGTCTTCTCTCTACCATGCTGTGAGGGCAGGCCTTTCATTCTCTCTGTCTTCTCTCTACCATGCTGTGAGGACAGGTCTTTCATTCTCCCTGTCTTCTCTCTACCATGCTGTGAGGACAGGTCTTTCGTTCTCTCTGTCTTCTCACTACCATGCTGAGGACAGGTTTTTCCTTCTCTCTGTCTTCTCACTACCATGCTGTGAGGACAGGTTTTTCCTTCTCACTACCAAATCAAATCAAATTTTATTTGTCACATACACATGGTTAGCAGATGTTAATGTGAGTGTAGCGAAATGCTTGTGCTTCTAGTTCCGACAATGCAGTAATAACCAACAAGTAATCTAGCTAACAATTCCAAAACTACTACCTTATAGACACAAGTGTAAGGGGATAAAGAATATGTACATAAAGATATATGAGTGAGTGATGGTACAGAGCGGCATAGGCAAGATACAGTAGATGGTATTGAGTGCAGTATATACATATGAGATGAGTATGTAAACAAAGTGGCATAGTTAAAGTGGCTAGTGATACATGTATTACATAAAGATGCAGTAGATGATATAGAGTACAGTATATACATATACATATGAGATGAATAATGTAGGGTATGTAAACATTATATTAGGTAGCATTTTTTAAAGTGGCTAGTGATATATTTTACATCATTTCCCATTAATTCCCATTATTAAAGTGGCTGGAGTTGAGTCAGTGTGTTGGCAGCAGCCACTCAATGTTAGTGGTGGCTGTTTAACAGTCTGATGGCCTTGAGATAGAAGCTGTTTTTCAGTCTCTCGGTCCCAGCTTTGATGCACCTGTACTGACCTCGCCTTCTGGATGATAGCGGGGTGAACAGGCAGTGGCTCGGGAAGTTGTTGTCCTTGATGATCTTTATGACCTTCCTGTGACATCGGGTGGTGTAGGTGTCCTGGAGGGCAGGTAGTTTGCCCACGGTGATGCGTTGTGCAGACCTCACTACCCTCTGGAGAGCCTTACGGTTGTGGGCGGAGCAGTTGCCGTACCAGGCGGTGATACAGCCCGACAGGATGCTCTCGATTGTGCATCTGTAGAAGTTTGTGAGTGCTTTTGGTGACAAGCCGAATTTCTTCAGCCTCCTGAGTTTGAAGAGGCGCTGCTGCGCCTTCTTCACGATGCTGTCTGTGTGGGTGGACCAATTCAGTTTGTCTGTGATGTGTACGCCGAGGAAATTAAAACTTACTACCCTCTCCACTACTGTCCCATCAATGTGGATAGGGGGGTGTTCCCTCTGCTGTTTCCTGAAGTCCACAATCATCTCCTTAGTTTTGTTGACGTTGAGTGTGAGGTTATTTTCCTGACACCGCCCTCACCTCCTCCCTGTAGGCCGTCTCGTCGTTGTTGGTAATCAAGCCTACCACTGTTGTGTCGTCTGCAAACTTGATGATTGAGTTGGAGGCATGCATGGCCACGCAGTCGTGGGTACAGGAGAGGGCTCAGAACGCACCCTTGTGGGGCCCCAGTGTTGAGGATCAGCGGGGTGGAAATGTTGTTGCCTACCCTCACCACCTGGGGGCGGCCCGTCAGGAAGTCCAGTACCCAGTTGCACAGGGCGGGGTCGAGACCCAGGGTCTCGAGCTTGATGACGAGCTTGGAGGGCACTATGGTGTTAAATGCCGAGCTGTAGTCGATGAACAGCATTCTCACATAGGTATTCCTCTTGTCCAGATGGGTTAGGGCAGTGTGGTTGTGATTGCATCGTCTGTGGACCTATTTGGGCGGTAAGCAAATTGGAGTGGTTCTAGGGTGTCAGGTAGGGTGGAGGTGATATGGTCCTTGACTAGTCTCTCAAAGCACTTCATGAGGACGGAAGTGAGTGCTACGGGGCGGTAGTCGTTTAGCTCAGTTACCTTAGCTTTCTTGGGAACAGGAACAATGGTGGCCCTCTTGAAGCATGTGGGAACAACAGACTGGGATAGGGATTGATTGAATATGTCCGTAAACACACCAGCCAGCTGGTCTGCGCATGCTCTGAGGGCGCGGCTGGGGATGCCGTCTGGGCCTGCAGCCTTGCGAGGGTTGACACGTTTAAATGTTTTCCTCACGTCGGCTGCAGTGAAGGAGAGTCCGCATGTACTAGTTGCTGGCCGTGTCAGTGGCACTGTATTGTCCTCAAAGCGGGCAAAAACGTGATTTAGTCTGCCTGGGAGCAAGACATCCTGGTCCGTGACGGGGCTGGTTTTCTTTTTGTAATCCGTGATTGACTGTAGACCCTGCCACATACCTCTTGTGTCTGAGCCGTTGAATTGAGATTCTACTTTGTCTCTATACTGACGCTTAGCTTGTTTGATTGCCTTGCGGAGGGAATAGTTACACTGTTTGTATTCGGTCATGTTTCCGGTCACCTTGCCCTGATTAAAAGCAGTGGTTCGGGCTTTCAGTTTCATGCGAATGCTGCCATCAATCCACGGTTTCTGGTTTGGGAATGTTTTAATCGTTGCTATGGGAACGACATCTTCAACGCATGTTCTAATGAACTCGCTCACCGAATCAGCGTATTCGTCAATGTTGTTGTCTGACGCAATACGAAACATATCCCAGTCCACGTGATGGAAGCAGTCTTGGAGTGTGGAATCAGATTGGTCGGACCAGCGTTGAACAGACCTCAGCGCGGGAGCTTCTTGTTTTAGTTTCTGTCTGTCAACAAAATGGAGTCGTGGTCAGCTTTTCCGAAAGGAAGGCGGGGCAGGGCCTTATATGCGTCGCGGAAGTTAGAATAGCAATGATCCAAGGTTTTTCCCGCCCTGGTTGCGCAATCGATATGCTGATAAAATTTAGGGAGTCTTGTTTTCAGATTAGCCTTGTTAAAATCCCCAGCTACCATGCTGTGAGGACAGGTTTTTCCTTCTCTCGGTCTTCTCACTACCATGCTGAGGACAGGTATTTCATTCTCTCTGTCTTCTCTCTGTCTTCTCACTACCATGCTGTGAGGACAGGTCTTTCCTTCTCACTACCATGCTATGAGGACAGGTCTTTCCTTCTCTCTGTCTTCTCTCTACCATGCTGTGAGGACAGGTCTTTCTTTCTCTCTGTCTTCTCACTCCATGCTGTGAGGACAGGTTTTCCTTCTCACTACCATGCTGTGAGGACAGGTTTTCCTTCTCTCGGTCTTCTCACTACCATGCTATGAGGACAGGTCTTTCCTTCTCTCTGTCTTCTCTCTACCATGCTATGAGGACAGGTTTTTCCTTCTCTCGGTCTTCTCACTACCATGCTATGAGGACAGGTTTTTCCTTCTCTCTGTCTTCTCACTGCCATGCTGTGAGGACAGCTCTTTCCTTCTCTCTGTCTTCTCACTACCATGCTATGAGGACAGATTTTTCCTTCTCTCTGTCTTCTCACTCCATGCTGTGAGGACAGGTCTTTCCTTCTCTCTGTCTTCTCACTCCATGCTGTGAGGACAGGTCTTTCCTTCTCTCTGTCTTCTCACTACCATGCTGTGAGGACAGGTTTTTCATTATCTGTCTTCTCTCTGTCTTCTCACTACCATGCTGTGAGGACAGGTTTTTCATTATCTGTCTTCTCTCTGTCTTCTCTCTACCATGCTGTGAGGACAGGTCTTTCATTATCTGACTTCTCTCTGTCTTCTCAGAATGAAAGACCTGTCCTCACAGCATGGTAGATGCTGTGAGGACAGGTCTTTCATTCTCTCTTCTGTTAGTATGACTGACTAAGAGGTTATAGGAGTTCAGTGCCAGCCAGACTGTGGTGGGCTAATTGAACCCTTCCTAATGAAAAGGCAGACTCATTGAGCTGTCATCTACTACCCTGTGAGCAGCAGCATTCGTTGGAGACTCTGCAGTACAAACACAACAACAGTGGGGGAAAACACTGGGAGAGGAGAGAGAAGAGGCTGAGTAATAGCTATGGGAGTATGGAGGGAGAGGGGCTGTATAGTGACTATGGGAGTATGGAGGGAGAGGAGGGGGGCTGTATAGTGGCTGTGGGAGTATGAAGGGAGAGGAAGGAGGCTGTATAGTGGCTATGGGAGTATGAAGGGAGAGGGGCTGTATAGTGACTATGGGAGTATGAAGGGAGAGGAAGGAGGCTGTACAGTGGCTATGTGAGTATGGAGGGAGAGGAGGCTGAGTAATAGCTATGGGAGTATGGAGGGAGAGGGGCTGTATAGTGGCTATGGGAGTATGGAGGGAGAGGGGCTGTATAGTGGCTATGGGCGTATGGTGGGAGAGGAGGCTGAATGATAGCTATGGGAGTATGGAGGGAGAGGAGGTTGAGTAATAGCTATGGGAGTATGGAGGGAGAGGGGCTGTATAGTGGCTATGGGAGTATGAGGGAGAGGAGGCTGAGTAATAGCTATGGGAGTATGAGGGAGAGGGGCTGTAAAGTGGCTATGGGAGTATGGAGGGAGAGGGGCTGTATAGTGACTTTGGGAGTATGAAGGGAGAGGAAGGAGGCTGTATAGTGGCTATGGGAGTATGGAGGGAGAGGAGGCTGAGTAATAGCTATGGGAGTATGGAGGGAGAGGGGCTGTATAGTGGCTATGAGAGTATGAGGGAGAGGAGGCTGAGTAATAGCTATGGGAGTGTGAGGGAGAGGGGCTGTATAGTGGCTATGGGAGTATGAGGGAGAGGGGCTGTATAGTGGCTATGGGAGTATGGAGGGAGAGGGGGAGGCTGTATATAGTGGCTATGGATGTATGAGGGAGAGGGAGGGAGACTGTATAGTAGCTATGGGAGTATGGAGAGCAAAGAGGAGTGGAGAGAAGGACTGTGGGAGTATGGAGGGAGAAGAGGAGAGGTGAGAAGGACTGTGGGAGTAGAGGGAGAAGGGGAGAGGTGAGAAGGACTGTGGGAGTATGGAGGGAGAAGAGGAGAGGTGAGAAGGACTGTGGGAGTATGGAGAGAGGAGAGGTGAGAAGGACTGTGGGAGTATGGAGAGAGGAGAGGTGAGAAGGACTGTGGGAGTATGGAGGGAGAAGAGGAGAGGTGAGAAGGACTGTGGGAGTATGGAGGGAGAAGAGGAGAGGTGAGAAGGACTGTGGGAGTATGGAGAGAGGAGAGGTGAGAAGGACTGTGGGAGTAGAGGGAGAAGGGGAGAGGTGAGAAGGACTGTGGGAGTATGGAGGGAGAAGGGGAGAGGTGAGAAGGACTGTGGGAGTATGGAGGGAGAAGGGGAGAGGTGAGAAGGACTGTGGGAGTATGGAGAGAGGAGAGGTGAGAAGGACTGTGGGAGTATGGAGGGAGAAGAGGAGAGGTGAGAAGGACTGTGGGAGTATGGAGGGAGAAGAGGAGAGGTGAGAAGGACTGTGGGAGTATGGAGAGAGGAGAGGTGAGAAGGACTGTGGGAGTATGGAGGGAGAAGAGGAGAGGTGAGAAGGACTGTGGGAGTATGGAGGGAGAAGGGGAGAGGTGAGAAGGACTGTGGGAGTATGGAGGGAGAAGGGGAGAGATGAGAAGGACTGTGGGAGTATGGAGGGAGAAGGGGAGAGGTGAGAAGGACTGTGGGAGTATGGAGGGAGAAGGGGAGAGGTGAGAAGGACTGTGGGAGTATGGAGGGAGAAGCGGAGAGGTGAGAAGGACTGTGGGAGTATGTAGGGAGAAGGGGAGAGGTGAGAAGGACTGTGGGAGTATGGAGGGAGAAGGGGAGAGGTGAGAAGGACTGTGGGAGTATGGAGGGAGAAGGGGAGAGGTGAGAAGGACTGTGGGAGTATGGAGGGAGAAGGGGAGAGGTGAGAAGGACTGTGGGAGTATGTTTCCCCTGGAGGAAGGGCAGTTGAATGTTAATGAACCAACACCATGAAAATGTGGTCTGGAAGCATTAACCAATCTACCGCACTGCAGAGATGAACCATGGGCTCCAAAAGGTAGCCCCACAACTGGTTTTCTAGCAAGCTGAAATGCTTATGGAAGAGCAGTAAATATTGAAGATTCTACCTTTAAAGAACCTTAATGTATTGGTCTGGCAAGACCTGTACATGTTGAGTGAAAGCGATAAGGTTGCTAATGTGTTCATGGTGTGGATACGTTGTGTTCTGTCTCTGTGTTCCAGAATGGCACTGACTATAGGTTCTAGAGTTGATACGTTGTGTTCTGTCTCTGTGTTCCAGAATGGCACTGACTATAGGTTCTAGAGTTGATACGTTGTGTTCTGTCTCTGTGTTCCAGAATGGCACTGACTATAGGTTCTAGAGTTGATACGTTGTGTTCTGTCTCTGTGTTCCAGAATGGCACTGACTATAGGTTCTAGAGTTGATACGTTGTGTTCTGTCTCTGTGTTCCAGAATGGCACTGACTATAGGTTGAGAGTTGATACGTTGTGTTCTGTCTGTGTTCCAGAATGGCACTGACTATACATTCTAGAGTTGATATGTTGTGTTCTGTCTCTCTGTTCCAGAATGGCACTGACTATAGGTTCTAGAGTTGATACGTTGTGTTCTGTCTCTGTGTTCCAGAATGGCACTGACTATAGGTTCTAGAGTTGATACGATGTGTTCTGTCTCTGTGTTCCAGAATGGCACTGACTAAAGGTTCTAGAGTTGATACGATGTGTTCTGTCTCTGTGTTCCAGAATGGCACTGACTAAAGGTTCTAGAGTTGATACGTTGTGTTCTGTCTCTGTGTTCCAGAATGGCACTGACTATAGGTTCTAGAGTTGATATGTTATGTTCTGTCTCTGTGTTCCAGAATGGCACTGACTATGGCTTCCTGGTGCGTCAGAACTCAGAGCTGCTGCGATCTCTGGATGAGATGGAGAAGACCTGCAACCACCTGAGAGAGGAGAACGGCCTGCTGGTAAAACACTGTTAACTCTATGGAGGGGCTAGACTACACTAAGACTGGACTAACAGGCTACAGGAGGGAGCTAGAGGCCTGGACTACACTACTCTACTGAGTTTAGGACACAGGGCAATTCCACAATGCTGAGACTCAGATTATTCACATTAAGGCCAGGCACCAAGTGGTGAAATGGTGTGATATGTGTGATATTTTAGTCCATTAATATTAGAAAATGTTTAAAAAGTGATATACATTTTATAGCAGATTTTGTGCGTTTATCAGAGTGCCATCAGGTAGCTTGATTTCAGATGTGTCATGTAAACAGATTAATAGGGAAATCTTTCTTCTTGCACAGCATGTAGGATAAATGTTTAAATCAAACAATTATATGAATCTGACTACTCACAATTGTATTATTGTTTATTATAATATTATCGTAGTATTGACTGCGTACTCAGTGCCGGCTGTGTTCATATTGGTCAGTTACCATCAGGTAACTCACCGGCCCCACGCGGCTCGTAACACCAGCCCCACGGGGCTCGTAACGCCAGCCCCACGCGGCTCGTAACACCAGCCCCACGCGGCTCGTAACACCAGCCCCACGCGGCTCGTAACACCAGCCCCACGCGGCTCGTAACACCAGCCCCACGCGGCTCGTAACACCAGCCCCACGCGGCTCGTAACACCAGCCCCACGCGGCTCGTAACACCAGCCCCACGCGGCTCGTAACACCAGCCCCACGCGGCTCGTAACACCAGCCAAACGTAACACCAGCCCCACGCGGCTCGTAACACCAGCCAAACGTAACACCAGCCCCCGCGGCTCGTAACACCAGCCCCATGCGGCTCGTAACACCAGCCCCACGCGGCTCGTAACACCAGCCCCACGCGGCTCGTAACACCAGCCAAACGTAACACCAGCCCCACGCGGCTCGCAACACCAGCCCCACGCGGCTCGCAACACCAGCCCCACGCGGCTCGCAACACACCAGCCCCACGCGGCTCGTAACACCAGCCCCACGCGGCTCGTAACACCAGCCCCACGCGGCTCGTAACACCAGCCCCACGCGGCTCGTAACACCAACCCCACGCGGCTCGTAACACCAGCCCCACGCGGCTCGTAACACCAGCCCCACGCGGCTCGTAACACCAGCCCCACGCGGCTCGTAACACCAGCCCCACGCGGCTCGTAACACCAGCCCCACGCGGCTCGTAACACCAGCCCCACGCGGCTCGCAACACCAGCCCCACGCGGCTCGCAACACCAGCCCCACGCGGCTCGCAACACCAGCCCCACGCGGCTCGCAACACCAGCCCCACGCGGCTCGCAACACCAGCCCCACGCGGCTCGCAACACCAGCCCCACGCGGCTCGTAACACCAGCCCCACGCGGCTCGTAACACCAGCCCCACGCGGCTCGTAACACCAGCCCCACGCGGCTCGCAACACCAGCCCCACGCGGCTCGCAACACCAGCCCCACGCGGCTCGCAACACCAGCCCCACGCGGCTCGCAACACCAGCCCCACGCGGCTCGCAACACCAGCCCCACGCGGCTCGCAACACCAGCCCCACGCGGCTCGTAAACACGATAAAGGAAAACAAATCTTAAACTGCTAGAACTTTGTCAGAGCCTACGACCGCATGTAGCAGTACTTAATCACGTAGTGGTACTGAACCAGCAGACCTAGACCCTGTCTCACTGAATGAGCCAAGACGTAGTGGTACTGAACCAGCAGACCTAGACCCTGTCACACTGAATGAGCCAAGACGTAGTGGTACTGAACCAGCAGACCTAGACCCTGTCACACTGAATGAGCCAAGACGTAGTGGTACTGAACCAGCAGACCTAGACCCTGTCACACTGAACCAGCCAAGACGTAGTGGTACTGTATCAGCAGACCTAGACCCTGTCACACTGAACCAGCAGACCTAGACCCTGTCTCACTGAATGAGCCAAGACGTAGTGGTACTGAACCAGTAGACCTAGACCCTGTCTCACTGAATGAGCCAAGACGTAGTGGTACTGAACCAGCAGACCTAGACCCTGTCACACTGAATGAGCCAAGACGTAGTGGTACTGAACCAGCAGACCTAGACCCTGTCACACTGAATGAACCAAGACGTAGTGGTACTGAACCAGCAGACCTAGACCCTGTCACATTGAACGAGCCAAGACGTAGTGGTACTGAACCAACAGACCTAGACCCTGTCACACTGAATGAGCCAAGACGTAGTGGTACTGAACCAGCAGACCTAGACCCTGTCACACTGAATGAGCCAAGACATAGTGGTACTGAACCAGCAGACCTAGACCCTGTCACATTGAACGAGCCAAGACGTAGTGGTACTGAACCAACAGACCTAGACCCTGTCACACTGAATGAGCCAAGACGTAGTGGTACTGAACCAGTAGACCTAGACCCTGTCACACTGAATGAGCCAAGACATAGTGGTACTGAACCAGCAGACCTAGACCCTGTCACACTGCTTCCAATACTCTTCCAATTCTCTACTCAGCAAACTGAATGCAGTTTATCACAGTGCCATCTGTTTTGTTACCAAATCACTTTACACCACCCCACTGTGACCTGTATGCTCTAGTCGGGTGGCCCTGGCAACATATTCGTCGCCAGACCCACTGGCTCCAGGTCATCTACAAGTCCATGCTAGGTAAAGCTCTGCCTTATCTCAGTTCACTGGTCACGATGGCAACACCCACCCGTAGCACGCGCTCCAGCAGGTGTATCTCACTGATCATCCGTAAAGCCAACACCTCATTTGGCCGCCTTTCCTTCCAGTTCTCTGCTGACTGTGACTGGAACGAATTGCAAAAATCGCTAAAGTTGGAGACTTATCTCCCTCACCAACTTTAAACATCTGCTATCTGAGCAGCTAACCGATCACTGCAGCTGTACATAGTCCATCGGTAAATAGCCCACCCAATTTACCTACCTCATCCCCATACTGTTTTTATTTATTTACTTTTCTGTTCTTTTGTACACCAATATCTCTACCTGCACATGACCATCTGATCATTTATCACTCCAGTGTTAATCTGCTAAATTGTAATTATTCGCCAACCTCCTCATGCCTTTTGCACACAATGTACTCTATATAGACTCTAAGCCTTTATGGTACAATGGCCAGACGGAAGCCACTCCTCAGTAAAAGGCACATGGCAGCCCACTTGGAGTTTGCCAAAAGGCACCTAAAGACTCTCAGACCATGAGAAGCAAAAGTATCTGGTGTGATGAAACCACGATTGAATTCTTGGCCTGAATGCTAAGCGCCACGTCTGGAGGAAACCTGGCACCATCCCTACGGTGAAGCATGGTGGTGGCAGCATCATTCTGTGGGGATGTTTTTCAGTGGCAGAGACCCGGAGATGAGTCAGGATCGAGGCAAAGATGAACAGAGCAAAGTACAGAGAGATCCTTGATGAAAACCTGCTTCGGAGCGCTCAGGACCTCACCTTCCAACAGGACAACGACCCTATGCACACAGCCAAGACAACGCAGGATTGGCTTCTGGACAAGTCTCTGAATGTCCTTGAGTGGCCCAACCAGAGCCCGGATTTGAACCTGATCTAACATCTCTGGAGAGACCTGAAAATAGCTGTGCAGCAACACTCCCCCATACAACCTGACAGAGCTTGAAACCTGAAAACTGGCGCCGACAGAGATGGCCGCCTCGCTTCGCGTTCCTAGGAAACTATGCAGTTTTTTGTTTTTTTACGTGTTATTTCTTACACTAGTACCCCAGGTCATCTTAGGTTTCATCACATACAGCCGAGAAGAACTACTGAATATAAGATCAGCGTCAACTCACCACCAGTACGACCAAGAATATGTTTTTCGCGATGCGGATCCTGTGTTCTGCCTTACAACCAGCGCCACGGGATGGTTCCCATGCAGCGACCCAAAAAAACGACTCAGAAAAAGAGGGAAACGAAGCGGTCTTCTGGTCAGACTCCGGAGACGGGCACACCGTGCACCACTCCCTAGCATTCTTCTTGCCAATGTCCAGTCTCTTGACAACAAGGTTGATGAAATCCGAGCAAGGGTAGCATTCCAGAGGGACATCAGAGACTGTAACGTTCTCTGTTTCACGGAAACGTGGCTCACTGGAGAGACGCAATCCGAAGCGGTGCAGCCAGCGGGTTTCTCCACGCATCGCGCGGACAGAAGCGAACATCTTTCTGGTAAGAAGAGGGGCGGGGGCGTATGCCTTATGGCCAACGTGACATGGTGTGATGAAAGAAACATACAGGAACTCAAATCCTTCTGTTCACCTGATTTAGAATTCCTCACAATCAAATGTAGACCGCATTATCTACCAAGAGAATTCTCTTCGATTATAATCACAGCCGTATATATCCCCCCCCAAGCAGACACATCGATGGCTCTGAACGAACTTTATTTAACTCTCTGCAAACTGGAAACGATTTATCCGGAGGCTGCATTCATTGTAGCTGGGGATTTTAACAAGGCTAATCTGAAAACAAGACTCCCTAAATTTTATCAGCATATCGATTGCGCAACCAGGGGTGGAAAGACCCTGGATCATTGTTACTCTAACTTCCGCGACGCATATAAGGCCCTGCCCCGCCCCCCTTTCGGAAAAGCTGACCACGACTCCATTTTGTTGATCCCTGCCTACAGACAGAAACTAAAACAAGAAGCTCCCACGCTGAGGTCTGTCCAACGCTGGTCCGACCAAGCTGACTCCACACTCCAAGACTGCTTCCATCACGTGGACTGGGAGATGTTTCGTATTGCGTCAGCCAACAACATTGACGAATACGCTGATTCGGTGTGCGAGTTCATTAGAACGTGCGTTGAAGATGTCGTTCCCATAGCAACGATTAAAACATTCCCCAACCAGAAACCGTGGATTGATGGCAGCATTCGTGTGGAACTGAAGGCGCGAACCACTGCTTTTAATCAGGGCAAGGTGTCTGGTAACATGGCTGAATACAAACAGCGCAGCTATTCCCTCCGCAAGGCTATCAAACAAGCTAAGCGCCAGTACAGAGACAAAGTAGAATCTCAATCTCAATTCAACGGCTCAGACACAAGAGGCATGTGGCAGGGTCTACAGTCAATCACGGACTACAGGAAGAAACCCAGCCCAGTCACGGACCAGGATGTCTTGCTCCCAGGCAGACTAAACAACTTTTTTGCCCGCTTTGAGGACAATACAGTGCCACTGACACGGCCTGCAACGAAAACATGCGGTCTCTCCTTCACTGCAGCCGAAGTGAGTAAGACATTTAAACGTGTTAACCCTCGCAAGGCTGCAGGCCCAGACGGCATCCCCAGCCGCGCCCTCAGAGCATGCGCAGACCAGCTGGCCGGTGTGTTTACGGACATATTCAACCAATCCCTATACCAGTCTGCTGTTCCCACATGCTTCAAGAGGGCCACCATTGTTCCTGTTCCCAAGAAAGCTAAGGTAACTGAGCTAAACGACTACCGCCCCGTAGCACTCACATCCATCATCATGAAGTGCTTTGAGAGACTAGTCAAGGACCATATCACCTCCACCCTACCTGACACCCTTGACCCACTCCAATTTGCTTACCGCCCAAATAGGTCCACAGACGATGCAATCTCAACCACACTGCACACTGCCCTAACCCATCTGGACAAGAGGAATACCTATGTGAGAATGCTGTTCATCGACTACAGCTCGGCATTCAACACCATAGTACCCTCCAAGGTCGTCATCAAGCTCGAGACCCTGGGTCTCGACCCCGCCCTGTGCAACTGGGTACTGGACTTCCTGACGGGCCGCCCCCAGGTGGTGAGGGTAGGCAACAACATCTCCTCCCCGCTGATCCTCAACACTGGGGCCCCACAAGGGTGCGTTCTGAGCCCTCTCCTGTACTCCCTGTTCACCCACGACTGCGTGGCCACGCACGCCTCCAACTCAATCATCAAGTTTGCGGACGACACAACAGTGGTAGGCTTGATTACCAACAACGACGAGACGGCCTACAGGGAGGAGGTGAGGGCCCTCGGAGTGTGGTGTCAGGAAAATAACCTCACACTCAACGTCAACAAAACTAAGGAGATGATTGTGGACTTCAGGAAACAGCAGAGGGAACACCCCCCCATCCACATCGATGGAACAGTAGTGGAGAGGGTAGCAAGTTTTAAGTTCCTCGGCATACACATCACAGACAAACTGAATTGGTCCACTCACACAGACAGCATCGTGAGGAAGGCGCAGCAGCGCCTCTTCAACCTCAGGAGGCTGAAGAAATTCGTCTTGTCACCAAAAGCACTCACAAACTTCTACAGATGCACAATCGAGAGCATCCTGGCGGGCTGTATCACCGCCTGGTATGGCAACTGCACCGCCCTCAACCGTAAGGCTCTCCAGAGGGTAGGGAGGTCTGCACAACGCATCACCGGGGGCAAACTACCTGCCCTCCAGGACACCTACACCACCCGATGCTACAGGAAGGCCATAAAGATCATCAAGGACATCAACCACCCGAGCCACTGCCTGTTCACCCCGCTGTCATCCAGAAGGCGAGGTCAGTACAGGTGCATCAAAGCTGGGACCGAGAGACTGAAAAACAGCTTCTATCTCAAGGCCATCAGACTGTTAAACAGCCACCACTAACATTGAGTGGCTACTGCCAACACACTGTCAATGCCACTGACTCTACTCCAGCCACTTTAATCATGGGAATTGATGGGAAATGATGTAAATATATCACTAGCCACTTTAAACAATGCTACCTTATATAATGTTACTTACCCTACATTATTCATCTCATATGCATACGTAGATACTGTACTCTATATCATCGACTGCATCCTTATGTAATACATGTATCACTAGCCACTTTAACTATGCCACTTGGTTTACATACTCATCTCATATGTATATACTGTACTCGATATCATCTACTGTATCTTGCCTATGCTGCTCTGTACCATCACTCATTCATATATCCTTATGTACATATTCTTTATCCCCTTACACTGTGTATAAGACAGTAGTTTTTTTTGGAATTGTTAGTTAGATCACTTGTTCGTTATTACTGCATTGTCGGAACTAGAAGCACAAGCATTTCGCTACACTCGCATTAACATCTGCTAACCATGTGTATGTGACAAATAAAATTAGATTTGATTTGATTTGAGAGGATCTGCAGCCCCAAATACAGGTGTGCCAAGCTTGTAGATTGATGAGGATTTTTTTTTTAAATCAATTTTAGAATACGGCTGTAACCTAACAAAATGTGGAAAAGGTCAAGGGGTCTGAATACTTTCCAAATGCACTATATTGTCTCCCAGAGGGCATTGTTGATATGTTATCTTGAAATAAAAAAATGAAGTTAACTTATTTAGGGGGAAAATGACGCCAAAAAATGTATTCAGTGCTTGACAGATTGAAAGATGAAAATAGTAATTACCCACAATCTGCTCTGGACAAGTCATATTTACTTTAGCCGGTGTTATGACAAGTTAATTTGCATGGTATGCTAATATGCACATATGTAATTAATGACATATCGGTTCATTTGTACATTTATAAAAAATACTTCTGAACTGTTTCTACAAAAAAATAAGTATATTTGTGTCAACATTCAACTGGTAAAAGTTTGATTGTGATCTGATTAAGTGGAACAAAACTCCCTGTTAGGGTGAAAAAAATGCCTGGCCTTAAAATGTATGTCAAGCAAAAAACAAGGATTGACCGTAACTCGATGCTCAAGGACTACTTTTAACCATTTCCATTGAACATTTTACAAAAGCACATTTACTTGAACAGTGCAGATGCCAAGTTTGTTCAACAGAATGACGTCACAAACCGTTTTTGTCAAATGTTCTGTGGAAGTAGAGTTGTAATGGCTTGTTTAACATTGGAAATCGTTGTTTTTGTTTGTTTGTTGGACACACATTTTAAAGGGAACGATGGTAATCTCAGCGTCACTCTGTTACAGTGGAATTGCCCCCCACAAAAGACCAAGTTCCAAGGGTCTTGGGAAAAAGTTTCCAGAGCTGTGGAGTTAAAACTTAAAACCAGAACTAGCTTTTGTCTTTTGAGCTCTTCTCTTCAGTTCCAGCTACTGTACTATTTTGGTCCTGTTCTCACAACACCTGTCCTGCTGTGTCAGACAGAGCTGCAGGCCTGTGGAGGAGGGTTTTGATACATCTCTCTCACACGGTGTTGGTGGCACCTTAATTGGGGAGGACGGGCTCATGGTAACGGCTGGAGCAGAATAAATGGAATGGTATCAAATACACCAAGCACATGGTTTCCATGGTTTCCATGGTTTCGATCCCATTCCATTTGCTCCGTTTCAGGCATTATTATGAGCCCGTCTTCCCCTCGGCAACTACCGCTGACCTCTCTCTTTATCCTTCTCTCACACTGCAGCGTAAGAGCAGCGCCCCGGAGACGGAGGAGAAGGTGAAGCGTCTGAGGAGGAAGAACATAGAGCTGGCTGTCATCGCTAGGAGGCTGGAGGACAGAGCACACAAACTACAGGAGGCTAACCTCAAAGTGGTACACTACACCTACTCTACAGATATAGTCTAGACTCCCAGTGTCTTACTCTTTACATGTACAGTCTAGACCAGTGGTCACCAACCTTTTCTGAGTCAAGATCACTTTCAGTCAAAAAGCAAGCTACTGCTCAGATTATTTTTTTTTACATTAACCTCACACAAACAGTTTTGTAGGAATGAGGTTTAGGCAATTGGCCTAATACATTATCACAGCATATTGGCTATATGATTGGCCTGCCAATATTGTTATTAATCAGACGATATTATATTTCAAAACTCAAGCTTTGATAGCAAAATAGATCAGTTGGTTTGGCACTTGTGAGGCAGTGTGCAGCTCTATGATGAATTGAAATAATTTGCTTTTTTTGTTTTACTGGACTGGTGTTACCTGCATCTGGTCAACGAGGTCAAATCACGACGTCACTGATCTTCAGGTCGAAAAGTCGGAGCTCTAGAAAGATGATCGAGTTTCGGATTTTTCCCAACCACATCTCAGGGTCACTGCTCTCTCCTTCCTTTCCTCTGGTGAGACTGACCAGAGAGAGGGGTCACCGTCTTCCACCTGCTCTCTCCTTCCTTTCCTCTGGTGAGACTGACCAGAGAGAGGGGACACCGTCTTCCACCTGCTCTCTCCTTCCTTTCCTCTGGTGAGACTGACCAGAGAGAGGGGACACCGTCTTCCACCTGCTCTCTCCTTCCTTTCCGTCATTGGTGCAGAGCTGTGGCAAGCAGAGCCTGTATTGTTTTCTTTGACCGTTTCTATGAGCCTTCCTGATGCAGGGTTTGCACTTTTGGAACTATTCCATTGGTTCAAATGTGCCAGGCAACTCAATCAAGCATAGCTCAAAGTGTTTGAAAGAAAACTACTACTACCTGAGCCCAAGTCTGCAGAGCAGTGAGAACTGTGAGAACTGTGAAGAGGCTAACTCTGCACCAATGACGGAAGGGCGTGACTGCTTGAAGAACCCAGCTCTGCAACAATGATGTAAGGGCGTGACTGCTTGAAGAACCCAGCTCTGCAACAATGATGTAAGGGCGTGACTGCTTGAAGAACCCAGCTCTGCACCAATGATGGAAGGGCGTGACTGCTTGAAGAACCCAGCTCTGCACCAATGACGGAAGGGCGTGACTGCTTGAAGAACCCAGCTCTGCACCAATGATGGAAGACCGTGACTGCTTGAAGAACCCAGCTCTGCACCAATGACGGAAGGGCGTGACTGCTTGAAGAACCCAGCTCTGCACCAATGATGGAAGACCGTGACTGCATGAAGAACCCAGCTCTGCACCAATGACGGAAGGGCGTGACTGCTTGAAGAACCCAGCTCTGCTTGACACTGCTCTGCACCAATGACGGAAGGGCGTGACTGCTTGAAAGAAAAGATAAACACTGTTCCTGCTAGTGTCACTGTTTTTATTAAAGCTTACGTGTCCACTGTCTTGGCCTTCACCAGAGGACCTGACTCCTTAACAAGTGGCAACATCCAAATCAAATCACTGTAATGAGCAGCACTGAATGGTTCACTGAGTGATGAATTGCAGTCATTGTTTGAGAATACTAGTGCCCCTAAACAGTAAATGGAGTCATTGTGATTGGTTATGAAGAAGAATTAAATGTGTTGTGGCATTGCTGTCCAGGTGGATAGTTTAGGTATTATAGCAATAGCCAGTTATAACATTGTCAAATTCTCTGCTCCTCTTTAGATTGTAATGTTCTTAAAGGGAAATAGAAAAGGTTAAATACGTAGTAGGCTTTACCTTGTGGAAGCAGCATTCAACTCTACGTGTCAACTCTCTTAGCTAATCAGCCACTCGCTCCCCCAGGTCTGGGCTAATCAGCCACTCCCTCCCCCTCTCCCCCAGGCCTGGGCTAATCAGCCACTCCCTTCCCCTCCCTCCCCCAGGTCTGGGCTAATCAGCCACTCCCTTCCCCTCCCTCCCCCAGGTCTGGGCTAATCAGCCCCTCCCTCCCCCAGGTCTGGGCTAATCAGCCCCCCCCCCCCTCCACCAGGTCTGGGCTAATCAGCCCCTCCCTCCCCCAGGTCTGGGCTAATCAGCCACTCCCCCCCCCCCCCCCCTCCCTCCCCCAGGTCTGGGCTAATCAGCCACTCCCTTCCCCTCCCTCCCCCAGGTCTGGGCTAATCAGCCACTCCCTTCCCCTCCCTCCCCCAGGTCTGGGCTAATCAGCCACTCCCTTCCCCTCCCTCCACCAGGTCTGGGCTAATCAGCCCCTCCCTCCCCCAGGTCTGGGCTAATCAGCCCCTCCCTCCCCCCTCCACCAGGTCTGGGCTAATCAGCCCCTCCCTCCCCCAGGTCTGGGCTAATCAGCCACTCCCCCCCCCAGGTCTGGGCTAATCAGCCACTCCCCCCCCCCCCCTCCCCTCCCCCTCCCCCAGGTCTGGGCTAATCAGCCCCTCCCTCCCCCCTCCACCAGGTCTGGGCTAATCAGCCCCCCCCTCCACCAGGTCTAGGCTAATCAGCCCCTCCCTCCCCCAGGTCTGGGCTAATCAGCCACTCCCCCCCCCCCCCCCCCTCCCCCTCCCCCAGGTCTGGGCTAATCAGCCACTCCCTTCCCCTCCCTCCCCCAGGTCTGGGCTAATCAGCCACTCCCTTCCCCTCCCTCCCCCAGGTCTGGGCTAATCAGCCACTCCCCCCCCCCCCCCCCTCCACCAGGTCTGGGATAATTAGTACAACCTCCTGTCTCTATCCAGGCCACCAGGCCAGCCACCAGCCCATTGGCTGCCTCAGTATTCCACACAGGACCTGTTCACCAGCCTGAGAAATACCCCCTCCCTCTTTCTAGCCCTCTTCCTCTTTCCCCCTCTCAACCTCCCTCTCTCTCGCCCTCTTTCTCTTTCTCGCTCTCAACCTCCCTCTCTCTAGCCCTCTCTCTTTCTCCCTCTCAACCTCCCTCTCTATAGCCCTCTTTCTCCCGCTCAACCTCCCTCTCTATAGCCCTCTTTCTCCCTCTCAACCTACCTCTCTTTAGCCCTCTCTCTTTCTCCCTCTCAACCTCCCTCTCGCTCTCTCTCTCGCTCTCTCTCTCTCTCAATTCAATTCAATTCAATTCAAGGGCTTTATTGGCAATGGAAACATGTGTTAACATTGCCAAAGCAAGTGAGGTAGACAACATACAAAGTGAATATATAAAGTGAAAAACAACAAAAATTAACAGTAAACATTACACATACAGAAGTTTCAAAACAGTAAAGACATTACAAATGTCATATTATATATATATATACAGTGTTTTAACAATGTACAAATGGTAAAGGACACAAGATAAAATAAATAAGCATAAATATGGGTTATATTTACAAATGTGTTTGTTCTTCACTGGTTGCCCATTTCTCGTGGCAACAGGTCACAAATCTTGCTGCTGTGATGGCACACTGTCTCTCGCTCTCTCCCTCTCACCCTCCCTCCCTCCCTCCCTCCCTCCCTCCCTCTCTCTCTCGCCCTCCCTCTCACCCTCCCTCCCTCTCACCCTCCCTCCCTCCCTCTCACCCTCCCTCATTCTTTCTCCCCTTATCTCTCTTCTCCCACCCCTTTCTCCTTTTCCTAGAGCAGCACAATCAATAGTAAAGCCTCAAATGAGAAGCAAAAGACAGACCTTTCAGAGTGTCCAAATCTATTTCTTCTTCTTTTGAACAGTGCTGACCTAAATGTTATTTATAGACTGTCTTTGATATTGAATTAAAACACTTTGAAATGACAGTTATGTGCCGAGCTCTCCGTCTCCACAACGCACGTCTGCGTGCTTATGTTGATTTTTGTCTATCTCCATCAGACACGTTCATGGTACAACAGGTTCAAACACCAAAACCAACTATCTTCATTTGAGGACAGGTCGAAACACATGAAACATTCATGGATATTTAGCTAGCTTTCTGTTGCTAGCTAATTTGTCCCCGGAGACATAGCCACCAGAAGTAGGGGTGCTGAAGCACCCCCTAAAATAAATATATATATATATATATATACACACACACAGTGGGGCAAAAAAGTATTTAGTCAGCCACCAACTGTGCAAGTTCTCCCACTTAAAAAGATGAGAGAGGCCTGTAATTTTCATCAAAGGTACACTTCAACTATGACAGACAAAATGAGAAAAAAAATCCAGAAAATCACATTGTAGGATTTCTTTATGAATCTATTTGCAAATTATGGTGGAAAATAAGTATTTGGTCAATAACAAGTTTATCTCAATACTTTGTTATTTACCCTTTGTTGGCAATGACAGAGGTCAAACGCCTCTCATCTTTTTAAGTGGGAGAACTTGCACAATTGGTGGCTGACTAAATACTTTTTTGCCCCACAGTATGTTTGTATATATATACATATAAAGTTAGTTTAGCCCATTTAGTCAAAAGTTTGGACACTCATTCAAGGGTTTTTCTTTATTTTTACTATTTATTTATTTTAAATTGTAGATGTCACGACTCCGACCGAAGGACACTCCCCTTCCCGTTCGGGTGGCGCTCGGCGGTCGTCGTCGCCGGCCTACTAGCTGCTACTGATTATTTCCTCCCCCTCCTTATGTGTTGATTGTGTGCCGCTGTTTTGAGTTAGGTAGTAAGGCTTTATTAGTCAGCCGGCCCGCAGGGTTCCTTGTGCGGGATTAATTATTGTGATCGTCTGTTTGGTGTACTTGTGTGCACGTCTATTGGGTTTTGTGTTTTCCCATTTTGTGGGTTTTCCCTGGACAGTTTAAGTCCCCCTGTTTGGGGCATTTGTTTGTTCAGTATGCCCTGTGTTTTTGTGAGGGTTGGCTTATGTTCAGCGTTTATCAGTGCATTAAAATAGCACTCCCCTGAACTCTCTGCTTCCTGCGCCTGACTCCTCACCCACTACATTCAGACCGTTACAGTAGAATAATAGTGAATACATCAAAACTATTAAATAACACATATGGACTCATGTAGTAACCAAAAAAGTGTTAAACAAATAAAAATGTATTTTATATTTGAGATTCTTCAAAGTAGCCACAATTTGCCTTGACAGCTTTGCACACTCTTGGCATTCCCTCAACCAGCATTACCTGGAATGCTTTTCCAACAGTCTTGAAGAAGTTCCCACATATGCTGAGCACTTGTTTGATGCTTTACCTTCACTCTGCTGTCCGACATATCTCAAACCATCTCAATTAGGTTGAGGTCGGGTGATTGTGAAGGCCAGGTCATCTGATGCAGCACTCCATCACTTCTTTCTTGGTCAAATAGCCCTTACACAGCCTAGAGGAGTGTTTTGAGTCATTGTCCTGTTGAAAAACAAATTATAGTCTTTGCAGCAATTCAACCACGAAGGCCTGATTCACGCAGTCTCCTCTGAACAGTTGATGTTGAGATGTGTCTGTTACTTTAACTCTTATTTGGCATTTATTTGGCCTGCAATTTCTGAGGTTAGTAACTCTAATGAACTTATCTTCTGCAGCAGAAGTAACTCTGGGTCTTCCTTTCCTGTGGTGGTCCTCATGAGAGCCAGTTTCATCATAGTGCTTGCAGGTTTTTGCAACTTCACTTGAAGAAGTTCTTGAAATTTTACAGATTGACTGACCTTCTTGTCTTAAAGTAACGATGGACTAGGTCTTTTACCAAATAGGGCTATCTTCTGTATACCGCCCCTACCTAGTCACAACATGACTGATTGGCTCAAACACATTAAGAAGGAAAGAAATTCCACAAATTAACTTTCAACGAGGCACACCTGTTAATTGAAATGCATTCCAGGTGGCTAACTCATGGAGCTGTTTGAGAGAATGCCAAGAGTGTGCAAAGCTGTCATCAAGGCAAAGGGTGGATACTTTTAAAAAATCTAAAAAAATATTTTGATTTGTTTAACACTTTGTTGGTTACTACATGATTCCATATGTGTTATTGCATAGTTTTGATGTCTTCACTATTATTCTACAATGTAGAAAATAGTTGTAATTTTTCTTTTTTTTACTTGAATGAGTAGGTGTGTCCAAGCTTTTGACTGGTACTGTATATATTTCACAAAATTTGTTCACTGGGCCTTTAATAGTACCATATTAGAGGAAAACATTTTATTTTGAAAATGTTGATTTTTGAATTTTTTTGTGACTCAGAGTTGGAACCTTGAATGACTTGCCTACAGGGAATAGCCAGGTTACAATATATAATACTTTCTGAAAGGGTCAAGGGGTATAAGTCCACTATATAACATGAGAACACGACCAGTCAGAACTGGGGTATTTGTGATGAACAGTCCTTCTTTGTGTTGACCCTTAACCTCTAACCCTTCCCGTCTGTCTAGGTGAATGCCCCAGCTCCGGTGGAGCTGTACAAGCGGGCGTTCGCCCGTCAACGAGCCCGTGACCTGGCGCAGCACGCAGACACATTGCTCTCCAAGGACAAGGAGATCGCCGCCCTGCAGCAGGAGTGTAGGGAGATGGAGACGCGCTTGGGCACAGCCAAGGTACACAATACCATATCCCAGCAGCAGCCAATTCATCCCCTGAACACGGTCTTTCAATAGCAACCTGGAGTTTGTGTTTTAGATGGACTACTTTGCAGACGGACCGTTTAATATTCCATGATCTAAAACAAACCTTGTCTGTCAAATAACTAGTCACTCATTATGTAATCAATAACTGGTGGTTCTGCTCCTCTTCTTGCTCAAACTCATCCAAAGCACTGAACATTTCAATAAGAAACCCTATTATCTAAGAGGAGCAGTAGGCCCACTAAAGGATCACTGTATCATCCATTGTAGTCAGTCCTATTCACCAACCTCATCAAAGGTCTATAATGCCTCAGTTCTGCCCTCTGCTGGGCAGGATAAACCCTCTCTCTAAGCCTGAACTGGTGACTGGGCTGTACTGATGCACATGTGTAGATAGATGTCAGTGGTGAGAAGAGGGAGGTTGTAAATAACTATTTTAAAATGATTTCTCTCTTTGACTGTCTGTGACTAAGATCTAATTTTCCTGGACTTAACATCTGCTTGGGAGTATTATCCCAGGGTGAACTGAATTGATGATAAGTAGTTTTATCCAGCAGTAATGTATATTATCCTGTGAAGCAGTTGTTGTGGGGGTAATACTTCCAGCAGATGTTAAGTCCAGGTAAATTAGATCTTAGTCACAGACAGTCAAAGAGAGAAATAATTTAAAAATAGGCATTTTCAACCTCCCTTTCCACAAGGGCTCAACGGCAGACAATGGCATCTAGGATTTGCCAGCTCACTTCCCGCCAGAACCCGAGTGAACAAATAACATACCAATTACATTCTTATTTAATTTAATTCATTAATTATTTCAGAAACAAAGTTATGCAACACCCAATGCCTCTGTGTGAAAAAAGTAATTTCCCCCTTGTACTCATCAACATGTCGTCAAAAAAAGTTATACTTCTGACTCATCTCTCCATGGAACATTCTTCCACGAGTCCTTGATGATCATCCAGGTGCTTTCAGGTGCTTTTGTGGCAAATTTGAGTCAACTTTTTGGATGACATGGGTCCCATTTATGTCTGGTGAAAACCAAACAGTGAATTCCACAGTAAGAACCTCCATACTAATGGTCAAGCATGGTGGTGGGAGTGTGATGGTTTGGGGATGCTTTGCTACCTCGGGACCTGGGCGACTTGTCTTAAAATAGAAGGAATGCTCTGTATCAGACACGTCTACAGGATAATGTCAGGCCATCTGTCTGTGAGCTGAAGCACAGCTGGGTCATGCAGCAAGATAATGATCCAAAATACACAATCAAGTCTACGTGAAAATGGCTAAAAAGCAACAAATTTGACATTTTTTGAATGGCCTAGTCCAAGTCCAGACCTAATCCCATTTGAGATGTTGTGGCAGGACTTTAAACGAGCAGTTCAGGTTTGAAAACCCACAAATGTCGCTGAGTTAAAACCGTTCTGCATGGAAGAGTTCCTCCACAGCGACATGAGAGACTGATCAACAACTACAGGAAGAGTGGGACAAAATTCCTCCACAGCGAAGTGAGAGACTGATCAACAACTACAGGAAGAGTGGGACAAAATTCCTCCACAGCGAAGTGAGAGACTGATCAACAACTACAGGACGAGTGGGACAAAATTCCTCCACAGCGAAGTGAGAGACTGAGAGACTGAGAGACTGAGCAACAACTACAGGAAGACTGGGACAAAATTCCTCCACAGCGAAGTGAGAGACTGAGAGACTGATCAACAACTACAGGAAGTATCTGGTTGGAGTCATTGCAGCTGAAGGAGGCACAACCAGTTATTGAGTGTAAGGGCAAATACTTTTTCACACAGGGGCACTAGGTGTTGCATAACTTTGCTCATGAAATAAATTAAATAAGTATGTAATGGTTGTTATTTGTTCTCTCCGGTTCCCTTTATCTAATAAAAGGTTTTGGGTTGAAGATCTGATAACATTCAGTGTCAAAAATATGCAAAAATAGAGAAAATTAGAAAGGGGGCAAATATATAAATTTTTGTATGTTGAAATATCTTTGAACTCTGTGTGTTGCAGGGCTCCCCAGTCCCGTCTGGCGTAGTGGAGTTTGAGAGGCTGCTAAGGGAGTCACAGAAGGAGGTGCTGAGGCTCCAGAGGCAACTGTCAATCTCCTCCTCCAGAGTCATCTCCTCCAGAGTCATCTCCCCTAAAGACACGTCCTGTGAAGACACCTCCTTCAGAGTCACCTCCCCTAAAGACACCTCCTGTAAAGACACCTCCTCCAGAGTCACCTCCTCTAAAGATACCTCCTGTAAAGACACCTCCTCCAGAGTCACATCCTCTAAAGACACCTCCTGTAAAGACACCTCCTCCAGAGTCACCTCCCCTAAAGACACCTCCTGTAATGACACCTCCTCCAGAGTCACCTCCTCTAAAGACACCTCCTGTAAAGACATCTCCTCCAGAGTCACATCCTGTAAAGACACCTCCTGTAAAGACATCTCCTCCAGAGTCACCTCCTATAAAGACACCTCCTGTAAAGACACCTCCAGAGTCACTTCCTCTAAAGACACCTCATCCAGAGTCACCTCCCCTAAAGACACCTCCTCCAGAGTCACCTCCCCTAAAGACATCTCCTGTAAAGACTCCTCCAGAGTCACCTTCCTTAAAGACGCATCCTGGAAAGACACCTCCTCTAAAGATGACTGTTGCAGAGTCGCCTCTTGTAAAGACACCTCTTGTAAAGACACCTCTTGTAAAGACACCTCTTGTAAAGACACCTCTTGTAAAGACACCTCCTGTAAAGACCCCTCTGGCAGGAAACACAACGGACACGGAAGGCCCTGCATAACAAAGGAGGAAAGGGAGGAGAAGGTAAGGAAGGATTGGATCTATTTCCTCTCTCTCAGCCATAGGCTGCTCTGCCCAGCTACAAACCTAACCCCTGGCTCTCTCTCAGCCTTAGGCTGCTCTGCCCAGCTACAACACTAACCCCTGGCTCTCTCTCAGCCTTAGGCTGCTCTGCCCAGCTACAAACCTAACCCCTGGCTCTCTCTCAGCCATAGACTGCTCTGCCCAGCTACAACACTAACCCCTGGCCCTCTCTCAGCCTTAGGCTGCTCTGCCCAGCTACAAACCTAACCCCTGGCTCTCTCTCAGCCATAGACTGCTCTGCCCAGCTACAACACTATCCCCTGGCTCTCTCTCAGCCTTAGGCTGCTCTGCCCAGCTACAAACCTAACCCCTGGCTCTCTCTCAGCCATAGACTGCTCTGCCCAGCTACAACACTATCCCCTGGCTCTCTCTCAGCCTTAGGCTGCTCTGCCCAAGTCCTAACAATGCCCCCTGTTGATGATAAAGTGCACTACATCAGACTGAGGTATAAGAACTGAAATCCTGTTGCGCTGTTAGATGGCAAGCTCAAATCAACAGACCTGGGTTCAAAAACAATTTGAAATCATTTCAAATACTTTAGCTGTGCTTGATTGAGCTTCACTGTTGCAGTGTAACCAATAGAAAACTCCTAAATGCACAAAACACGCCCACATTTTCCAATTATTTTTTTATATTTCAAATGGTATATTCCCACCTTATGTCAGTCATTAGAATCTTATGTAAAATATTACTACAAGCCCCAGAAATATGTACAACCTAGAAGTACCAGCTGTCTAAGTGTCTATCTAAGTGCTATTCATCCCCAAACACCACATTTTGCCTCCAGTTTTCCTCCGTCCAGATGTTGAGATTTTAAACCATCCAGCTGCTCTGGAGTGAGTACAGCAAGTTCTGTAGCCTTTCCCAAAAGGCCGTGCAAGCAGTGATGTGACGCACCATGTTTAGGGCCAAATTTGAGAAGCTAACTGACAGACACGGACCGGGTCATGTGTCTTCACTACAAGGGGTGAATGGGTGTATGATGGGCCTTTAGTATTGTAGCCCTGCAGTCAGGCAGGACAGTTAGGATTATGTGCTGTGCGTTTGCATTTGTTAATTTGGAATTTGGTTGGCTGGGGTTTTTTCTTGGCTTAGTGTCTGTTTACGTTGGCTGCTGTTATATAATGGGTATGTGTGCTGACTACAGTGATCTGCCTGACTGCCAGAGGACATCATGAGATGATTCCCTGTCTTGAATTTGGGCCAGATCAAGAGACACAAGTCACATGCTTCCTCGGCTCTCTCTCTCTGCAACACTGATGACTAAAGAGTTCTTCGAAATGATTATTTCCCTCACATTCACTCCACTACACCTAGACGTAACACCATTACACACCACACAGGGGCGGCAGGGTGGTTAGAGCGTTGGACTAGTAACCGGAAGGTTGCAAATTCAAACCCCCGAGCTGACAAGGTACAAATCTGTTGTTCTGCCCCTGAACAGGCAGTTAACCCACTGTTCCTAGGCTGTCATTGAAAATAAGAATTTGTTCTTAACTGACTTGCCTGGTTAAATAAAGGTACAATAAAAAAATCAGGAAATATTCACATTTTGGTTGCAGGCTCATTAAGACAGTAGAGAGTCACCTCCTATAAAGACACCTCCTGTAAAGACACCCCCAGAGTCACTTCCTCTAAAGACCCCTCCTCCAGAGTCAACTTCCTTAAAGACTGATTTAAAAATAAATAAATCTTGGGCCTCCCGAGTGGCACAGCGGAAATGCATCGCACTGCTGGAGGTTCATTCACGGGCTGTGACACAACCCAGCCCGGGATGACGCACAATTGGCCCAGCGTCGTCCAGTTTAGGGGAGAGTTTTGCCGGGGGTCTTTACTTGGCTCGTCGCACTCTCGACGAGCCAAGTAAAGACCCCCGGCAAAACTCTCCCCTAAACTGGACAACGCTGGACAGGCTGACCTCCGTTGCCAGTCGAACAATGTTTTCCTCCGACACATTGATGCGGCTGGCTGGCGGGTGTTAAGGAGCGCGGTTAGGCGGGTCACGTTTTGGAGGATGCATGACTCCACCTTCGCCTCTCCCGAGCCCTTTGGGGAGTTGGAGCAATGAGACCTCAAAAAAAAGGGGTTAAAAATAATAATAATAATAATAATAATAATAAATTGTATTTAGAATTGTACATAAAGTTTCTGAGTTAACATTCACGTCTCTCTTTGCAGCTTAGATGAGAATTCTGGTTGTGGTAATCTGTGGGACACACACACACACACACACACACACACACACACACACACACACACACACACACACACACACACACACACAGAGAATGACACACACACACACACACACACACACACACACACACACACACAGAGAATGACACACACACACACAGAGAATGACACACACACACACACACAGAGAATGACACACACACACAGAGAGAATGACACACACACACACACACACACGGATGCCACAGAAAGGGGCCATGTTGTATGGCTGTGCACTCTAATTCCCTCTCTAGCAACAGAATGGTACAGTCCAGTAATCCTCTCTCTGTTGCCGTGGTAGCGGTGAGAGGGTTTTGGATGGTAGGTAATGTTAAGACTCCAGCCGACTCTCCAACCAAAGACTTTCCTAGCTGCTTTGCCCTGCCTTGCCCTGTCTCATCCTGCTCTGGATAATTGGGGGCTGGGGATATCTTGACGTTGCCACAGATCACTGGAAAGGGGTAGGTTGTATTTAGTGAGGGTGTGTTTAGTTCCCAGTGGCTCTGTGTGTGTGCGGTTAACCTTGGGCTATACCCCTTATGGACTGTAGGTCTGTGGCTAGGCTATACAGGATATTAATATAACCCTAACACTAAGGACTGTGGCTAGGCTATACAGGATATTAATATAACCCTAACACTAAGGACTGTAGGACTGTGGCTAGGCTATACAGGATATGAATATAACCCTAACACTAAGGACTGTAAGACTGTGGCTAGGCTATACAGGATATTAATATAACCCTAACACTAAGGACTGTAGGACTGTGGCTAGGCTATACAGGATATGAATATAACCCTAACACTAAGGACTGTAAGACTGTGGCTAGGCTATACAGGATATTAATATAACCCTAACACTAAGGACTGTGGCTAGGCTATACAGGATATTAATATAACCCTAACACTAAGGACTGTAGGACTGTGGCTAGGCTATACAGGATATGAATATAACACTAAGGACTGTAAGACTGTGGCTAGGCTATACAGGATATTAATATAACCCTAACACTAAGGACTGTAGTTAGTTAAGGTTTAGGGTATCCAGATGTGTTGTGTTATTTTGGTCAGACTGCTGCAACAGTTTAGCTGCTCTGACCGTAGACTGCTGCAACAGTTTAGCTGCTCTGACCGTAGACTGCTGCAACAGTTTAGCTGCTCTGACCGTAGACTGCTACAACAGTTTAGCTGCTCTGACCGTAGACTGCTGCAACAGTTTAGCTGCTCTGACTGTAGACTGCTGCAACAGTTTAGCTGCTCTGACTGTAGACTGCGGCAACAGCATCAGTTTAGCTGCTCTGACTGTAGACTGCTGCAACAGTAACAGTTTAGCTGCTCTGACTGTAGACTGCTGCAACAGTTTAGCTGCTCTGACCGTAGACTGCTGCATCAGTTTAGCTGCTCTGACTGTAGACTGCTGCAACAGCATCAGTTTAGCTGCTCTGATCGTAGACTGCTGCAACAGCATCAGTTTAGCTGCTCTGACTGTAGACTGCTGCAACAGTTTAGCTGCTCTGACCGTAGACTGCTGCAACAGCATCAGTTTAGCTGCCCTGACCGTAGACTGCTACAACAGTTTAGCTGCTCTGACCGTAGACTGCTGCATCAGTTTAGCTGCTCTGACTGTAGACTGCTGCAACAGTTTAGCTGCTCTGACCGTAGACTGCTGCAACAGTTTAGCTGCTCTGACTGTAGACTGCTGCAACAGTTTAGCTGCTCTGACTGTAGACTGCTGCAACAGTAACAGTTTAGCTGCTCTGACTGTAGACTGCTGCAACAGTTTAGCTGCTCTGACCGTAGACTGCTGCATCAGTTTAGCTGCTCTGACTGTAGACTGCTGCAACAGCATCAGTTTAGCTGCTCTGACCGTAGACTGCTGCAACAGTTTAGCTGCTCTGACCGTAGACTGCTGCAACAGCATCTGTTTAGCTGCCCTGACCGTAGACTGCTACAACAGTTTAGCTGCTCTGACCGTAGACTGCTGCATCAGTTTAGCTGCTCTGACTGTAGACTGCTGCATCAGTTTAGCTGCTCTGACTGTAGACTGCAGCATCAGTTTGGCTGCTCTGACTGTAGACTGCTGCATCAGTTTAGCTGCCCTGACCGTAGACTGCTACAACAGTTTAGCTGCTCTGACCGTAGACTGCTGCATCAGTTTAGCTGCTCTGACTGTAGACTGCTGCATCAGTTTAGCTGCTCTGACTTTAGACTGCAGCATCAGTTTGGCTGCTCTGACTGTAGACTGCTGCATCAGTTTAGCTGCTCTGACTGTAGACTGTAGACTGCAGCATCAGTTTAGCTGCTCTGACCGTAGACTGCTGCATCAGTTTAGCTGCTCTGACAGTAGACTGCTGCATCAGTTTAGCTGCTCTGACTGTAGACTGCAGCATCAGTTTAGCTGCTCTGACCGTAGACTGCTGCATCAGTTTAGCTGCTCTGACAGTAGACTGCTGCATCAGTTTAGCTGCTCTGACTGTAGACTGCAGCATCAGTTTAGCTGCTCTGACCGTAGACTGCTGCATCAGTTTAGCTGCTCTGACAGTAGACTGCTGCATCAGTTTAGCTGCTCTGACTGTAGACTGCAGCATCAGTTTAGCTGCTCTGACTGTAGACTGCAGCATCAGTTTAGCTGCTCTGACCGTAGACTGCTGCATCAGTTTAGCTGCTCTGACTGTAGACTGCAGCATCAGTTTAGCTGCTCTGACTGTAGACTGCAGCATCAGTTTGTCTGCTCTGACCGTAGACTGCAGCATCAGTTTGTCTACTCTGACTGTAGACTGCAGCATCAGTTTGGCTGCTCTGACTGTAGACTGCAGCATCAGTTTGGCTGCTCTGACTGTAGACTGCAGCATCCGTTTAGCTGCTCTGACTGTAGACTGCAGCATCAGTTTAGCTGCTCTGACTGTAGACTGCAGCATCAGTTTAGCTGCTCTGACTGTAGACTGCAGCATCAGTTTAGCTGCTCTGACTGTAGACTGCAGCATCAGTTTAGCTGCTCTGACAGTAGACTGCAGCATCAGTTTAGCTGCTCTGACTGTAGACTGCAGCATCAGTTTAGCTGCTCTGACCGTAGACTGCTGCATCAGCATCAGTTTAGCTGCTCTGTTGTGTTCTCCATGTTGTTGTTATTGCACGATGAGTCCCAACTAATTGGATTTCTTCTGCCGATCTGAATTCGTTATTGCTTTTCAATATTAATTTCACTAAATCCAACATTGTAACTCCCACCCGGTTTACGGAGGTGCCATAACACTCGCCTGCAAGCTGAAGGGGCGTGAGCAGAGACCTACTAGTTGAGTTACGGTGACACCTGTCCCCAAAACCTATTTTGTAACTGTTGACTTAGTTACCGCCAGGTCAGGACTGGAGACATAGCAGCATATTGTCAGTGACATAGTGACCACCATGCCAGGACTGGGGACATAGCAGTGTATTGTCAGTGACTTAGTCACCACCAGGACTGGGGACAGAGCAGTGTATTGTCAGTGACTTAGTCACCACCAGGACTGGGGACAGAGCAGTGTATTGTCAGTGACCTAGTGACCACCAGGCCAGGACTGGGGACATAGCAGTGTATTGTCAGTGACTTAGTCACCACCAGGACTGGGGACATAGCAGCGTATTGTCTGTGACTTAGTGACCGCCAGGACTGGGGACAGAGCAGCATATTGTCAGTGACTTAGTGACCGCCATTACTGGGGACATAGCAGTGTATTGTCAGTGACTTAGTGACCACCGGGCCAGGACTGGGGACAGAGCAGTGTATTGTCTGTGACTTAGTGACCACCGGGCCAGGACTGGGGACAGAGCAGCGTATTGTCTGTGACTTAGTGACCACCGGGACTGGGGACATAGCAGCATATTGTCAGTGACTTAGTGACCACCAGGACTGGGGACAGAGCAGCATATTGTCAGTGACTTAGTGACCACCAGGTCAGGACTGGGGACATAGCAGTATATTGTCTGTGACTTAGTCACCACCAGGACTGGGGACATAGCAGCATATTGTCAGTGACTTAGTGACCACCAGGACTGGGGACAGAGCAGCATATTGTCAGTGACTTAGTGACCACCAGGTCAGGACTGGGTACATAGCAGTATATTGTCTGTGACTTAGTGACCACCAGGACTGGGGACATAGCAGTATATTGTCAGTGACTTAGTGACCGCCATTACATACCTGGGGACAGAGCAGCATATTGTCAGTGACTTAGTGACCGCCATTACTGGGGACATGGCAGCATATTGTCAGTGACTTAGTGACTGCCATTACTGGGGACAGAGCAGCATATTGTCAGTGACTTAGTGACCGCCATTACTGGGGACATGGCAGCATATTGTCAGTGACTTAGTGACCACCAGGCCAGGACTGGGGACATAGCAGCATATTGTCTGTGACTTAGTGACCACCAGGACTGGGGACAGAGCAGCATATTGTCTGTGACAATATAGCAGCGTGATGATATCAGTATAGCACCGACGATGCTATGTAATTGTATTAAAACTGAACACCAAACCAGTAACCAGGCCAATCCATTAAGGTGCTTTTAAAAGAAATGACCCAGTTAGTGGTTTCAGTAGTCCACCGCAGGGATTACACCAATGTGCTTAAGGCTTCCTGTCCATGCCCCCTGGGCTCCACTGACTGAATGGGATGTGACACTGCTGCAATAAGCGTGGACCTATAGGACCTAAACCCATGCTATGTGTAGGGTGCTTGAGGAAGCAAGGGCCTGGCCTTGTCTATAGAACCTACACCCATGGTATGTGTAGGGTATGAGCTTGAGGAAGCAAGGGCCTGGCCTTGTCTATAGGCTCTACACCTATAGAATATGTAGGGTGCTTGAGGAAGCAAGAACGTGGCCTCGTGTCAATGATAGGTATATGTGCTATAGTAAGCGTGAGCCATGCTTTGGCTATAGGCCATGTGTCCCTAAGTAAATTGTAGTTGAGGTATAAATCAGGCTTTGTGTGTCGTGTTTACGCCCTCTGTTTAGCCATGGAACGGGCCTTGTGTTTCATTGTCCAGGTCGTATGTGTGTTGGCCTAGTTCCCATCATGCTTTAGGACGCATGGACCCAGGCTAGAAGGTAGGCTATATTGTGTGTTGGCCTAGTTCCCATCATGCTTTAGGACGCATGGACCCAGGCTAGAAGGTAGGCTATATTGTGTGTTGGCCTAGTTCCCATCATGCTTTAGGACGCATGGACCCAGGCTAGAAGGTAGGCTATATTGTGTGTTGGCCTAGTTCCCATCATGCTTTAAGACGCATGGACCCAGGCTAGAAGGTAGGCTATATTGTGTGTTGGCCTAGTTCCCATCATGCTTTAGGACGCATGGACCCAGGCTAGAAGGTAGGCTATATTGTGTGTTGGCCTAGTTCCCATCATGCTTTAAGACGCATGGACCCAGGCTAGAAGGTAGGCTATATTGTGTGTTGGCCTAGTTCCCATCATGCTTTAGGACGCATGGACCCAGGCTAGAAGGTAGGCTATATTGTGTGTTGGCCTAGTACCCATCATTCTTCAGGAAGCATGGACCCAGGCTAGAAGGTAGGCTATATTGTGTGTTGGCCTAGTACCCATCATTCTTCAGGAAGCATGGACCCAGGCTAGAAGGTAGGCTATATTGTGTGTTGGCCTAGTACCCATCATGCTTCAGGAAGCATGGACCCAGGCTAGAAGGTAGGCTATATTGTGTGTTGGCCTAGTACCCATCATGCTTCAGGAAGCATGGACCCAGGCTAGAAGGTAGGCTATATTGTGTGTTGGCCTAGTACCCATCATTCTTCAGGAAGCATGGACCCAGGCTAGAAGGTAGGCTATATTGTGTGTTGGCCTAGTACCCATCATGCTTTAGGACGCATGGAACCAGGCTAGAAGGTAGGCTATATTGTGTGTTGGCATAGTTCCCATCATGCTTCAGGAAGCATGGACCCAGGCTAGAAGGTAGGCTATATTGTGTGTTGGCCTAGTTCCCATCATGCTTTAGGACGCATGGACCCAGGCTAGAAGGTAGGCTATATTGTGTGTTGGCCTAGTTCCCATCATGCTTTAGGACGCATGGACCCAGGCTAGAAGGTAGGCTATATTGTGTGTTGGCCTAGTTCCCATCATGCTTTAAGACGCATGGACCCAGGCTAGAAGGTAGGCTATATTGTGTGTTGGCCTAGTTCCCATCATGCTTTAGGACGCATGGACCCAGGCTAGAAGGTAGGCTATATTGTGTGTTGGCCTAGTTCCCATCATGCTTTAAGACGCATGGACCCAGGCTAGAAGGTAGGCTATATTGTGTGTTGGCATAGTTCCCATCATGCTTCAGGAAGCATGGACCCAGGCTAGAAGGTAGGCTATATTGTGTGTTGGCCTAGTACCCATCATGCTTTAGGACGCATGGACCCAGGCTAGAAGGTAGGCTATATTGTGTGTTGGCATAGTTCCCATCATGCTTCAGGAAGCATGGACCCAGGCTAGAAGGTAGGCTATATTGTGTGTTGGCCTAGTTCCCATCATGCTTTAAGACGCATGGACCCAGGCTAGAAGGTAGGCTATATTGTGTGTTGGCCTAGTTCCCATCATGCTTTAAGACGCATGGACCCAGGCTAGAAGGTAGGCTATATTGTGTGTTGGCCTAGTTCCCATCATGCTTTAGGACGCATAGACCCAGGCTAGAAGGTAGGCTATATTGTGTGTTGGCCTAGTACCCATCATTCTTCAGGAAGCATGGACCCAGGCTAGAAGGTAGGCTATATTGTGTGTTGGCCTAGTACCCATCATGCTTTAGGACGCATGGACCCAGGCTAGAAGGTAGGCTATATTGTGTGTTGGCCTAGTACCCATCATGCTTTAGGACGCATGGACCCAGGCTAGAAGGTAGGCTATATTGTGTGTTGGCATAGTTCCCATCATGCTTCAGGACGCATGGACCCAGGCTAGAAGGTAGGCTATATTGTGTGTTGGCCTAGTTCCCATCATGCTTTAGGACGCATGGACCCAGGCTAGAAGGTAGGCTATATTGTGTGTTGGCCTAGTACCCATCATTCTTCAGGAAGCATGGACCCAGGCTAGAAGGTAGGCTATATTGTGTGTTGGCCTAGTACCCATCATTCTTCAGGAAGCATGGACCCAGGCTAGAAGGTAGGCTATATTGTGTGTTGGCCTAGTACCCATCATGCTTTAGGACGCATGGACCCAGGCTAGAAGGTAGGCTATATTGTGTGTTGGCCTAGTACCCATCATGCTTCAGGAAGCATGGACCCAGGCTAGAAGGTAGGCTATATTGTGTTGTTAAGTTACTCAGTAGCTATGAACTAAGTATTTTGTGCAGTTTACTTGTTTTTTAGCTAATCAACTAAGACATCATTAATATCATAAACTACTGGTTTAATCAGATCAGACTATTTCTTATTCTGTGTCTGGTATGGTGTGAGGGGTCCAGATGGTTGTCAAGACCTGGTATTGGTAGTGTAGTACAAATCATCATGTAGTAGAGCTTGTTGGTAGTGTAGTAAACATCATGGAGTAGAGCTTGTTGCTAGTGTAGTAAACATCATGGAGTAGAGCTTGTTGGTAGTGTAGTAAACATCATGGAGTAGAGCTTGTTGGTAGTGTAGTAAACATCATGGAGTAGAGCTTGTTGGTAGTATAGTAGACATAATCATGTAGTAGAGCTTGTTGGTAGTGTAGTAGACATAATCATGTAGTAGAGCTTGTTGGTAGTGTAGTAAACATCATGGAGTAGAGCTTGTTGGTAGTATAGTAGACATAATCATGTAGTAGAGCTTGTTGGTAGTGTAGTAAACATCATGGAGTAGAGCTTGTTGGTAGTATAGTAGACATAATCATGTAGTAGAGCTTGTTGGTAGTGTAGTAAACATCATGGAGTAGAGCTTGTTGGTAGTATAGTAGACATAATCATGTAGTAGAGCTTGTTGGTAGTGTAGTAAACATCATGGAGTAGAGCTTGTTGGTAGTATAGTAGACATAATCATGTAGTAGAGCTTGTTGGTAGTGTAGTAAACATCATGGAGTAGATCTTGTTGGTAGTATAGTAGACATAATCATGTAGTAGAGCTTGTTGCTAGTGTAGTAAACATCATCATGGAGTAGAGCAGGGGTAGACAACTGGGATATAGCCGCGGACCAATTTTTTGTCTGAGCGGATGGTCGGGGGGTCCTGAACAAAATAATAATTTGTACACTGCAAATTGACCACAACTAATCTCAAAAATAGATTGTATTTGAAAATAACAATAATTTCATACCTTGATTACATGGTCATTATGTGAAGACTTCCTGCTTGGTTACCACCAAACAATGATCAAATACAACTGAAACGTACTGGCGGAGTTTAATTTAGTGGTAGAACTGCCGAGCTTTGCACCACATCTGTATATTCCAATATAAACCATTTGCTTTTGTCTAAACTAAATGTCCACGAAGGAGAGGTGTAAAGGATGTGATGATGAGTACACATTGCTGTGACCTGGCTGTGACAGTGATAGGTCATTAGAGCAGGTGACACAGGGCCACCCTCAGATCACCTGACTGGGCTCTCAGTGATAGGTCATTAGAGCAGGTGACACAGGGCCACCCTCAGATCACCTGACTGGGCTCTCAGTGATAGGTCATTAGAGCAGGTGACACAGGGCCACCCTCAGATCACCTGACTGGGCTCTCAGTGATAGGTCATTAGAGCAGGTGACACAGGGCCACCCTCAGATCACCTGACTGGGCTCTCAGTGATAGGTCATTAGAGCAGGTGACACAGGGCCACCCTCAGATCACCTGACTGGGCTCTCAGTGATAGGTCATTGGAGCAGGTGACACAGGGCCACCCTCAGATCACCTGACTGGACTCTCAGTGATAGGTCATTAGAGCAGGTGACACAGGGCCACCCTCAGATCACCTGACTGGGCTCTCAGTGATAGGTCATTAGAGCAGGTGACACAGGGCCACCCTCAGATCACCTGACTGGGCTCTCAGTGATAGGTCATTAGAGCAGGTGACACAGGGCCACCCTCAGATCACCTGACTGGGCTCTCAGTGATAGGTCATTAGAGCAGGTGACACAGGGCCACCCTCAGATCACCTGACTGGGCTCTCAGTGATAGGTCATTAGAGCAGGTGACACAGGGCCACCCTCAGATCACCTGACTGGGCTCTCAGTGATAGGTCATTAGAGCAGGTGACACAGGGCCACCCTCAGATCACCTGACTGAGCTCTCAGTGATAGGTCATTGGAGCAGGTGACACAGGGCCACCCTCAGATCACCTGACTGGGCTCTCAGTGATAGGTCATTAGAGCAGGTGACACAGGGCCACCCTCAGATCACCTGACTGGGCTCTCAGTGATAGGTCATTAGAGCAGGTGACACAGGGCCACCCTCAGATCACCTGACTGGGCTCTCAGTGATAGGTCATTGTCAGCATGGGGTGCTGCTGAAAACACAAAAACAGTACAGGATTACACACAGCAAGACATTTGGCTGCCTAAATAGAGCCGTGCAACATTGACTGTTCACATTACAAAATACTATGTATCACTATGTACTTTACTACTACAAAATAGTCCACATATTTCACTATTCTGTTACAAAATGTGAGTAATTTGATTAATAAATTAGGCTCATTTGGGTCTATTTTTGCTTGTTAATAAATATGAGGTTCACTCTACCCTTGAGGCATTATGAAACATCGTCTCTGTCTTTCCCTCAGATTCTATCTGACCTGTTTTTTATTTATTTAACCTTTTAGCTCATTTTCAAGAGCGCCCTGGCCAAGATAGACAGCACCTAGTCATTACACAAAGTTACAGACAGACAACATGAAAAACTACAAGTAATCTAGTAAAAACCATTGAATTCACAAGAGTATAAAACAGCAAATTAAAAGCATTGTCAGGTCAGGGAATCAGCCTCAAAATCCTTCATCGGTGATTTAAAAACACCAATCGGGACAAGTTCTTCCAGTTTAAAAGTATTTTGTAAGGTGTTCCAAGACGATGGCACAGAGGACATAAAAGCCCTTTTTCCAAATTCAGTTTCAGACATTTGGAACAGTTAGCAGGATAAAGTCCAGCGAACAAAGAGAGTACCCACCACATTTCTGAACAATAAAAATGCACAAATAAAAAGGTAGTAAACCCAAAATGCTTTGTAAATAAAAGTATACCAGTGACTGAGCCTACGAGTGACTAGAGAAGGCCAGCCAACCCTGGTATAGAAAGTGCAGTGGTGCGTAAGGGTTTTGCAGTTTAAAATAAATCGCAAAGTGCCATGGTAAAGAAAGTGTCAATTGATCTCAAACACTGAGCGGAAGCATTCATATATAAAATCTCCATAGTCTAGTAAAGGCATAAATGTATGTAATGTAATGTAATGATACTAGCCTCCTTCTGGCTTCAAAATAATAAAATAAAAGCTCAATTTCAGCTTCAATTTTTTTGTAAGTTGTTGAATATGCAATTTCATCAATTAAAATTCCAAGATATTTATATGTTACAACCTCAATCTCAATCTATATTTCTTGCATTAGAAAACACAATTAGTTTAGGTTTGTCAGTATTGAGGATAAGCTTCAATTGACACAAGGTATGTTGAACAGTATAAAAAGACGTTTGCATGTTCTGGAAAGCTTTTGTAAAGAGACGAGGCAGTAAATAACAGTATAATCAGCATAAAAATTAAGTTGTGCATTTTGGACATTTTTGTCTAAATAATTTATATAAATAGTGAATAAGAGAGGACCAAGTACAGAGCCTTGGGGCACACCATTCAAGACAGACAATTTAACAGACATAAGCCCATCAAACTGAGTGCACTGAGTTCTATCAGACAGATAGTTAGTAAACCATGCAACTGCATGCTCCAAAAGACCTACACTCGACAATCTCTGCCTTAGTATAGCATGATCAACTGTATCAAAAGCCTAAGAGAGATCAATAAAAAGTGAGACACAGTGCTGTGTCAATGGCTTCAGTGATATCATTTAAAACCTTCATAGCTGCTGTAATTGTGGTATGCTTCTTCCTGAAGCCCGATTGGTACATTGATAAAATAGAGTTAGTAAATAAAAACCTCTATGACACACTGCCTGATAACTTTGATAATCTGTGGCTCTGATCTCTGAACCTCAGCATTGTGGGCAAACACTCAAAATCCCTCATTTATACATGCCTATCTGAACCCTGCTATCACTGCCGCAATGACCTGCAACAATGGACTGGGCTTAGGTGAACTGACAGACAGTTTTCTAACATTCTATTCTAGTAAGTGTTCTTTAGGAGTCCTGATGTTCCTTGAAAGGATTTCAACTCATAGTAACCCGATAGTTACATTACCTGCCTGATGTATTGTGTGGTGTCATAGCAAATGGCTAGCAGCACTGAGCATTCTCTTCAAGGAGATCTAAGCAGTCACTTCGGAGAGGTTTTCTTCTTCACATTGCACCGGCTGGTCTTTAGTTTGATCCTGTTCAGGCACGTGCACAGATGGGAGTCCTACCTGTACCCGAGCACCTTCCCCCATTTGCCCTCCCACTTGCCAAGTGCTCTTGAAAAAAATATATTGAGCTAAGTAACTAGCAGATTTACATAAATGATCCACATCAATGATCAGCTGATAGCATACCCTCTTTTTCCCCATGTCAATAATTTCTTTAGGAGGCACTGTAACTAGCTTGCTTACAATTTGTGATGAATGAGGACGTTGTTGCAGAAATAAATAGTAAATAACAAAGAGGAGGAGGAGGGGGGGGGGGTTCAGATCACCTGCCCCTGATCTTGTTACTGAGACGTGGCCTCGGCTGCACTAGCCCAGCTACAGCAGTAGATAAGTAGATACAATTAGACACCTGATTCCTGACTCTTAACCCGCTGAAGCCGGGGTGACAAGGATATGACACTAATGTCCTCCAGCTCCACTCCCCACATGTCCTCCAGCTCCGGATCCACTCCCCCCATGTCCTCCAGATCCTAATCCCCCCATGTCCTCCAGATCCACTCCCCCCATGTCCTCCAGATCCACTCCCCCCATGTCCTCCAGATCCAGATCTACTCCCCCCATGTCCTCCAGATCCACTCCCCCCATATCCTCCAGATCCACTCCCCCCATGTCCTCCAGATCCAGATCTCTTCCCCCCATGTCCTCCAGATCCAGATCTACTCCCCCCATGTCCTCCAGATCCAGATCTACTCCCCCCATTTCCTCCAGATCCACTCCCCCCATGTCCTCCAGATCCAGATCTCTTCCCCCCATGTCCTCCAGATCCAGATCTCTTCCCCCCCATGTCCTCCAGATCCAGATCTCTTCCCCCCCATGTCCTCCAGATCCAGATCTCTTCCCCCCCATGTCCTCCAGATCCAGATCTACTCCCCCCATGTCCTCCAGATCCACTCCCCCCATATCCTCCAGATCTACTCCCCCCATGTCCTCCAGATCCACTCCCCCCATGTCCTCCAGCTCTGGATCCACTCCCCCCCACACTAAGTGCCCCAACCACAGCCCTATCGTGACTTTAACATTAATCTGAAGACTGTTATTTATCGAATTAAGTAACTATGTTTAATTGTTACCCAATTTTAAATGAATCATGTAACAATTAACTCATTAGGATTTGGGGCACCCCAATAGCAGTTATTTAAATAGTCACCATCTCTTGAATTAAACTCTAAAAGGTAAATACCTATCACATCTATAAACAGTCAACTTATTAATCATAACCTCGTATCATATTATCATTCTGAACAGTCGTAACCACCTTTTGCATCTGCTAAAAAAAAACAGCCTTACTACCCAAATTGGTTTAAATATTTAATTACAAGCTAATTAAATGGGAACACGGGATAAACACACACACTCTGCACCGGACGTCCCTCTCGGAATGACTACAACAGGGCTGTTTGTTAAAGAAGAGATGGAGAGGGACAGAGACACGTAGCATTGGTACATTCAGAAACTACTCTCACCTTCAGTACTTTGCACACGAACCGCTGCCTGTTTTGAGAAAGAAATCATCAACGTGAAATGCCTGGGTCCACCGAGGACAGCCTTGAAAAGGGGGTTGGGCCTTTTCGGGGAAAGTTTGTATGGATTTGATTGGTTCCAACAACTCTTCCACTGTTGTCCATCTTCGTAGTTGTCCGGTATCCGGTGATGTCATGTAGTCCTGAACAGAACTACAGAGTTGATTTTCCTTCCATTTGCTCTTGAAGATGCTTCTTTGAAGATAGACTAAATCAAATGTTATTTGTCACATACACATGGTTAGCAGATGTTAATGCAAGTGTAGTGAAATGTTTTGTGTTTCTAGTTCTGACAATGCAGTAATAACCAACGAGTAATCTAACCTAACAATTCCAAAACTACTACCTTATACACACAAGTGTAAAGAGATAAAGAATATGTACATAAAGATATATGAATGAGTGATGGTACGGAACGGCATAGGCAAGATGCAGTAGATGGTATTGAGTACAGAATATACATATGAGATGAATAATGTAGGGTATGTAAACATTATATTAAGTAGCATTGTCTAAAGTGGCTAGTGATATATTTTGACATCAATTTCCATCAATTTCCATTATTAAAGTGGCTGGAGTTGAGTCCGTGTGTTGGCAGCAGCCACTCAATATTAGTGGTGGCTGTTCAACAGTCTGATGGCCTTGAGATAGAAGCTGTTTTTCAGTCTCTTGGTCCCTGCTTTGATGCACCTGTACTGACCTCGCCTTGTGGATGATAGCGGGGTGAACAGGCAGTGGCTCGGGTGGTTGTTGTCCTTGATGATCTTTATGGCCTTCCTATGACATCGGGTGGTGTAGGTGTCCTGGAGGGCAGGTAGTTTGCCGCTGGTGATGCGTTGTGCAGACCTCACTACCCTCTGGAGAGCCTTACGGTTGTGGGCGGAGCAGTTTCCGTACCAGGCGGTGATACAGCCCGACAGGATGCTCTTGATGCTTTTGGTGACAAGCCACATTTCTTCAGCCTGAGGTTGAAGAGGCGCTGCTGCGCCTTCTTCACGACGCTGTCTGTGTGGGTGGACCAATTCAGTTTGTCCGTGATGTGTACGCCGAGGAACTTAAAGCTTACTACCCTCTCCACTACTGTTCCATCGATGTGGATAGGGGGGTGCTCCCTCTGCTGTTTCCTGAAGTCCACAATCATCTCCTTTGTTTTGTTGACGTTGAGTGTGAGGTTATTTTCCTGACACCACACTCTGTGGGCCCTCACCTCCTCCCTGTAGGCCCTCTCGTTGTTGTTGGTAATCAAACCTACCACTGTAGTGTCGTCCGCAAACTTGATGATTGAGTTGGAGGCGTGCATGGCCCCGCAGTCGTGGGTGAACAGGGAGTACAGGAGAGGGCTCAGAACGCACCCTTGTGGGGCCTCAGTGTTGAGGATCAGCGGGGTGGAGATGTTACCTACCCTCACCACCTGGGGGCGGCCCGTCAGGAAGTCCAGTACCCAGGGTCTCGAGCTTGATGACGAGTTTGGAGGGTACTATGGTGTTAAATGCTGAGCTGTAGTCAATGAACAGTATTCTCACATAGGTATTCCTCTTGTCCAGATGGGTTAGGGCAGTGGGCAGTGTGGTTGTGATAGCGTCGTCTGTGGACCTATTTGGGTGGTAAGCAAATTGGAGTGGGTCTAGGGTGTCAGGTAGGTGGAGGTGATATGGTCCTTGACTAGTCTCTCAAAGCACTTCATGATGACGGAAGTGAGTGCTACGGGGCGGTAGTCGTTTAGCTCAATTACCTTAGCTTTCTTGGGAACAGGGGCAATGGTGGCCCTCTTGAAGCATGTGGGAACAGCAGACTGGGATAAGGATTGATTGAATATGTCATGTTTCCGGTCACCTTGCCCTGGTTAAAAGCAGTGGTTCGCGCTTTCAGTTTCACAGGAATGCTGCCATCAATCCACGGTTTATGGTTTGGGAATGTTTTAATTGTTGCTATGGGAACGACATTGTCAATGCACTTTCTAATGAACTCGCTCACCGAATCAGCGTATTCGTCAATGTTGTTGTTGGAAGCAATGCGGAACATATCCCAGTCCATGTGATCGAAGCAGTCTTGAGGCGCTGAGTCAGATTGGTCGGACCAGCGTTGAACAGACCTGAGCGCGGGAGCTTCTTGTTTTAGTTTCTGTCTGTAGGCAGGGAGCAACAAAATGGAGTCGTGGTCAGCTTTTCTGAAAGGAGGGCGGGAGAGTGCCCTTGTATGCATCAAGGAAGATAGAATAACAATGATCCAAGGTTTTACCAGCCCTGGTTGCGCAATCGATATGCTGATACAATTTAGGGAGTCTTGTTTTCAGATTAGCCTTGTTAAAATCCCCAGCTACAATGAATGTGGTTATGGATATGTGGTTTCCAGTTTGCAAAGAGACAAATAAAGTTTGTTCAGGGCCATCGATGTGTCTGCTTGGGGGGGAATATATACGGCTGTGATTATAATCGAAGGGAATTCACTTGGTAGATAATGCGTTCGACATTTGATTGTGAGGAATTCTAAATCAGGTGAACAGAAGGACTTGAGTTCCTGTATGTTGTTGTCATCACACCACGTCTCGTTAATCATAAGGCATACGCCCCCGCCCCTCTTCTTATAGAAAGATGTTTGTTTCTGTCGGCGCGATGCGTGAAGAAACCAGCTGGTTGCACTGATTCCGTTAGCGTCTCTCAAGTGAGCCATGTTTCCGTGTAGCAAAGAACAGTCTCTGATGTCTCTCTGGAATGCTACCCTCTTCTGATTTCCTCAACCTGGTTGTCAAGAGACTGTACATTGGTGAGTAGTATGCTAGGGATCAGTGCGCGATGTGCCCGTCTCCGGAGCCTGACCAGAAGCCCGCTTTGTTTGCCTCTTTTACGACGGCGTTGTTTTGGGTCGCAGACTGGGATCCTTTCCGTTGTCCTGGGTGGAAGGCAGAACACAGGATCCGCTTTGCGAAAGTCATATTCCTGGTCGTACTGATGGTGAGTTGACGTTGCTCTTATATTCAGTAGTTCCTCCCGACTGTATGTAATGAAACCTTAGATTACCTGGGGTACCAATGTAAGAGAGAACACGGGGAAAAAACTAATACTGCATAGTTTCTTAGGAACGCGAAGCGAGGTGGCCATCTCTGTCGGTGCACTTGGTCATCTAGCCAGCCATATCGGTGGTTCTCCAGAGGGGGTGATGAGAGTAGCGTAATACGATGGTTTGAGCAGAGTAACAGGATGGTCCTACTTAAATTCACTTTCGAAGACGCTTTACTTAGAAAAGCTAATCAGCCGTACAAGTGATTGTCCGGGAGGTGAGTTTATCGTCTCCACCTCGAGTTGAGATTCAAAGTTCAGCTGCATGTTTTTCTGGTCTAATGTGTTTTTTTCTTTACACATCGTTATACAGTTTGCTCGAAATGGGCAATTCCGGCATGCTGGTACGCTCCCTAACCTCACTCCGGGCAACAACCACTATAAATTCTCTTATAGCTTCTCAAGTCACCTCCCTCTCTTAACAAAAACAATTTCCAAATTTTTCATATTACATGCACAACGCAGAGTCTGGAAACTTCATATATGGAGTGGGTATACTTTCCAAGTTACAGTATTTCCTTTATAATGTTTTTAATGACATCACAAAATAACAAACAAAATTACATTAGTGTTCTGTAGATTGACCATTCCCCATGTTCTGTGTTATAAATATTGTTCCAGTATTTGTTTTTGAATGTGTTAGAGCTTCAGCGGTATAAAGTCTGTTGAAACAAAGCACATTTCTTTGGTGAATCTTGAGAGCGTAGAGCTGAATCTTCTCCTTTGATTTTACAACAGGATGTGAGTTGTTAACCCCCACTAGTTCTTTCATTCCACCTTTAGGGTGAGAGGTGGTCTGATTGAAGTTATTAATTGCAAACCTGATCTGACCTATTTGGATTCTCGTGGACAGTCATGACAGCCCTCTGCTGGACTTCAGAGTAGGAATGTTGATAATGATTCAGTTTTGCCTTGTGATAATGAAAGAGGGGATTACCTGATACTAGATCGGCACTCTGAGATGTTTAGTAAATACGGGTTCACAAGGACTCTCTCAATCCTAACTCTAAGAATGTTCTTGAACAGTGTATTATAATCTTAAAGGAATATTCATTCAAAGAGAGGAGGGACTCTCCTTTCTAAAGAATCATTAAGATTTACATCCAGTTTGTGGGGGTAGGTATCTCTCCTCTCTCTCTCTCTCTCTCTCCCTCTCTGCTGTATGTGAGTCACGTTTCTGGCTGGAGGGATTCTCTGTGGATTAGATGACTGTGTACACAAGTCAGGCCACAAGGAAGGAAGGCTAGAGGAGAGCTGGATTATAATCCCAGTCGGTCTATCTGTCAATTGGTTGGGGCTGGGAGTAAGGTTTATATTACAGTAGACATCAGTCAGGTTGATATTATAGTAAACATTAGTCAGGTTGATATTATAGTAGACAAGTTGATATTACAGTAGACATCAGTCAGGTTGATATTACATTAGACATCAGTCAGGTTGATATTACAGTAGACAAGTGGATATTCCAGTAGACATCAGTCAGGTTGATATTCCAGTAGACATCAGTCAGGTTGATATTACAGTAGACAAGTTGATATTACAGTAGACAAGTTGATATTACAGTAGACATCAGTCAGGTTGATATTACAGTAGACAAGTTGATATTACAGTAGACATCAGTCAGGTTGATATTACAGTAGACAAGTTGATATTACAGTAGACAAGTTGATATTACAGTAGACATCAGTCAGGTTGATATTACAGTAGACATCAGTCAGGTTGATATTACAGTAGACAAGTTGATATTACAGTAGACATCAGTCAGGTTGATATTACAGTAGACAAGTTGATATTACAGTAGACAAGTTGATATTACAGTAGACATCAGTCAGGTTGATATTACAGTAGACAAATTGATATTACAGTAGACATCAGTCAAGTTGATATTACAGTAGACATCAGTCAGGTTGATATTACAGTAGACAAGTTGATATTACAGTAGACAAGTTGATATTACAGTAGACATCAGTCAGGTTGATATTACAGTAGACAAGTTGATATTACAGTAGACAAGTTGATATTACAGTAGACATCAGTCAGGTTGATATTACAGTAGGTATCAGTCAGGTTGATATTACAGTAGACAAGTTGATATTACAGTAGACATCAGTCAGGTTGATATTACAGTAGACAAGTTGATATTACAGTAGACATCAGTCAGGTTGATATTACAGTAGACAAGTTGATATTACAGTAGATGTCAGTCAAGTTGATATTACAGTAGACACGTTGATATTACAGTAGACATCAGTCAGGTTGATATTACAGTAGACAAGTTGATATTACAGTAGACAAGTTGATATTACAGTAGACAAGTTGATATTACAGTAGACATCAGTCAGGTTGATATTACAGTAGACAAGTTGATATTACAGTAGACAAGTTGATATTACAGTAGACAAGTTGATATTACAGTAGACATCAGTCAGGTTGATATTACAGGACACTATGTTCTCTTAGTCACTTTGTTTGACGCAGCTCTTGTTAGGTGGGGAAAGATGCTCAGATCCAATTTGCGGAAGCTCTTTTTCAATCTATCCATTAGGTAAAGGAAAATAGTTTAGTCATGGAACCTAGATTTGAATGAAGGGCTTCGCACCTCTGTCTGACTGTGTAGGTTGTATTCGGCCTAGTGTTGCTGCTTTAGCCCTACCGAGCCCTACTCCTGAGTGCTGTGCTTCATTACCTTGTCTTATGTAATACTCCAGGTGTCAAGGTCTGCCCATGCCTTACCCCATTCTTTAGCTTCTTTAATCTATAGGCCTATCAGGTCAGCTTTAGTTATTAAGGCATGGTTGTGAACCTCCGTGGTTTGTGCCTCTGACAGGTTGCAGCAGAGACCCAATTCTTGGCGTTAAATGAGGCGCCTGCCAGGTGTGAGGAGACTCCCAGAGAGGAGGAGGGGCCACGAGTGATCCCAACTCCGCCGGGGCCCGCCCCCACCCCGAGCCACTCCCACCAGAAGGAGCACACAGAAGATCAAAGACTACAGTTGCTGGTAAGAACAGGCACATTAATATCACACACACACACATTATATCCGCACTCACCTCATACAGTATACAACCCTGTCACGGCTAGCTATACTGACACACACACCTCTTGTTGGAGACTTGGCTGAAATTGTATTGCTAATTGGACTAGTGCAGTCTTGTAAGCCTACTGCTGAATATCGAGTGCTGGCTAAACCAGTTATGATATAATGGTTGCTTGTGGTCTGAAGGATGGCTTTATCAATGCATGAAGATAAACCAAGTGTTAATGCTATGGACAGACAATGGTGAGAAAACAAATCAGGTCAAGGGTCAAGCTCTTTTTTTTATGATCAATATTGTCTTCCTGGGCCTGTGTCGTCTCTGTAGAGGACACGCCCACATCGCCCACCATTAAGCTGTTGCGGTCATACAGTCAATTAAACTGAGTCAACAGTCCTTCTGCTCTGTGTGGCGATGGACGCTGAAATAAGCAGATTTCTCTGTCTGCTGCTAGGAGACGGGGGCGTGGCCTAACTGACTATGCATGTAAACTGCATTTGGAATAAAATAAGAATGTTATTAAGCTTGGTAAAAACCTTGTAACCATGTCAGAGGTCAATGTGGAATTAAGGACTTACAATTTATGTTGGATCCGGAACAGATTGATCGTGATTCGTGCAGACACTTTTTTGGCAAATACAAAAATGATATGATAATATGCTTTGGCATCTGATAAACAGGACAGGACATGGTATCATAGACATGCATGGTACTCTAGTCAGATAGGCCTCTGATTGTCTTTTCTCACAGAACAGAGTACATGTGCATGATGATGTTACGGTCTGATGTCAAATAGGCTTTTCACATTTATGAATTTACGAAACAACACAAACAATAATAATAACAACAACACTAAAAGCTCCTACTTCAACCACAGCGTTCTGATTTCAGTGGGGCAGATATGGAGTTTGATAAGGATGTTTTGATGCGCCGGCCGAGTTACTGTGACGTGACATGATGTGGGGCAGATATGGAGTTTGATAAGGATGTTTCTGAGGTTTCGGCCTGGTCTCTGTAACGTGACATGCTATGGAGCAGGTGTATAGTTGGATAAGGATCATTCTGATGCTCAGGCCTGGTCTCTGTAACGTGACATGCTATGGAGCAGGTGTATAGTTGGATAAGGATCATTCTGATGCTCAGGCCTGGTCTCTGTAACGTGATGCGCTATGGAGCAGGTGTATAGTTGGATAAGGATCATTCTGATGCTCAGGCCTGGTCTCTGTAACGTGGTGGTGTCTTGTTTCAGGAATGTGAGCTGAGCAAGAAGAGAAAAGAATGTGAAAACTTGGAACATGAAGTTAGGAAGAGACAGAAGGGATGTCTGGATTTGGTAAGGGTCCCTCGTCCCATCAGCTGCCTGTTAACTACTGTACTCAAGGTGCTCCTCTCAGTGGGCCAGGTGCTGGGGAGAAATTCCTCTGCGATTGAATGAATGAAACCGTATCAGCCAGGTGAAGGTTCCATTCACTCTATTCCAGGCGTTACACTGAGCCCGGCCTCAGATTTATTAAAGTGGCAGCCCAGCCTCCACTGATTGCAACAGTATAGTTATCGCTGTACTACGGTGTAGTTACTAAAGCTTCTCCCTCTGACAGGAGAGCCAGCTTGAGGATGAGCGAGGCAAAAATGGGCATCTAGAGGAGGAGGCAGATCTCCTCAGGAGGAAGGCACAGCTGCTCGACCAGGTCAGTCTCTATTCAAATCTTTTATATTCTATGCCATTCTAGTCCATTTGATTCTATTCTTTCAGGCCCTCGTAGGCTTAGTGTAGTTTTTTATGACAGAATGGATGTACATTGTGGTTGAAATGGAACCCTCAACTGTCTTCTCTGTCATGACCCTTCAGTAGACTGGAAGGGCTTCTGTTCTATGTGTCTGTCCTTCCTCCTGGTCTTGAGGAATGACAGTACTCATGTCCAGTGTCTCTACCGCTCCCCTCTCTCTCTTCTCTCACTCGCTCTCTCTCACCCCATCCCCCTCTCTCTCTCCCCCCGCCCCCCACCCCATCCCTCTCTCTCCCCCCGCACCCACCCCATCCCTCTCTCTCTCCCCCTGCCCCCTGCCCCCCACCCTATCCCCCTCTCTCTCCCCACCCTTCTCTCTCCCCCCGCCCCCCACCCCATCCCTCTCTCTCCCCCTGCCCCCCACCCCCTCCCTTTCTCTCTCTCTCTCTCTCTCTCTCTCTCTCTCTCTCTCTCTCTCTCTCTCTCCCCCACCCCATCCCATCCCCTCTCCTCTCTCTCTCTCTCTCTCTCTCTCTCTCTCTCTCTCTCCCCCACCCCATCCCATCCCTCTCTCTCTCCCCCCACCACCCACCCCATCCCTCTCTCTCTCCCCACCCTTCTCTCCTCCCCCGCCCCCTCCCCTCTCTCTCTCTCTCTCTCTCTCATCTCTCTCTCTCTCTCTCTCTCTCTCTCTCTCTCTCTCCCCCCACTCCATCCATCCCTCTCTCTCTCCCCCTACCACCCACCCCATCCCTCTCTCTCCCCCTGCCCCCCACCCCCTCCCTCTCTCTCTCTCTCTCTCTCTCCCCCACCCCATCCCATCCCTCTCTCTCTCCCCCCACCACCCACCCCATCCCTCTCTCTCTCCCCACCCTTCTCTCTCTCCCCCCATCCCATCCCTCTCTCTCTCCCCCTACCACCCACCCCATCCCTCTCTCTCTCCCCACCCTCTCCTCTCTCCCCCGCCCCCCACCCCACCCCATCCCTCTCTCACCACCCTTCTCTCTCTCCCCCGCCCCCCACCCCATCCCTCTCTCACCACCCTTCTCTCTCTCCCCCCACCACCCACCCCATCCCTCTCTCTCTCTCTCCCCCGCCCCCATCCCATCCCTCTCTCTCTCCCCCCACCACCCACCCCATCCCTCTCTCCCCACCCTTCTCTCTCTCCCCCCACCACCCACCACATCCCTCTCTCACCACCCTTCTCTATCTCCCCCGCCCCCCACCCCATCCCTCTCTCTCAGACCTGGGTTGAGAATGAGGAGCTGAGAGAACACCTCTCTGAAGTGACCGCTCAACGTGATTCAGGTCTCAAGGAGAACCAGAGACTCCGTGTCAAACTGGAGAACCTGGAGCAGGTCCTAAAGGTACAGGCTGATCTCTGGTGTAGAGCAGGTCCTAAAGGTACAGGCTGATCTCTAGTGTAGAGCAGGTCCTAAAGGTACAGGCTGATCTCTAGTGTAGAGCAGGTCCTAAAGGTACAGGCTGATCTCTAGTGTAGAGCAGGTCGTAAAGGTACAGGCTGATCTCTAGTGTAGAGCAGGTCATTAAGGTACAGGCTGATCTCTAGTGTAGAGCAGGTCCTAAAGGTACAGGCTGATCTCTGGTGTAGAGCAGGTCCTAAAGGTACAGGCTGATCTCTAGTGTAGAGCAGGTCCTAAAGGTACAGGCTGATCTCTAGTGTAGAGCAGGTCCTAAAGGTACAGGCTGATCTCTAGTGTAGAGCAGGTCCTAAAGGTACAGGCTGATCTCTAGTGTAGAGCAGGTCCTAAAGGTACAGGCTGATCTCTAGTGTAGAGCAGGTCCTAAAGGTACAGGCTGATCTCTAGTGATATCCAATTGGTAGTTATACAGTCTTTTCCCATCGCTGCAACTCCCGTACGAACTCGGGAGAAGCGCAGGTCGAGGGCCATGCGTCCTCCAAAACACAACCCTGCCAAGCCACTCTTCTTCTTGACACACTGCTCGCTTAACCCGGAAGCCAGCCGCACCAATGTGTCAGAGGAAACACTGTACAACTGACGACCGCTGCGCCACTGGGGAGGCCTCACTTTTTAATTTAATTTATATCATATTTTTCTCTAACGATTGCCAAGTGAGTGCGCACATGGAGCGGCTATTCTGTGTTGAGTGTAAATGTGTCCGTGACCGAGTGTGTATACTATAGAGTAATTATGTAAGAGCTGTGTTTGTTACATTAAATTGATTTCTCCTTTGATGCTTGCAGCATATGCGAGAGGTCGCCGAGCGCAGGCAGCAGCTGGAACTGGAACATGAGCAGGCACTGGCTATCCTCAAGTTCAAACAGAATGAGATCAAACGACTACAGCGGGTGAGACGGCAACACATTGCCTCTGGTCCTCTGGAGCTCAGTTGGTAGAGCGTCTACTAAATGGCATACATTACTGTCCTCTCTCTCCCCTGCCTCCGACACAAGAACCACTGCCCAGCCAAATCCTGTCCTCTCTCTCTCCCCTGCCTCCTAAACAAGAACCACTGCCCAGCCAAATCCTGTCCTCTCTCTCTCCCCTGCCTCCTAAACAAGAACCACTGCCCAGCCAAATCCTGTCCTCTCTCCCCCCTGCCTTTGACACAAGACCCACTGCCCAGCCAAATCCTGTCCTCTCTCCCCCCTGCCTCTGACACAAGACCCACTGCCCGGCCAAATCCTGTCCTCTCTCTCCCCTGCCTCTGACACAAGAACCACTGCCCAGCCAAAGCCTGTCCTCTCTCCCCTGCCACCTACACAAGACCCACTGCCCAGCCAACAAAGCCTTTCTTAAATATAAGGCTATGCGCTCAGCTATACAACCAGAACATCCAAGGAACCCTGTTCCCAGAAATCACTAAGCAAGATCCAATCACCTCAAATTACATTTTTCGGCTTCACTTTTATTATGTGTATCAAAGACTTTGTCCAGTAGGGGGTAGCTGTTGGGTGCAAAGTTTGTTGGTTAGTTCTGGAGGGAACTATTATGAGGGATTAGATGTGAACTAAGCAACTGAAGAGTGCATTGAATTACACTTTGTGAGTAGAAATATTAAACAAATAGTGTTTATCTTTCCATTCAACAGGCAGAGTTTTTTGCCAAGAGGGAGCATGAGGGAGTGGTACAGATGCTGGAGGTAAGTCTGATCTGGTTGTTGTAGTTCTGTGGTGCTGAGGTCTGGTTGTTGTAGTTCTGTGGTGCTGAGGTCTGGTTGTTGTAGTCCTGTGGTGCTGAGGTCTGGTTGTTGTAGTCCTGTGGTGCTGAGGTCTGGTTGTTGTAGTCCTGGGGTGCTGAGGTCTGGTTGTGGTAGTCCTGTGGTGCTGAGGTCTGGTTGTTGTAATTCTGTGGTGCTGAGGTCTGGTTGTTGTAGTTCTGTGGTGCTGAGGTCTGGTTGTTGTAGTCCTGTGGTGCTGAGGTCTGGTTGTTGTAGTCCTGTGGTGCTGAGGTCTGGTTGTTGTAGTCCTGGGGTGCTGAGGTCTGGTTGTGGTAGTCCTGTGGTGCTGAGGTCTGGTTGTTGTAATTCTGTGGTGCTGAGGCCTGGTTGTAGTGATCACAATATCATTGCCAAATCTAGGAAAACCAAAGTTCCAAAGGCTGGGCCTAATATAGTGTATAAGAGTAGCTCTCTTGCGGGTAACGTGTCAATATTCAATATGTTGATACAACAGTAACTAAGATGGGGAGAAGTCTGTCTATAATAAAGCGCTGCTCTGCCTTAACAACAACACTACTATCAACAAGGCAGGTTCTACAGGCTCTAGTTCTGTCACACCTGGACTACTGTTCAGTCGTGTGGTCAGGTGCCACAAAGAGGGACCTCTGAAAATTACAATTGGCTCCGAGCAGGGCCGCATGTGGCTCAAAGTGGAGGAGAGATTGACCTCATCACTACTTGCTTTTTTAAGAAGTGTTGACATGTTGAATGCACCAAGCTGTCTGTTTAAACTACTACAGTAGCACACAGCTCAGACACCCATCCATACCCCACAAGACTTGCCACCAGAGGTCTGTTTAAACTACTAACACACAGCTCAGACACCCATTCATACCCCACAAGACATGCCACCAGAGGTCTGTTTAAACTACTAACACACAGCTCAGACACCCATCCATACCCCACAAGACATGCCACCAGAGGTCTGTTTAAACTACTAACACACAGCTCAGACACCCATCCATACCCCACAAGACATGCCACCAGAGGTCTGTTTAAACTACTAACACACAGCTCAGACACCCATTCATACCCCACAAGACATGCCACCAGAGGTCTGTTTAAACTACTGGCACACAGCTCAGACACCCATCCATACCCCACAAGACATGCCACCAGAGGTCTCTTCACAATCCCCAAGTCCAGAACAGACTATGGGAGGCACACAGTACTACATAGAGCCATGACTACATGGAACCCTACTCCACATCAGGTAACACTTTCTTGATGCAAGAAGTAGAATCAGATTTAAAAACAGATACAAATACACCTTATGGCACAGTGGGGGACTGTGAAGAGATACAAACACAGGAACAGACATGCATACACACTCACTCTATACACACACATACATTGTTGTATGGTGGTATTATACATTTTCTATTGTAGATATGTAGTGGTGTATTGTTATATGATGCAAAAAAAGTATTGGTTGCTGTAAGTGCCTTAAAATGTTTGGACCCCAGGAAGAGTAGCTGCTGCCTTGGCAGGAACTAATGGGGATCCATAATAAACCCCAGGAAGAGTAGCTACTGTCTTGGCAGGAACTAATAGGGATCCATAATAAACCCCAGGAAGAGTAGCTGCTGCCTTGGCAGGAACTAACGGGGGTCCATAATAAACCCCAGGAAGAGTAGCTGCTGCCTTGGCAGGAACTAACGGGGATCCATAATAAACCCCCAGGAAGAGTAGCTGCTGCCTTGGCAGGAACTAATGGGGATCCATAATAAACCCCAGGAAGTGTAGCTGCTGCCTTGGCAGGAACTAATGGGGATCCATAATAAACCCAAAGAAGAGTAGCTGCTGCCTTGGCAGGAACTAATGGGGATCCATAATAAACCCCAGGAAGAGTAGCTGCTGCCTTGGCAGGAACTAATGGGGATCCATAATAAACCCCAGGAAGAGTAGCTGCTGCCTTGGCAGGAACTAATGGGGATCCATAATAAACCCCAGGAAGAGTAGCTGCTGCCTTGGCAGGAACTAACGGGGATCCATAATAAATACAAATACAAAATAATATATAGTATACAGCCATAATGTTGGCTAACGAGATTGAGGTGAAGTAGCTCTCTCGCAAGTAATGTGTCAATATTTGTCCAAGCCACAATAGCTAGTAGAAGTCACTCTTTCTGTCTCTCCCCAGAGAAGTCAGGGGTGAAGTGTGGTAGTTTAGAGTCTGTCAGTGTGGATCTAGGAAGGCACACAGTCACATGAGAAGTAACGCTCTGATTAGATGGAGCTACATCATTGACTTTTCATCCAGATGTCTCATCACCCCAACACACACACAAACACACTATCATCACCCCAACACACACACTCTCTCATCACCCCAACACACACACACTCTCATCACCCCAACCGATGCTAAACAAAACAGAGTATAAATATTTTATATCGCTCGCTCTCTCTCTCTCTCTGTCTCTCTTTCTCTGTCTTTCTCTCTCTGTCTCTCTTCTCTGTCTTTCTCTCTCTCTTTCTCTGTCTCTCTCTTTCTCTGTCTTTCTCTGTCTTTCTCTCTCTCTCTTTCTCTGTCTCTCTGTCTCTCTCTCTCTCTCTCTCTCTCTCTGTCTCTCTCTCTCTGTCTCTCTCTCTCTCTCTGTCTCTCTTTCTCTCTTTCTCTGTCTCTCTGTCTCTCTCTGTCTCTCTCTGTCTCTCGTCTCTCTCTCTCTCTCTCTCTCTCTCGCTCTCTCTCTCTCTCGCTTTCTCTCTCTCTCTCTCTCTCTCTCTCTCTCTCTCTCCACCTCCCCCCTTCTCTCTCCTCAGTCAGTAGACAAAAGACGTCCCTTAGTGGCTGATGCAGTGTGAATACCTTATCAGTCCTTGATGTAGTTTACACCCCTGTCAGCATAGAGACGTTATTATATCACCAACCTGCCCTCGTGTTGTTCTAGCTAGGACTTACATGACGGCTGGATAATATGACAGTTGGCAGTTTTAACAGATGACTGTTATGCTAGCTACCTTCCTTGTCAAGTTTATTTATGCTTATATGCTGAGACTGGGAAGTGTTTAGTGTACTTTTGAACATATAATGAACCCACATGGCCCATGACAACTATATTTAATTCATATTAAGACTTACAATATTATTGTTTGTCAGGATCACTGGCTCAGTTTAAATCCTCATCCTGCTGATTGGCTCCCAAAGACATAACGATAAAAGAACATTCAACAGCCTGATTATCTTAATGAATGGCTTATTTAGTGTGTGTGTGTGTGTGTGTGTGTGTGTGTGTGTGTGTGTGTGTGTGTGTGTGTGTGTGTGTGTGTAAATATTATATTCTAGGACTTGATTCAGCGTCTATTGCAGAGGGTGTTGGTACAGTACCGTTACTCTCCTGATTGGTTGGAATTGCTCATTAACTATTCCTACTGTCTCTCTCGATCCTTCTCGCTTCCTCTTTCTCTCAAAATGAAAAAACAACGCTTGTAAAAGCCCGCTCTCTCTCTCTTTTCAGAGGAGAGAAGTTTGGTACGGAGGACAGAGAGAGTCAATGCTTGAGAGATCATAGAAACAGACAGGATAGACGTTTGGTACGGAGGACAGAGAGAGACAATGCTTGAGAGATCATAGAAACAGACAGGATAGATACTGTATCTATCTCTAGCATTTACAGACTCTGAGAACCTGGACACTCTGATTGCAGTGTGATTTTTAGCCAATTAACCATGTGTTCTTTCCTCAACTCACCGTTACACAAGCATGAGTTTGTTTTTAAAGTTCTTTTTCTGTTGTGCTTTGTGTTCTTTCTTTTCCTGCTATCCAGACTACATTGGACTCCATGCAGGTACCAGCAACAACCTCACACAACCTCAACTACCCCGTTCCCAAACCTCGAACACCCAGATCCCAACCTCAACTACCCCGTTCACAACCTCAACTACCCCTTTCCCTCCCAACCTCAACCACCCCGTTCCCTCCCAACCTCAACCACCCCGTTCCCAACCTCAACCACCCAGATCCCAATCTCAACCACCCCGTTCCCTCCCAACCTCAACCACCCCGTTCCCAACCTCAACCACCCCGTTCCCAACCTCAACCACCCAGATCCCAATCTCAACCACCCCGTTCCCTCCCAACCTCAACCATCCCGTTCCCAACCTCAACCATCCCGTTCCCAAACCTCGACCACCCAGATCCCAACCTAGACCACCATGATCCCAACCTAAACCACCCAGATCCCAACCTAAACCACCCAGATCCCAACCTCAACCACCCCGTTCCTAACCTCAACCACCCCGTTCCCAACCTCAACCTCAACCACCCCGTTCCCAACCTCAACCACCCATATCCCAACCTCAACCACCCGTTCACAACCTCAACCATCCCGTTCCCTCCCAACCTCAACCACCCCATTCACAACCTCAACCATCCCGTTCCCGTTCCCAACCTCAACCACCCAGTTCCCTCCCAACCTCAACCATCCCGTCCCCAACCTCAACCACCCCGTTCCCAACCTCAACCACCCCGTTCCCTCCCAACCTCAACCACCCTGTTCCCTCCCAACCTCAACCACCCTGTTCACAACCTCAACCATCCCGTTCCCTCCCAACCCCAACCATCCCGTTCCCTCCCAACCTCAACCACCCCGTTCCCTCCCAACCTCAAATACCCCGTTCCCTCCCAACCTCAACCACCCCGTTCCCAACCTCAACCATCCCGTTCCCTCCCAACCTCAATCACCCCGTTCCCTCCCAACCTCAACCACCCCGTTCCCAACCTCAACCACCCCGTTCCCAACCTCAACCACCCCGTTCCCAACCTCAACCATCCCGTTCCCTCCCAACCTCAACCATCCCCTTCCCAACCTCAACCATCCCCTTCCCAACCTCAACCACCCCGTTCCCTCCCAACCTCAACCACCCCGTTCCCTCCCAACCTCAACCACCCCGTTCCCTCCCAACCTCAACCACCCTGTTCCCAACCTCAACCATCCCGTTCCCTCCCAACCTCAACCACCCCGTTCCCTCCCAACCTCAACCACCCCGTTCCCTACCAACCTCAACCACCCCCTTCCCAACCTCAACCATCCCCTTCCCAACCTCAACCACCCAGATTCCAACCTCATGGTATGGGTTTGTAGAGGTTGGGAGGTTCCCTCCCAACCTCATTCATCCCGTTCCCACCCAACCTCAACCACCCCAATCCCAACCTCTACAAACCCATAGACACAGGTGTCCGTGCAGCAAGTTAGCGGCTCATTAGTTTTAGAATGAAGGACAAATGTAAACGTCAGCGCCGGTGGTAGCCTGATGGTAGTTGTTTCTAGGGAGGTATTTATGGAAAGGCAAAGATGACCTCTAATGTTCTCTAGCTACAGTGGAGGTGGTCTAAAATGTTGTAGCAGGCTTTGACTACAGCATGAGCATGCTGATTTGTGCTCTCTGTAAGGCGACTGGCTCCAGCCAGGTTTAGTGTGTGTGTAAGTGTATTGTACTATGTGCCTTTTCCTACACAGCTGTGTGTTTCAATCAGTTACATACAGGCCTAGTGTTAATTGTGTCCATTTTAAATAATCCCTTTGTGTGGACACAGAGAGTCCCTCTGATTCTGGCTGGTGTGTGAGTTTGTGTTTGTGTGTGTGTGTGCGTGTATGCATGTCTGCGCGAGCAGTGTGTGTGTTTGTGTGTGTATGCATGTCTGCGCGAGCAATGTGTGTGTGAAACATCCCGGGGCCGAGTGACTCTGCTGCTAGATTAGAGTGTATCTATGGCACGGACTCCAGTACCCCGCTGGGCTGAGTGCACGGAACCTTGGTCATAGGAGAATTGGCTTGGGTCTTAAGCTCAGGGTGTTAAGATAGAGTTAGCCTGCTTTCTTAGGCAGTCGAGCTTTGACCCTAATATAGTGGGGCTTCTGTCTTCTCTCTCTCTCTCTCTCTCTCTCTCTCTCTCTCTCTCTCTCTCTCTCTCTCTCTTTCCTCGCTATATCTATTGTCTTTCTCTCATCTCAAAGTAGTTTAACCCAGTCTCTCTATTGGGACCTTGATCTATTTTACAGTGAGCAGCACAGTGACTCAAATCTCGTAAGAGAATGGGAAATTCTATTCACATTCTGTGTAGTCAGTTGGATCTACTTGCTGTCTGTCCCCATTTGACTTGGTTCATGCTAGCAGTCATTTGGTACACGCTTTGCTTGGTGTTGTAGGTGAGAGGTTTGACAGGAAGCTGTGTTCAGACGTGTGTGTGTGTGTGTGTGTCATTGCGCTCGCTTGTGTCTGTGTTTCATGTAGCAGAACCCTGTCACATCAGTACCAGGAAACTCCCACCACAACAAGAAGCGAAACCAGCCACTTATAGAAACTTACTGGGGGCTGACGCTAAACCCCGTAGAGAGTTCTGCACACCCTGTAGAGAGTTCTATAAACACGGTAGAGCATTCTGTGCACCCTGTAGAGCATTCTATAAACCCTGTAGAGCATTCTATACACCCTGTAGAGCATTCTGTCCACCCTGTAGAGCATTCTATAAACCCTGTAGAGCATTCTATAAACCCTGTAGAGCATTCTATAAACCCTGTAGAGCATTCTATAAACCTTGTAGAGCATTCTATAAACCCTGTAGAGCATTCTATAAACCCTGTAGAGCATTCTATAAACCCTGTAGAGCGTTCTATAAACCCTGTAGAGCGTTCTATAAACCCTGTAGAGCGTTCTATAAACCCTGTAGAGCGTTCTATAAACCCTGTAGAGCGTTCTATAAACCCTGTAGAGCGTTCTATAAACCCTGTAGAGCGTTCTATAAACCCTGTAGAGCGTTCTATAAACCCTGTAGAGCGTTCTGTACACCCTGTAGAGCGTTCTATAAACCCTGTAGAGCGTTCTATAAACCCTGTAGAGCGTTCTATAAACCCTGTAGAGCGTTCTGTAAACCCTGTAGAGCGTTCATTCTGTAAACCCTGTAGAGCATTCATTCTGTAAACCCTGTAGAGCATTCATTCTATAAACCCTGTAGAGCGTTCTGTAAACCCTGTAGAGCATTCATTCTGTAAACCCTGTAGAGCATTCATTCTATAAACCCTGTAGAGCATTCATTCTATAAACCCTGTAGAGCATTCATTCTATAAACCCTGTAGAGCATTCATTCTGTAAACCCTGTAGAGCATTCATTCTGTAGTGTTCTGACTCAGCTGTGGCTATGTAATGGCTTTTCTACAGTGACTGTGAGCGCTGCATGACCATGTGTTGGAGGACATGCAATGCAACTTTCTGCAAACTACAATAGCTACACTTTAGATTCTGTTTGTCACCTTACCCATAAAACCAACACCTCCTACCTAGGCCTTGAAACCTGTTACTCACCCTCCACCCTCCTTTTCCTACCTTTTTTGTCTTTGAATTTTTAAAAAAAATATTGTAATTGTAAGTGAGTGTTTGCATGTTATAATCAGGGGGTTGGAACTGTTTCCAGAAAATAACAGCTATTTTCAAGAAGCAGAATCAGATCTGGAACAAAGTGTTCTATACTGTTCCAAAACAGAACCGTTATTTTAAAAGCATGGAAACCGGTTAATATTTTTTTTTTACGTTCAAGCATTTTCTTTCAGTCCACAAAAAAAATCAACAAAGCACCTATGCAAAGCCCTCCCTCTGCCAATCAGAAACTTCCTCCAGTGTCTGCCTGCCAGCTGAACAGCTTTGCCAGTGTGTGTGGGTGTAGGCTGTCTGCCCCTCCCCCTTCGAAGCGTAGCTGTAGCCCCTCCCCCTCCGAAGTCTAGCTGTAGCCCCTCCCTCCTCTGAAGCGTAGCTGTAGCCCCTCCCTCCTCTGAAGCGTAGCTGTAGCCCCTCCCTCCTCTGAAGCGTAACTGTAGCCCCTCCCTCCTCTGAAGCGTAGCTGTAGCCCCTCCCCCCTCCGAAGCGTAGCTGTAGCCCCTCCCTACTCTGAAGCGTAGCTGTAGCCCCTCCCTCCTCTGAAGCGTAGCTGTAGCCCCTCCCTCCTCTGAAGCGTAGCTGTAGCCCCTCCCTCCTCTGAAGCGTAGCTGTAGCCTACTGAAGTTACAAGCGTGATTCAATAGATAGGGAGAGAGATGTTTTATCAGGGAAGAATGGTTAAACTTTCTTTCTAATGCTAGTTAGGGCACATTGGATGTATTAACTACTAAAAGGTAAGGCACTTTTTAATTCTAGTGCCACTCTGTTAGCTAGCTAGCTCCTCTGGTCCAACTTTAAGCCGACTCTGAAGTTCAAAGACGTTAAAAGTTTGTCCGTGAAAGCCACTCCTCAGTAGGTACAATTCTCTGGGCCTAATACAGATCATTCTTTGTCATCACGAGGCTCAGCACTCCAAACCAAGCCTCCACCCTCTCTCCCCACCTCCCAACCATTGATTAAAAAAAGTTGGTGTGGCTTATTCCGAAATGTCTATCTGCAGCCTTTGGGGGAGTATGTAACTTTCTTTAGTTTGTGTGGTTGTGCGAGTCAGTGTGTGCGAGCGCATGTGAGCATCTCCCTTGATATCCTGTGAAATGTGCGGTGGAGAATTGAAGCATTCGTTTTGAAAACTCAGGTGTCCTGCTTTGATGCAACATTACAGTTGCATCTGGCGCTCGACACTCGTCTTTCCTCACTGAGCTATAGCTTGCTGCTCTAACGCACTGCATGATTGTTGAGATCATTTAATGTAAGTTAATGTAAAAAATAAAATAAAAATGATTTCAGAGGTTTAGAAATGAAATGGAAAGGAACGATATAAACCTATACTTATATATTTTTTTGTCTGTGTGCTCTTCAGTCTAAGGTGCGGGAGTTGGAGGATAAGTGTCACAGCCAGAGTGAACAGTTCAGCCTGCTCAGCCATGAGCTGGAGACCTTCAGACTACAGGCTGGCAAACTGGACCTGTCTGGCTCCACCATCCTCACTAACCCCCCTCTCTGCCATCTGACCAATGGGGTGGGCCTCACCGGAGGTAACCATAGCGACCATTATTACCGTCATCACACTATTGCACACCATTGGGCAACTGTTATTCCCATGATATCACCACAACTATGACAACCATATCATATTACTGTAATGAGACTAATACGTTCCTCATACTCACTATTATTCCCCTCATGATATACACTTCCCATCCCAATAAATGTATATTTTCATATGGCCTTCGTATGCCCCCTCGGCCTCCTTTCAAATACTACTACCGAATCTCCCTCAGACACAGTTGACCCATGTGGTCTATAGTTTATACCAAGATGCATTTTACACTGAAGATGGCTAAACTACAGTGTTTGTTCCATCTGTGAAACTCCATGTAGATAGTAGGAATGTATTACATTGGCCGTGATTGAGTTTGAAAGGGATTCCACATGATAAATTCACTTTGACCCGTATGAGAACATGATATTTGGTAAACCTGGCCACAGCTGGCCTTAAAGTATCCCTTAAAGGCCCTACTGTATCCATATATCCATCCATATATCCATACATCCATATATCCATACATCCATATATCCATACACCCATAAAACCATCCATCCATTTATCCATCCATATATCCATCCAGCCATATATCCATCCATCCATATATCCATCCATATATCCATCCATATATCCATACATCCATATATCCATACACCCATAAAACCATACATCCATTTATCCATCCATACATCCATATATCCATCCATATATCCATACATCCATATATCCATCCATATATCCATCCATATATCCATACATCCATATATCCATACACCCATAAAACCATACATCCATTTATCCATCCATACATCCATATATCCATCCATATATCCATACATCCATATATCCATCCATATGTCCATACATCCATATATCCATCCATATATCCATACATCCATAAAACCATACATCCATTTATCCATCCATACATCCATATATCCATCCATATATCCATCCATATATCCATCCATCCATATATCCATCCATCCATATGTCCATACATCCATATGTCCATCCATATATCCATACATATATCCATACACCCATAAAACCATACATCCATTTATCCATCCATACATCCATATATCCATCCATATATCCATCCATATATCCATACACCCATAAAACCATACATCCATTTATCCATCCATACATCCATATATACATCCATATATCCATACATCTATATATCCATACATCTATATATCCATCCATACATCCATCCATATATCCATATATCCATCCATCCATATGTCCATACATCCATATGTCCATCCATACATATATCCATCCATACATATATCCATCCATATATCCATCCAACCATATATCCATACATCCATATGTCCATACATCCATATATCCATACATCCATATATCCATCCATACATCCATCCATATATCCATATATCCATCCATATATCCATACATCCATATGTCCATACATCCATATGTCCATACATCCATATGTCCATACATCCATATGTCCATCCATACATATATCCATCCATATATCCATCCATATATCCATCCAACCATATATCCATACATCCATATGTCCATACATCCATATATCCATCCAACCATATATCCATACATCCATATGTCCATACATCCATATATCCATGCATCCATCCATCCATCCATCCAACCATATATCCATACATCCATATGTCCATACATCCATATATCCATCCATCCATATATCCATCCATCCATATGTCCATCCATCCATATATCCATCCATCCATATATCCATCCATCCATATATCCATCCATCCATATGTCCATCCATCCATATGTCCATCCATCCATATGTCCATCCATCCATATATCCATACATACATCCATATATCCATCCGTCCATATATCCATCCGTCCATATCCATCCATCCATATATCCATCCGTCCATATATCCATCCGTCCATATATCCATCCATCCATATATCCATCCATATCCATCCATCCATATATCCATCCGTCCATATATCCATCCGTCCATATATCCATCCATCCATATATCCATCCATCCATATATCCATCCATCCATATATCCATCCATATGTCCATACATCCATATATCCATCCGTCCATATATCCATCCGTCCATATATCCATCCATCCATATATCCATCCATATCCATCCATCCATATATCCATCCATCCATATATCCATCCGTCCATATATCCATCCATCCATATATCCATCCATCCATATATCCATCCATCCATATATCCATCCGTCCATCTACATATCCATCCATATATCCATCCATATATCCATCCATCCATATATCCATCCATCCATATATCCATCCGTCCAGCTACATATCCATCCATATACAGTGGGGGAGAACAAGTATTTGATACACTGCCGATTTTGCAGGTTTTCCTACTTGCATGTAGAGTTCTGTCATTTTTTATCATAGGTACACTTCAACTGTGAGAGACAGAACCTAAAACAAAAATCCAGTGAGAAAAAATAATATGTTTTATGTAATTAAGCACAGAGAAAGATGGAGACAGGAGGGTTTTACTCCACTGTTTAATCAGCCTGGGATGACGTAGGCCTGCCTGCTTCCACTACCTTCACATCTTACTGGTCGCCTAGCAGCCTGCACACCGACCACCTAGCTAAGAGAGTTGGGGTTATATGTGTGTGGCCTGGGGTGACCAGCTGTCTAGGACACTGCCTCCAGAACACGTGCTGCTGCTCGCATGGGGTTCCGATCCGACCCACCGCTCTTCTATTACGCTCTATCATCCTATCTTTCCTCTCACTCTCTCACTGTCCTACCTAATAAACATGAAAAACCAGAAGTGGTATATGTTTTCTCATGAATTGTCTTCTTCCTCCTAGATGTGGCAGCAACTCTACAGATGGGGGCCACCCCTCACGCTGCGGGTCTCACACGCTCCCCCACCGTAAAGCACCGTGAGCTGCCCACCATCAGCCTGACCAAGTCCTCCAGCACCCCCAAGTCTGCCTCTGATACCACCCACCTCTCCCCCAAGTCAGCCGAGTCCCACCACAGCCCCCACCACAGCCCACACCACAGCCCACGCAGGACCAGTCCCACGCCACACGAGGTGAGAGCTCCAGCCCTGTTTCATATCATTCAATCACTACTCACTAAGGAGAATCACCACTTACTAGGTAGAATCACTGCTCACTAGGGAGAATCACTGCTCACTAGGGAGAATCACTACTCACTAGAGAGATTCACTACTCACTAGGGAGAATCACTACTCACTAGGGAGAATCACTACTCACTAGGGAGAATCACTACTCACTAGAGAGAATCACAAAAGAGAAGCATTACTCACTAGAGAGAATCACAAGAGAGAAGCATTACTCACTGGGGAGAATCACTACTCACTAGGGAGAATCACTACACACTAGGGAGAATCAATGCTCACCAGGGAGATTCACTACTCACCAGGGAGAATCACTACTCACCAGGGAGAATCATTACTCACAAGGGTGAATCACTAGAGAGAATCACAACTCACTAGGGAGAATCAATGCTCACCAGGGAGAATCACTACTCACCAGGGAGAATCACTACCCACCAGGGAGAATCACTACTCACCAGGGAGAATCACTACTCACCAGGGAGATTCACTACTCACCAGGGAGAATCATTACTCACAAGGGAGAATCACTAGAGAGAATCACGACTCACTGGGAAGAATCCTTACTCACTAGGGAGAATCACTGCTCACAAGGGAGAATCACTGCTCACAAGGGAGAATCACTGCTCACTAGGGAGAATCACTGCTCACTAGGGAGAATCACTGCTCACTAGGGAGAATCACTGCTCACTAGGGAGAATCATTACTCACTAGGGAGAATCACTGCTCACTAGGGAGAATCACTACTCACTAGGGAGAATCACTGCTAACTAGGGAGAATCACTGCTCACTAGGGAGAATCACTACTCACTAGGGAGAATCACTACTCACTAGGGAGAATCACTACTCACTAGGGAGAATCACTGCTAACTAGGGAGAATCACTACTCACTAGGGAGAATCACTGCTCACTAGGGAGAATCACTGCTCACTAGGGAGAATCACTGCTCACTAGGGAGAATCACTGCTCACTAGGGAAAATCACTACTCACTAGGGAGAATCACTACTCACTAGAGAGAATTACAAGAGAGAAGCATTACTCACTAGAGAGAATCACAAGAGAGAAGCATTACTCACTAGGGAGAATCACTACTCACTAGGGAGAATCACTACTCACTAGGGAGAATCAATGCTCACTAGGGAGAATCAATGCTCACTAGGGAGAATCAATGCTCACTAGGGAGAATCACTGCTCACAAGAGAGAAGCATTACTCACCAGGGAGAATCACTACTCACCAGGGAGAATCACTACTCACCAGGGAGAATCACTACTCACCAGGGAGAATCACTAGAGAGAATCACTACTCACTAGGGAGAATCACTAGAGAGAATCCCTACTCACTGGGAAGAATCATTACTCACTAGGGAGATTCACTACTCACTAGGGAGAATCACTACGGAGAATCATTACTCACTGGGGAGAATCTCTAGAGAGAATCACTACTCATTAGGAAGAATCACTACTCACTAGAGAATCACTTCTCACTCGGGGGAATCACTACTCACTCGGGAGAATCACTACTCACTCGGGAGAATCACTACTCACTCGGGAGAATCACTACTCACTAGGGAGAATCACGACTTCACTGGGGAGAATCACTAGAGAGAATCACGACTCAATAGGGAGAATCACTAGAGAGAATCACTACTCACTGGGAAGAATCCTTACTCACTAGGGAGAATCACTGCTCACAAGGGAGAATCACTGCTCACTAGGGAGAATCACTGCTCACTAGGGAGAATCACTGCTGACTAGGCAGAATCACTAGAGTGAATCACTAGTCACTAGGGAGAATCACTAGAGAGAATCACGACTCAATAGGGAGAATCACTAGAGAGAATCATTACTCACAGGGGAGAATCACTACTCACTAGGTTTAATCACTACTCACTAGGGAGAATCACTACTCACTAGGGAGAATCACTGCTCACTAGAGAAAATCACTGCTCACTAGCTAGAATCACTGCTCACTAGCGAGAATCACTAGAGTGAATCACTACTCACTAGGGAGAATCACTAGAGTGAATCACTACTCACTAGGGAGAATCACTAGAGAGAGTCACTACTCACTAAGGAGGATCACTACTCACTGGGGAGAATCACTGCTCACTAGGGAGAATCACTACTCATTAGGGAGAATCACTAGAGAGAGTCACTACTCACTAAGGAGGATCACTACTCACTGGGGAGAATCACTACTCACTGGGGAGAATCACTGCTCACTGGGGAGAATCACTGCTCACTGGGGAGAATCACTACTCACTGGGGAGAATCACTACTCACTAGGGAGAATCACTATTCACTGGGGAGTATCACTACTCACTGGGGAGAATCACTACTCACTACGGAGAATCACCACTCACTTTGGAGAATAACTACAGAGAATCACTATTCACTAGGGAGAATCACAATTGATTTCATATGGAGAGTTTCCCGTTTAACTTTAAAACATGACCTGGAATCATGTGTGGTGGTGGAGTAGTCTTACTAAGGGCATAACTGTGGACATTTCAGACTGACTCAGAATTTTAGTTTTAGTTTAACTCTGGTACAGTAGCAAAAATATTAGCATGTACTATAATTTGCGACACTCGCACAAATGTTTTTTTTTGTCATGAGAATAACTGCGAAGCTATTTTCAATCAATTGGACTCAAATATTCCTCAAGTCCTCCAGATCATGGGTTGTCTCCAATAAATGGCATTATTAGTCCTGTGGATTTGCATGTCAGACTCATCCAGTCTCTGTAGTGAGTGTCTATCCTCCCTCTCATACAGTCTCTGTAGTGAGTGTCTATCCTCCCTCTCATCCAGTCTCTCTGTAGTGAGTGTCTATCCTCCCTCTCATCTAGTCTCTCTGTAGTGGGTATATATCCTCCCTCTCATCCAGTCTCTCTGTAGTGAGTGTCTATCCTCCCTCTCGTCCAGTCTCTGTAGTGAGTGTCTATCCTCCCTCTCATCCAGTCTCTGTAGTGAGTGTCTATCCTCCCTTTCATCCAGTCTCTGTAGTGAGTGTCTATCCTCCCTCTCATCCAGTCTCTCTGTAGTGAGTGTCTATCCTCCCTCTCATCCAGTCTCTGTAGTAAGTGTCTATCCTCCCTCTCATCCAGTCTCTCTGTAGTGAGTGTCTATCCTCCCTCTCATCCATCCATCCATCCATCCAGCCAGACACTACCAACAACAGCTGGCTCTCTAAAGCTCATATTTAGTGAGATAATCCCAGTGCTGTGGATTCTGTTTTGGATTATAAAAGGTTGTAGTAGTTGTGTGTGATTATCCTGAAAAGGTTTTTTCCCAGGCGGGGAGCTACAAATACGATATCTGTTTTTCTCATTGTTTACATGTAGTGTATCATTCATACCCTATAACTAGTCATACGACCAGACGACGAACAAACACACTCAACATTTATATCAGTGTGTTTTTATATCAGTGTGTCTATTGGAACCGAATCTGCCCTGGTCAAAACGTTTTGCACTATATAGGGAAGTAGTGCACTGTAGCCTGTACGGAATAGGGTGTTTGTGTGTTTGTGTCGGCCTGCAGTATTAGCCAGAGGAAAACATAGGCGGTCATCATTAAGCTGATGCTGGGAGTATTTTGAGAGAAGGTACTGTTTAAGCAGCTTGTTAGTCCCAATCCACTGTGAACTGTACCCAGCTGCCCCACGTTATTCATAAATCTCTTTGTAGAATCTCTGATGTAGAGGGAGTAAGTCGATGACAGAAAAACAATAATAATCATTGTGGCCTTCTGCTATTCAGGAGGCATTGATCCAGCCAGGGGGTGGGAAGGTTTTGACCTCTGATGACAGATCAAAGTTCCAATACGAAGTATATACCATTTAGCAAGCGCTTTTATCTAAAGACACTTTACATTCCAGTGAGTGCTATACATTTTTTTTTCTTCATGAATATATAATATTTTCCTGGACAAAACCCTGCGGGACTTTAAATTGCTGGCGTCAAGCTCTTACCCACCAACCAGCACAGAGTACAACATGTTTCCAGAGCCTCATTGTTGACTGTCATGTTGTCAGGTTGACACGGCCAGTGAAGTGGAGGAGCTGGACATCGATGTATCCCCAGCGCCTTACACAGCTCTCAGGGGAGCCTCCCAGCTACAGGTGTTCATTGCCAGATACAGGTAAGGACTGGCAGACAGAGCGTCGGCCAAATCAGCAGTATGACCTCACTTTGTTGTTGATTTTTCTTAGTTATTGTTTAGATGCTAGATTTAGTGGCGTTAATTAGTAGAAAGAATTAAAGAATGTTTCTTCTTCTTCTGTTTCACAGAGAATCTCGGTATAACAACAGTTAACAATGACAATGGTATGAGTTGTGTTTCTAATACTTTAGCGTTGATAATATGGCTTTATTTTTCTCCAGCTATAACCCTTATGATGGTCCCAATGATAACCCAGAGGTGGAGCTGCCTCTCACCGCTGGGGAGTACATATATGTTTATGGCGGTATGGATGACGATGGCTTCTATGAAGGTGGGACTTCTCCAAAACCTTACGTTTTAACACTGAAAGTATAAAAATTTACACTGAAATGTTAACACTGATATTTCGATTTTTTTTTATGTTGAAATGTTAACACTTAGTTACAATTTAACATTGACGTGTTAACACTGAAAGTTACAATTTGACATGTTAACACTAAAAGTTTTTTTTTAACACTGTCAAAGTTTTTAGTATCTGAAACAAAACACCAAACGGAAGTCCCCTCTCTCTCTGTCCCTCTTCAGGAGAGCTGATGGACGGGCGAAGAGGGCTGGTCCCCTCCAACTTTGTGGAGCGTGTCTCAGACGACGACATGATAAGCGCCCACGTTCCAGAGGGCACGGATATATCCCACAACTCCCTGCTGGACAGCAGCCTGCACAGCGCCAGTCACCAGCACCACCTCTGCCTTGGGGGCCCAGGTACCTCTGAGAGGACAGACCCTACGCCAGCAGCCTCCGTCCCGAATTCTCTCTCCGTCCCCTCAGGGGAGCAGTTCCCCTCGGATCCATCCCTCCCAGCCCCCCTCACCAACGGCCTGGATCTGGACCTAGAGGTGGGGGTGGGCACTGTGCCTTACCCGCGCAAGCTCACCCTCATCAAGCAGCTGGCCAAGAGCATCATTATCAGCTGGGACGGACCGCTGGTGCCGGCGGGCTGGGGCAACGTGTGGAGCTACAATGTATACGTGGACCAGGAGCTGAAGCTCAACGTGCCCTTCGGCTCCCAGACTAAAGCTGTCCTAGAGAGACTAGACGTCACCCTCAAGGCCTACCGAGTGTCTGTGCAGAGCCTGACAGAGCGCGGCAACTCAGACCAGCTCCGTTGCTCATTACTGGTGGGCAGGGACGTGTGTGTGGCGCCCACCCAGCTCAGAGTTGACCGGGTAACCGCCACCTCGGCCAGCCTGGCCTGGCTGCCGAGCAACAGTAACTATGTGCATGTTGTGTCCTTGAACGAGGAGGAGATGGAACTGGTGAAGGCTGGCAGCTACTCACTGTGCCTCGGTAACCTCACGCCCAGCCTTCAGTACCAAGTCAAGGTGGAAGCTCAGCCGCACCAAACCCCCTGGGAGATTCCCCAGGAGAGACGGGAACACAAGACCGCCACCACCACCTTCACCACGTTGGCCGCAGGTACGTGTTGCGAGACGGGTGAGAGATACTGAAGATCAGAGATACTCAAGTCCAAGTAAGGAGGGTTGAGGAACTGCTGGTTTTATGTTTCTACATGAAAGCTAGTTTGATTCATGTCAGTGATTTGCCAGAGATTCCACTCAACTGGTGTCCTCTGTCTTTAAAACAGTCCCTGATTAGAGAAGAGGAATGTAGTCAGGGGGCTGTTTATGAGCTGAGATTTGCTCGTGGTTTGATGTTTAATCCCTCGTCTCCCAGGCCCCCCAGACGCTCCTCTGGGCGTGCAGCTGGAGCAGGGGCCATCCCCGGGAATCGCCCTCATCAGCTGGCTGCCTGTCACCATCGATGCTGCTGGGACCTCCAACGGGGTCCGCGTCACCGGATACACAATCTACGCTGACAAGAGAAAGGCGAGAACTGTAGTATTGTGTTTCTTCACTGGACACAGAGCAGAGTGTTTTAGGTTTTGGATGTAAAAGACGACGAAATTATGATGGGAGGGATAGTTCTGAAATTAGTTAGAATTGAGTGTGTCTGTCAGACCAGTGTTTTAGGAGAGGGTCTGGTCTCTAAAGGCCCGTTGAGTGTGTCTATCAGGCCAGTGTTTTAGGAGAGGTTCTGGGCTCTAAAGGCCCATTGAGTGTGTCTGTCAAGCCAGTGTTTTAGGAGAGGTTCTGGGCTCTAAAGGCCCGTTGAGAGTGTCTGTCAGGCCAGTGTTTTAAGAGAGGTTCTGTATTGCTCTCTTTCTCAAGACAGTGGTGTGTGTTTGTGTTCCACAGTATTTGTCGGTGATTCAGCTTCGACTGTAGTGATGCCTTGTCCCACGCTGCTGACTTTTCTATTGTTTGTCTCAGAGGTGTGAGGATAGTGTGTGTCTGTGCTGTTGACCCCTCTCTCCTCTCCTGCAATACCCTAGGTGTTGGAGGTGTCATCCCCAACGGCGGGCAGTGCCCTGATGGGCCCGTCTCAGATCCAGTCCCTGATGGCAGCCCACGAGCTCACTGTGCGCACCATGTCTGCCCATGGGGAGTCCATCGACTCCCAGCCAGTCAATGTGCCCGCCAAGTTGTCCAACATCATGACCGGCCAGGCTTCGGCTGCCTCCTGCTCTTCGTCAACCCCCGTTCGTCAGTCAACCCCTGTCCACCAGTCGCCACCCTACCAGTCACCCCCCATTCGTCAGTCAACCCCTATCTACCAGTCGCCACCCTACCAGTCACCCCCAGTGCATCAGTCAACTCCTGTCCACCAGTCGCCCTCCTACCAGTCACCCCCAGTGCATCAGTCAACTCCTGTCCACCAGTCGCCCCCCTACCAGTCACCCCCAGTGCATCAGTTAACTCCTGTCCACCAGTCGCCCCCCTACCTGTCACCCCCAGTGCATCAGTCAACTCCTGTTCACCAGTCGCCCCCATACCAGTCACCCCCAGTGCATCAGTCGACTCCTGTCCACCAGTCGCCCCCCTACCAGTCACCTCCAGTGCATCAGTCAACTCCTGTCCACCAGTCGCCCCCCTACCTGTCACCCCCAGTGCATCAGTCAACTCCTGTTCACCAGTCGCCCCCATACCAGTCACCCCCAGTGCATCAGTCGACTCCTGTCCACCAGTCGCCCCCCTACCAGTCACCTCCAGTGCATCAGTCAACTCCTGTCCACCAGTCGCCCCCCTACCAGTCACCCCCAGTGCATCAGTCAACTCCTGTCCACCCGTCGCCCCCCCTACCTGTCTTCGTCACCACCCGTCCAGCCCCAATCCCCATCTTACGGAAACTCAGCTGCCAAAGTGTCCACGCTGCCCTACGCCACTGCCTCGCCGCCACTAGACATCGCCCACGCCATGGGCCCTAACGGGGCCCTCCACACAGAGGCCTGCTCCCCACACCCTGCCTCGTACGCGGAGGTCTGGGCTAACCCCTTAGCAAAATCTCCTGTCCCCCCTTGGGCTGCCTTGGCAGTGCTTGAGGCTATGTCATCTCCAGTAGCACTAAACTATCAGGCCAAGTTACCATCAGCCTATCAGGCCAAGTTACCATCAGTACCGTCAGCCTATCAGGCCATGCTACCATCAGCTTCTCACATCAACACAACGGTATGTACAACACTGCTTAAACACCTGCTCTAGAACTCGTATTAAGAACTCTCATCTAGAACTGTCATATAGAACTCTAAAACTCACCTGCTCTAGAACTCTCATCTAGAACTCTAAAACTCCCCTGCTCTAGAACTCTCATATCGAACTCACCTGCTCTAGAACACTCATCTAGAACTCTAGGTCTCACCTGCTCTAGAATGCTCATCTAGAACTCTAAAACTTACATGCTCCATAACTCTTATTTACAACTCTAGAACTCACCTACTCTATAACTCTCATCTAGAACTCTAGAACTTACTTGCTCTAGAACATTAATCTAGAACTCACTTGCTTGAGAACACTCATCTAGAACTTACCTGCTCTAGAATGTTCATCTCGAACTCTAGAACTCACCTACTCTAGAACACTCATCTAGAACCTCTAGAACTCACCTGTCGTTATCTAGTCTACATTACTGTAACTATGTTGACTAAGCGTATGTAATACTGTATATCCTTGTCCTCCAACCAGAGCCCACATCTAGGCCCAGCAGTGGCCACGGAGCAGAGCAGAGCAGACACAGACCGCCCCAGAGTTCTCCGTCCTGTCATGTCCATCACAGACTTTCTCCCTGTGGAGGACGACTCCCGTGTCAACCTTTCAACCCCTGAGCCCTACCCCACCCCGCCCAAGGCCCTTGTGCCACCCGCTGGGGACCTCATCAACCCCCTGGACACACAGCCTCTCCGGCCCCCCAGAGCCACCTCTCCCCTGGATTCAGAACCAGACTACTCCATGGAGAGGCCGACCACACGCTTGGTGTCCATGGAGGAGTTCCTCAGTCAGGACCAGGACACAGGCTTCAACAGGCAGCAGGTTGGTTAGTTAATTAATTAGTTAGTTAGGTAGGTAGGTAGGTACTGTAGGTAGGTGGGTAGATACTGTAGGTAGGTGGGTAGGTACTGTAGGTACTGTAGGTAGGTAGGTAGGGACTGTAGGTAGGTAGGTACGGTAGGTACTGTAGGTAGGTACTGTAGGTAGGTAGGTAGGTAGGTAGGTAGGTAGGTAGGTAGGTAGGTAGGTAGGTACTGTATGTAGGTAGGTACTGTATGTAGGTAGGTAGGTACTGTAGGTAGGTAGGTAGGTAGGTAGGTAGGTAGGTAGGTAGGTAGGTAGGTACTGTAGGTAGGTAGGTACTGTAGGTAGGTAGGTAGGTAGGTAGGTACGGTAGGAACTGTAGGTAGGTAGGTACTGTAGGTAGGTACTGTAGGTAGGTAGGTACTGTGGGTATGTAGGTAGGTACTGTAGGTAGGTAGGTAGGTAGGTACTGTAGGTAGGTAGGTAGGTACGGTAGGAACTGTAGGTAGGTACTGTAGGTAGGTACTGTATGTAGGTAGGTACTGTGGGTAGGTACTGTAGGTAGGTACTGTATGTAGGTAGGAACTGTAGGTAGGAACTGTAGGTAGGTACTGTAGGTAGGTACTGTATGTAGGTAGGTACTGTGGGTATGTAGGTAGGAACTGTAGGTAGGTAGGTACTGTAGGTAGGTACTGTAGGTAGGTAGGTACTGTGGGTATGTAGGTAGGTAGGTAGGTAGGTAGGTAGGTAGGTAGGTAGGTAGGTACTGTAGGTAGGTAGGTAGGTAGGTACGGTAGGAACTGTAGGTAGGTACTGTAGGTAGGTAGGTACTGTAGGTAGGTAGGTACTGTAGGTAGGTAGGTACTGTGGGTATGTAGGTAGGTACTGTGGGTAGGTAGGTACTGTAGGTAGGTACTGTATGTAGGTACTGTATGTAGGTAGGTACTGTGGGTAGGTAGTTTTCAAGATACAGTATATAACTTTCAATATACAGAAATACAGCCGGTATTATGTTTTACATCATATGATACAAAATGCATAATACCGGCTGTATTTCTGTATATTGAAAGTTATATACTGTATCTTGAAAACTTGATTGCTGACATGCAAAACATTTTGGGGATTACATCAACAATGAATAGGACAAATTACCAAATACCTTTTAAATGTCATGGCCAGTTTCCTGGGAAGATACAATCTACAAGCTACAACAGACACCTCTGAAGTAATCTTTGTCGTCCCTATGTTCCCCTCACATTGGCTAGTACTAACTGTGTTTTAATCCTCTGATGATTTGGATAACGCCGGTTCAGGTAGAAACTCTTAGAGAGAGAGATCAGTGGTCATGCCCTCACACACAGGTTGAAAAGTGCCAACATCACCCAGCACCCTTGTTTAGATTAATCAGTTACTGCCCTAGCTCTAGGAAAAGCCTTGGGATCAGTATCTCTTGTTTAGATTAATCAGTTACTGCCCTAGCTCTAGGAAAAGCCTTGGGATCAGTATCTCTTGTTTAGATTAACCAGTTACTGCCCTAGCTCTAGGAAAAGCCTTGGGATCATTATCTCTTGTTTAGATTAATCAGTTACTGCCCTAGCTCTAGGAAAAGCCTTGGGATCATTATCTCTTGTTTAGATTAATCAGTTACTGCCCTAGCTCTAGGAAAAGCCTTGGGATCAGTATCTCTTGTTTAGATTAATCAGTTACTGCCCTAGCTCTAGGAAAAGCCTTGGGATCATTATCTCTTGTTTAGATTAATCAGTTACTGCCCTAGCTCTAGGAAAAGCCTTTAGTATCAGTATCTCTTGTTTAGATTAATCAGTTACTGCCCTAGCTCTAGGAAAGCCTTGGGATCATTATCTCTTGTTTAGATTAATCAGTTACTGCCCTAGCTCTAGGAAAAGCCTTTAGTATCAGTATCTCTTGTTTAGATTAATCAGTTACTGCCCTAGCTCTAGGAAAAGCCTTGGGATCAGTATCTCTTGTTTAGATTAATCAGTTACTGCCCTAGCTCTAGGAAAAGCCTTGGGATCAGTATCTCTTGTTTAGATTAATCAGTTACTGCCCTAGCTCTAGGAAAAGCCTTTAGTATCAGTATCTCTTGTTTAGATTAATCAGTTACTGCCCTAGCTCTAGGAAAAGCCTTGGGATCAGTATCTCTTGTTTAGATTAATCAGTTACTGCCCTAGCTCTAGGAAAAGCCTTGGGATCATTATCTCTTGTTTAGATTAATCAGTTACTGCCCTAGCTCTAGGAAAAGCCTTGGGATCATTATCTCTTGTTTAGATTAATCAGTTACTGCCCTAGCTCTAGGAAAAGCCTTGGGATCAGTATCTCTTGTTTAGATTAACCAGTTACTGCCCTAGCTCTAGGAAAAGCCTTGGGATCAGTATCTCTTGTTTAGATTAATCAGTTACTGCCCTAGCTCTAGGAAAAGCCTTGGGATCAGTATCTCTTGTTTAGATTAATCAGTTACTGCCCTAGCTCTAGGAAAAGCCTTGGGATCAGTATCTCTTGTTTAGATTAATCAGTTACTGCCCTAGCTCTAGGAAAAGCCTTGGGATCAGTATCTCTTGTTTAGATTAATCAGTTACTGCCCTAGCTCTAGGAAAAGCCTGGGATCAGTATCTCTTATGTATCAACAGGGTGCTTCAGACCAGGAAGCATTGAGGATAGAGGCAGGATATCAAGATATACCAGCGCTCATAGTACAATTTAGCGCAAATGTACCTAATAAATTAATGTTCCACTTTTATTGGCACCTACAGTTAATAGCACTAAAATAATATCGACTCTAAATGTAGATTTGTATATTTTGTCTGAGTTAGATATTGGCTGTGTGTTGTGCTGTGTGGTTCTGTCCTGTGGTTCAGCGGTATACTGCCGGTCTGTAAGTGTGTTGTGTGGTTCTGTCCTGTGGTTCAGCGGTATACTGCCGGTCTGTAAGTGTGCTGTGTGGTTCTGTCCTGTGGTTCAGCGGTATACTGCCGGTCTGTAAGTGTGTTGTGTGGTTCTGTCCTGTGGTTCAGCGGTATACTGCCGGTCTGTAAGTGTGTTGTGCTGTGTGGTTCTGTCCTGTGGTTCAGCGGTATACTGCCGGTCTGTAAGTGTGTTGTGTGGTTCTGTCCTGTGGTTCAGCGGTATACTGCCGGTCTGTAAGTGTGTTGTGCTGTGTGGTTCTGTCCTGTGGTTCAGCGGTATACTGCCGGTCTGTAAGTGTGTTGTGCTGTGTGGTTCTGTCCTGTGGTTCAGCGGTATACTGCCGGTCTCGTAAGTGTGTTGTGTGGTTCTGTCCTGTGGTTCAAGCGGTATACTGCCGGTCTGTAAGTGTGTTGTGCTGTGTGGTTCTGTCCTGTGGTTCAGCGTATACTGCCGGTCTGTAAGTGTGTTGTGCTGTGTGGTTCTGTCCTGTGGTTCAGCGGTATACTGCCGGTCTGTAAGTGTGTTGTGTTGTGTTGGTTCTGTCCTGTGGTTTCAGCGGTATACTGCCGGTCCGGTGGAGCCAGAGAGGCAGTAGGGGATCTGACCTGTCTGATATCCTGGAGGAAGAGGAGGATGACCTCTACTCTGACCCCCCTGGATCCGCCCTGGCCCGGGGGTACACCACCGGAGCCAACAGGGTAAAACAGTCACCATAACACACACACACCATAACACACACCACCCTACACCATCACACACACACACACCATAACACACACACACACCCATACACACACACCCATACGACCACACATCATAACACCCCACAAACAAACAACCATAACACACCAGCACACACCCATAACACCACACACCATAACACACACACACACAACCATAAAACACAGCACACACACATCCATAAAACACAAACAACATACCCATACACACACACCATACACACACACACCCATAACACACACAGCACACCATAACACACACACACACCATAACACACACACACACCATAACACACACACACACCATAACCCAACACACACACCATAACACACACACACACCATAACACACAGACACACGCATACACAACACACACACCATAACACAACACCAACAAACCATAACACACACACACACCAGAACCACACACACACCATGTAACACACACACACACCATAACACAACACACACACACCATAACACACACACCACACCATAACAACACACACCACACCATAACACACACACACAACCATAACACACACACACCACCATAACACACACCCCATACACCCACCATAACACCACCATACACACACAACACCCATAACACACACACACAATACCACCACCATCGACACACACCATAACCACACAAACACACATGACACACACAACAACTCATAACACACAATGCACAACCATACACACACACACACCATAACACACACACCCATCACACACACACGAGTTCTAATAGAGCATCAGGAGTCCGACGTAACGATCTAATCCCGACACCATAATACAACACACCACAACCATAACACACACAACACACCATAACACACACACCACCATAACACACACACACACATCATAACTACACACACACACGCATAACATCACACACACCATAACACACACACACACCATAAACAACATCACACCACCATACACACACACTATGCACCATAGACACACACACACACCATAACACGCACAGTCAACTCCATAACACACACACACAAAAACACACACCCTAACACACACACACACCATATCACGCCACACACCATAACAGGCGACACACACCATAACACACACACACCATACACACACACAGCACCATAAACACACACACCACCATACACACACCACACCATAACACACAGGGCACCCATCAACACACACACACATCCATAACACACACACACACCATAACATCACACGACACACCATTAACACACACATCAGCCATACACACACACACGCATAAACACACAACACCATAACACACACCATAACACACACCCATAACAACACACACACACCATAACACACACACACACCATAAACACACACACCATAACACACACACACACCATAACACACACACACCATAACTCACACACACACCATAACACACACACACCATAACACACACCACACCATAACACACACACACACCATAACACCACACCATAACACACACCACACCATAACACACACACACCATAACACACACACACACCATAACACACACACACACCATAACACACCACACACACCATACACACAGCACACCATAACACCACACACCATAACACACACTACACACCATAACACACACATACACACACCATAACACACACCATAACACACACCATAACACACACACACACCATAACACACACACACCATAACACACACACACACCATAACACACACACCATAACACAAACACACATAACACACACACACACCAAACACACACACACACCATAACACACACACACCATAACACACACACACACCATAACACACACACACCATAACACACACACACCATAACACACACACACACCATAACACACACACACCATAACACACACACACCATAACACACACACACCATAACACACACACACCCATAACACACACACACCATACCACACACACACACACCATAACACACACACACACCATAACACACACACACACCATAACACACACACACCATAACACACACACACACCATAACACACACCATAACACACACCATAACACACACCATAACACACACCATAACACACACCATAACACACACCATAACACACACACACCATAACACACACACACCATAACACACACCATACACACACACACACCATAACACACACACACCATAACACACACACACCATAACACACACACACACCATAACACACACACACCATAACACACACACACACCATAACACACACACACCATAACACACACACACACCATAACACACACACACCATAACACACACACACACCATAACACACACACACACCATAACACACACACACACCATAACACACACACACCATAACACACACACACACCATAACACACACCATACACACACCACAAACACACACACACCATACACACACACACACCATAACACACACACACACCATAACACACACACACACACCATACACACACACACACCATAACACACACACACACACCATAACACACACACACACACCATAACACACACACACACCATAAACACACACACACACCATAACCACACACACACACCCATAACACACACAACACACCATAACACACACACACACCATAACACACACACACACCATACACACACACACACCATAACACACACACACACATAACACACACACACACCATAACACACACACACACCATAACACACACACACACCATAACACACACACACACCATAACACACACACACACCATAACACACACACACACCATAACACACACACACACCATAACACACACACACACCATAACACACACACACACCATAACACACACACACACCATAACACACACACACACCCATAACACAACACACACACACCCATAACACACACACACCCATAAACACACACACACCATAACACACACACACCATAACACACACACACACCATAACACACACACACACCCATAACACACACACACCATAACACACACACACCATAACACACACACACACCATAACACACACACACACCATAACACACACACACCATAACACACACACACCATAACACCACACACCAAACACCCACAACACACACACCACACCACACACACACACCATAACACACACACACCATAACACACACACCATAACACACACACACCCATACACACACACACCATACACACACACACACCATAACACACACACACCATAACACACACACACACCATAACACACACACACACCATAACACACACACACCATAACACACACACACACCATAACACACACACACACCATACACACACACACACCATAACACACACACACCATAACACACACACACACCATAACACACACACACCATAACACACACACACACCATAACACACACACACCATAACACCACACACACCATAACACACACACACACCATAACACACACACACACCATAACACACACACACCATAACACACACACACACCATAACACACACACACACCATACACACACACACACCATAACACACACACACACCATAACACACACACACACCATAACACACACACACACCATAACAACACACACCATAACACACACACACACACCATAACACACACACACACACCATAACACACACACACCATAACACACACACACACCATAACACACACACACACCATAACACACACACACACCATAACACACACACACCATAACACACACACACCATAACACACACACACACCATAAAACACACACACACCATAACACACACACACACCATAACACACACACACACCATAACACACACACCATAACACACACACACACCATACACACACACACCATACACACACACACACCATAACACACACACACCATAACACACACACACACCATAACACACACACACCCATAACACACACACACCATAACACACACACACCACCATAAACACACCCACACCATACACACACACACACCATAACAACCACACACACCATAACACACACACACCATAAACACACACACACCATAACACACACACACACCATAACACACACACACCATAACACACACACACACCATAACACACACACACCCATAACACACACACACCATAACACACACACACCATAAACACACACACACACCATACACACACACACCATAACACACACACACACATAACACACACACACACCATAACACACACACCATAACACACACACACACCATAACACACACACACACCCTACACACACACACACCATAACACACACACACCNCATAACACACACACACACCATAACACACACACACCCATAACACACACACACACCATACACACACACACACATAACACACACACACCATAACACACACACACACCATAAACACACACACACCATAACACACACAACACCATCAACACACACACAACATAACACACACACACCACATAACACACACACACCACCATAACACACAACACACCATAACACACACACACACCATAACACAACACACACCATAACACACACACACACCAAACACACACACACACCATAACACACACACACACCATAAACACACACACACACCATAACACACACACACACCATAACACACACACACACCATAACACACACACACACCATAACACACACACACACCATAACACACACACACACCATAACACACACACACCATAACACACACACACACACCATAACACACACACACCATAACACACACACACCATAACACACACACACACCATAACACAACACACACACCATAACACACACACACACCATCAAACACACACACACCATAACACACACACACACCATAACACACACACACCATAACACACACACACACCCATAACACACAACACACCATAACCACACACACCACCATAACACACCACACACACCATACACACACACACCATACACACACACACACCATAACACACACACACCATAACACACACACACACCATAACACACACACACACCATAACACACACACACCATAACACACACACACACCATACACACACACACACCATAACACACACACACCATAACACACACACACACCATAACACACACACACCCATAACACACACACACACCATAACACACACACACCATAACACACACACACACCATAACACACACACACCATAACACACACACACCATAACACACACACACACCATAACACACACACACACCATAACACACACACACCAAACACAACACACCACCATAACACACACCATAACACACACCATAACACACACCATAACACACACACACACCATAACACACACACACCATAACACACACACACACCATAACACACACACACACCATAACACACACACACCATAACACACACAACACACCATAACACACACACACACACCATAACACACACACACACACCATAACACACACACACACCATAACACACACACACCATAACACACACACACCATAACACACACACACCATAACACACACACACCATAACACACACACACACCATAACACACACACACACCATAACACACACACACCCATAACACACACACACACCATAACACACACACACCATAACACACACACACACCATAACACACACACACCATAAACACACACACACCATACACACACCACACACCATAACACACACACACACCATAACACCACACACAACCATAACACACACACACACCATAACACACACCATAACACCACACCATAACACACACCATAACACACACCATAACACACACACACACCATAACACACACACACACCATAACACACACACACCATAACACACACACCTGATCAGGCTGTGGAGGACAGCCTCTGTTTTGGTTATGTTTGTTTGTTTTGTTTTTTTCTCTTTCACTCTTGAATTCACTCACCGTTTTGATTCATTTTCTTTTCACCCTGTCCTGTCCTGCCCACCACTCCACCCTCACTCTCTTCACTGTCTCCCTGTCCTGTCCTGCCCACCACTCCACCCTCACTCTCTTCACTGTCACCCTGTCCTGTCCTGCCCACCACTCCACCCTCACTCTCTTCACTGTCTCCCTGTCCTGTCCTGCCCACCACTCCACCCTCACTCTCTTCACTGTCTCCCTGTCCTGTCCTGCCCACCACTCCACCCTCACTCTCTTCACTGTCTCCCTGTCCTGTCCTGCCCACCACTCCACCCTCACTCTCTTCACTGTCACCCTGTCCTGTCCTGCCCACCACTCCACCCTCACTCTCTTCACTGTCTCCCTGTCCTGTCCTGCCCACCACTCCACCCTCACTCTCTTCACTGTCTCCCTGTCCTGTCCTGCCCACCACTCCACCCTCACTCTCTTCACTGTCTCCCTGTCCTGCCCACCCCTCCACCCTCACTCTCTTCACTCCACCCTCACTCTCTTCACTGTCTCCCTGTCCTGCCCACCCCTCCACCCTCACTCTCTTCACTCCACCCTCACTCTCTTCACTGTCTCCCTGTCCTGCCCACCCCTCCACCCTCACTCTCTTCACTCCACCCTCACTCTCTTCACTGTCTCCCTGTCCTGCCCACCCCTCCACCCTCACTCTCTTCACTCCCAACCCTCACTCTCTTCACTGTCTCCCTGTCCTGCCCACCCCTCCACCCTCACTCTCTTCACTCCACCCTCACTCTCTTCACTGTCTCCCTGTCCTGCCCACCCCTCCACCCTCACTCTCTTCACTCCACCCTCACTCTCTTCACTGTCTCCCTGTCCTGCCCACCACTCCACCCTCACTCTCTTCACTCCACCCTCACTCTCTTCACTGTCTCCCTGTCCTGCCCACCACTCCACCCTAACTCTCTCCACTCCACCCTCACTCTCTTCACTGTCTCCCTGTCCTGCCCACCACTCCACCCTCACTCTCTTCACTCCACCCTCACTCTCTTCACTGTCTCCCTGTCCTGCCCACCACTCCACCCTCACTCTCTTCACTCCACCCTCACTCTCTTCACTGTCTCCCTGTCCTGCCCACCACTCCACCCTCACTCTCTTCACTCCACCCTCACTCTCTTCACTCCACCCTCACTCTCTCCACTCCACCCTCACACTCTCCACTGTTCCTTTCTGACCTCCTACCTCATCCAACCTTCGTACCTTCAACCTGTTACACCTCCTCCTCGATGACCCTTGACCCATGACCCCTGTAGCCAGACCAGTGGGAGGTGCCGGACAGTGACGAGGAGATTGTGGAGAAGATCCTGAAGCTTCCTCCTCAGGCCCAGACTCAGGCCTACCACTACCATCAGCAGGGTCATCATCACCACAACGAGCACTTGTTCAGCATCCCAGAGGTCACCGATGAAGAGGATAACAGTGTCGACGAGGACTATAGTCACCGTCGCCACCGCAGGCAGTCCCAAGCCGGGCCCAGCCACCATCCTGATGATCCCCACTACCACAGCCCCAGACACCAACCTCAGCCCCACCACCACCACCACCACCACCACCACCACCACAGCAGCAGACCCGAAGCCAAAGAGCCTTCACCCAGACACAGTGGTGGTGCTGTTTTTCGGGCCCAGAACAGGGTCCACTACACAGACACAGTAGACAGCATCAGCCACCCTGAGGAGGGGCTGCTGGACACCGGGGGCAGTAGGGATGTTTGGGTTCCCCGGGCCACCCAGAAGGCCCACCACGGTGGGGGAGGGAGTAAGGCGGGGACGATGGCCTTGGTAGGCGGACTGGGGGACCGGCTCAGACGAGAAGCCTTGCTACGGAGTCAGATGGCGGTCGCTGCGTTTACGACCCAGGCCACCGGACACACACCGGGTCCGGGCTCCCACCCGGTCAGAAAGACCGTCCGGAAGGTCAATTCCCCGGTGGGCTCGGTAACAGAAATCGACCTTGAGTACGGGACAGACGAGGAGGAGCCGTTGACCTACGACCCCGGGGAACGAGGGGAGGTGGTGGTAGACCAGATGAGCTCTGAGTGGTGGGTGGAGGGGGTACAGCCTGAACCCCGGCCTCTGCTCCGGGGAAAGCCTGCCCTCCAGGCCATCGCAGCTACTGCAGCAGAATGGGTGTGTTGTCACTCGTTGTATCCTGTGGCTGTATTCCCTCTGGATTCCCTGTCTTCGACCGGCGCCTGTGTCGTTGTCAGGTCACCTGTAACTGATGTCCTAGCCACCTAGCGTCTGTCTGTCTGACTGACTGTCTGCACTATCCGTTTCTCCAGACTCATTCAACCTGCACAACCACCTGGTTCTTATCCTATACAACTCGTGTCTCTAACCCTGCACTATTGTACAATCATCTGCTGTCTGTCTTTCTCTCTGACTGACTGTCTCGCTCTGTGTGTGTGTATTTGTTTGTTTGTTTGTGTGTGTGTTTGTTTGTTTGTTTGTGTGTTGACCAGGAGTCTGGCAGAAACCTGTCGTTGGAGGCTGGTGCTGGGTGGAGCGGACAGCCTGGACTATCTCCTAAACTGACCAGGTCAGAGGTCATACATCAGCTCAAAGGTCAGAATCGAATTCCTCCTCTTCACACCCCCCCTCTCTCTATCTCTCTCTCTCTATCTCTCTCTGTCTCTCTGTCTCTCTCTCTCTGTCTCTCTCTCTCTGTCTCTCTCTCTCTCTCTGTCTCTCTCTCTCTGTCTCTCTCTCTCTCTCTCTCTCTCTCTCTGTCTCTCTCTCTCTCTGTCTCTCTCTCTCTCTGTCTCTCTCTCTCTCTCTCTGTCTCTCTCTCTCTCTCTCTCTCTCTGTCTCTCTCTCTCTCTCTCTCTCTCTGTCTCTCTCTCTGTCTCTCTCTCTCTGTCTCTCTCGCTCTCTCTGTCTCTCTTGCTCACTCTCTCTCTGTCTCTCTCTCTGTCTCTCTCGCTCTCTCTGTCTCTCTTGCTCACTCTCTCTCTGTCTCTCTGTCTCTCTCTCGCTCTCTCTCTCGCTCTCTCGCTCTCTCTCTCGCTCTCTCTGTCTCTCTCGCTCTCTCTCTCTGTCTCTCTCGCTGTCTCTCTCGCTCTCTCTCTCTGTCTCTTTCGCTCTCTCTCTCTGTCTCTCTCGCTCTCTCTCTGTCTCTCTCGCTCTCTCTCTGTCTCTCTCGCTCTCTCTCTCACTCTCTCTCACTCTCTCTCACTCTCTCTCTCTCTCAATTCAATTCAATTCAAGGGCTTTATTGGCATGGGAAACATGTGTTAACATTGCCAAAGCAAGTGAGGTAGATAATATATAAAGTGAAATAAGCAATAAAAATTAACAGTAGACATCACACATGCAGAAGTTTCAAAACAATAAAGACATTACAAATGTCATATTATATATATATATACAGTGTTTTAACAATGTACAAATGGTTAAAGGACACAAGATAAAATAAATAAGCATAATATGGGTTGTATTTACAATGGTGTTTGTTCTTCACTGGTTGCCCTTTTCTTGTGGCAACAGGTCACAAATCTTGCTGCTGTGATGGCACACTGTGGAATTTCACCCAGTAGATATGGGAGTTTTTCAAAATTGGATTTGTTTTCGAATTCTTTGTGGATCTGTGTAATCTGAGGGAAATATGTCTCTCTAATATGGTCATACATTGGGCAGGAGGTTAGGAAGTGCAGCTCAGTTTCCACCTCATTTTGTGGGCAGTGAGCACATAGCCTGTCTTCTCTTGAGAGCCATGTCTGCCTACGGTGGCCTTTCTCAATAGCAAGGCTATGCTCGCTGAGTCTGTACATAGTCAAAGCTTTCCTTAATTTTGGGTCACTCACAGTGGTCAGGTATTCTGCCGCTGTGTACTCTCTGTGTAGGGCCAAATAGCATTCTAGCTTGCTCTGTTTTTTTGTTAATTCTTTCCAATGTGTCAAGTAATTATCTTTTTGTTTTCTCATGATTTGGTTGGGTCTATTTGTGCTGCTGTGTGTGTTTGTGTTTGTGAACAGAGCCCCAGGACCAGCTTGCTTAGGGGACTCTTCTCCAGGTTCATCTCTCTGTAGGTGATGGCTTTGTTATGGAAGGTTTGTGAATCGCTTCCTTTTAGGTGGTTGTAGAATTTAACGGCTCTTTTATGGACTTTGATAATTAGTGGGTATCGGCCTAATTCTGCTCTGCATGCATTATTTGGTGTTCTACGTTGTACACGGAGGATATTTTAGCAGAATTCTGCGTGCAGAGTCTCAATTTGGTGTTTGTCCCATTTTGTGAAGTCTTGGTTGGTGAGCGGACCCCAGACCTCACAACCATAAAGGGCAATGGGCTCTATGACTGATTCAAGTATTTTTAGCCAAATCCTAATTGGTATGTTGAAATTTATGTTTCTTTTGATGGCATAGAATGCCCTTCTTGCCTTGTCTCTCAGATCGTTCACAGCTTTGTGGAAGTTACCTGTGGTGTTGATGTTTAGGCCAAGGTATGTATAGTTTTTTGTGTGCTCTGGGGCAACAGTGTCTAGATGGAATTTGTATTTGTGGTCCTGGTGACTGGACCTTTTTTGGAACACCATTATTTTGGTCTTACTGAGATTTACTGTCAGGGCCCAGGTCTGACAGAATCTGTGCATAAGATCTAGGTGCTGC
>NC_034201.2:45703888-45801371 GCF_002021735.2 Oncorhynchus kisutch
GATAAATGGGTTGTATTTACAATGGTGTTTGTTCTTCACTGGTTGCCCTTTTCTTGTGGCAACAGGTCACAAATCTTGCTGCTGTGATGGCACACTGTGGCACACAATTTCACCCAGTAGATATGGGAGTTTTTCAAAATTGGATTTGTTTTCGAATTCTTTGTGGATCTGTGTAATCTGAGGGAAATATGGTCATACATATCTCTCTCTCTCTCTCTCCCTCTCTCACTCTCTCTCTCTCTCTCCCTCCCTCCCTCTCTCTCTCTCTCTCTCTCTCTCTCTTTCTCTCTTTGTCTGTCTCTCTCTCTCTTTCTCCCTCTCAATTCAATTTAATTTGCTTTATTGGCATGACGTAACAATGTGCATGTTGCCAAAGCTTATTTTGGAAATGTTCAATATAAAAATGAGAATCAAAATTGTCAACGGGACAACAGTAACAACAACAACCTAGGGTTAAAATAACCATACATTGAACAACAACAATAAGCATACAGTAGAGGACATGTGCAGGTTGATTGGTCTGTCAGACACTGTCCCTCATCTTATGGCAGGCAGCAATGTAGTGCGCTGCCAACCCACAGCTCTCTGCGTCCTCCCCCAACAGGACGGGTAGCGTATCCTCATCAGAGAGGTCTTTGAAACCTTGAATAAGGGTTTCATATTTGGGAAATTACACTCTAATTGTTTTATATTTTGGACACGTTCCTTTCCTCTACAGGGAGCCAGGTTTTCCTGTGTCTACCCTTCTCAATGGCAAGGCTGTGCTCACTGAGCCTGTAGAGCCTGGGGCAGCAGGGTAGCCTAGTGGTTAGAGCGTTGGACTAGTAACCGGAAGGTTGCAAGTTCAAACCCCCGAGCTGACAAGGTACAAATCTGTCGTTCTGCCCCTGAACAGGCAGTTAACCCACTGTTCCTAGGCCGTCATAACAATCGTCAAATATTTAGCCACGCTGTCGATTTAGGGCCAGATAGCACTGCATCTGCATTTGCTCTGTGTTTGTGCTTGTGTTTCCCAATAAGCAATGTGGTTTTGTTTTGACTGTGTTGTAATTTGGTTTATCCTGATTGATTAGATGTTCTGGTCCTGAGGCTTCAGTGTGTTAGTAGAACAGGTTTGTGAACTCAGCCCCAGGAACAGCTGGATGAGGGGACTCTTTTCTTTGCTCAGCTCTTAGCATTGCAGGGCTTGGTAATGATATGAGAGGGGGTCACTGTGTTTTAGATGTTTCCTAAACTTAATGGCTATTTTTTGAGTTTTTATTATTAGTGGATATTGGCCTAATTCTGCCCTGCATTCATTGTTTGTAGTTTTCCTCTGGACATGTAGGAGAATCTTACAGAACTCTGCATGCAGGGTTTCAATGGGGTGTTTGTCCCATTTGGTGAAATCTTGTTTTGCAAGTGGACCCCACACCTCGCTGCCATAAAGTGCAGTTGGTTCATATGACACATTCAATTAGTTTTAGCCAAATTTGAATAGGTATTTCAACTTGAATGTGCTTTTCAATGGCGTAGAATGCCCTGCGTGCTTTCTCTCTCAGTTCATTCACTGCCTCATTAAGGTGTCCAGTTGAGCTTATATTTAAAGTAATAGTAGTGTGTGCAGTACTCTATATATTTAAACCTCAGTAATAGTAGTGTGTGCAGTACTCTATATATTTAAACCTCAGTAATAGTAGTGTGTGCAGTACTCTATATATTTAAACCTCAGTAATAGTAGTGTGTGCAGTACTCTATATATTTAAACCTCAGTAATAGTAGTGTGTGCAGTGCAGTACTCTATATATTTAAACCTCAGTAATAGTAGTGTGTGCAGTGCAGTACTCTATATATTTAAACCTCAGTAATAGTAGTGTGTGCAGTACTCTATATATTTAAACCTCAGTAATAGTAGTGTGTGCAGTGCAGTACTCTATATATTTAAACCTCAGTAATAGTAGTGTGTGCAGTACTCTATATATTTAAACCTCAGTAATAGTAGTGTGTGCAGTACTCTATATATTTAAACCTCAGTAATAGTAGTGTGTGCAGTACTCTATATATTTAAACCTCAGTAATAGTAGTGTGTGCAGTACTCTATATATTTTGTACCAATTGAGAACTTTGGTCTAATTCCCTGAGATCTGGATCTTCTCTGGAAAATCATTATTTTAGTCTTTCTGGGGTTTACTGCCAGGGCCCAGGTCTGGCAGTACTGCTCTAGCAGGCCCAGGCTCTGCTGTAGGCCATGTGCTGAGGGGGTTTACTGCCAGGGCCCAGGTCTGACAGTACTGCTCTAGCAGGTCCAGGCTCTGCTGTAGGCCATGTGCTGTGGGTGACAGCAGGCATAGGTCATCTGCGAAGAGTAGGCATTTAACTTCTGAATTGTGGAGACTAACACCAGGGGCTGAGGATTTTTCTAGAATAGTGGCCAATTCGTTGATGTAAATATTGAAGAGTACAGGGCTCAGATTGCAACCCTGGCGAAGGCCCCTGCGTCTGGTTAAAGAATTCTGTTCTTTTCTTACTAATTGTAATGTTGCACGTATTGCCCGTATACATTGATTTAATTATGTCATATATTTTACCCGCTACACCACTTTAAATAACTTTGTACAACAGTCCTGTTTGCCAAATAGAATCAAATGCTTTTTGGAAGTCGATAAAGCAAGCGTATATTTTGGTATTATAGTTCAGCTTTTCTTCGCAGTAGGTGAAAGAACAAATAACATGCAGATGGGTACACAGGACACTGTTCACGTACGCCCAGCAAGACTACAGAGGGATCAGGGAAGCCGATGTACAGACGATATAAACATTGTCTTTTTCTCCCTGTCAGCTGGGCTCTGCCTGTAGCCTGACTGTTGCTACATACAGGTGGACTGATCTTCCCCTAATGAGATAGAACCTGGTCTCATTGGAGCAGATTAATCCCTAGTCCACTACAACAGTTCACATGTAGGTCTAGGTAATCAGTCACCATGATTACTACAGCACACAGACAGCCCTGTGGTCAGACTAGGTCATCAGTCACCATGGTTACTACATTATATAGACAGACAGCCCTGTGGTCAGACCAGGTAATCAGTCACCATGGTTACTACATTATATAGACAGACAGCCCTGTGGTCAGACCAGGTAATCAGTCATCATGGTTACTACATCACATAGACAGACAGCTCTGTGTTGTTGCTGTTATTGTATAAGCACATCCAGAGATTATTTTTCTAAGAGTTAGCGAGTGCAGGGGGCCATGCTCTGTGTTTCTGCTTTCCCCTCTTCCTCTCTCCCTCCTTTCCTCTCTTCCCCCTCTCCCCCCCTTCCTCCTCTTTCCCCCGCCTCCTCTTTCCCCCCTCCTCCTCTTTCCCCCACTCCTCCTTCCCCCCCTCCTTCTCCCCCCTCTTCCTCCTTTCGCTCTCTTCCCCCTCTTCCTCCTTACCTCTCTTACCCCTCCTCCTCTTCCACCCTTCCTCCTACTCCTCTCCCCCTCCCCTCCTCCTCCCCCCCACCCCTCCCCCCTCTTCCTCCTTTCCCTCTCTTCCTCTCTTCCCGGGGATCATAGACATACGCACGTTTCTTTCTGAAGCAGCTTAGGCCCCACTGGCTCAGGCTCAGGGCATTAGCTTGATTACCTCTCTTATGGACACGCCCGGACCACGCCATTACACAGCAGAGAGGGGGGGGGGGGCTCTACCACGCCATTACACAGCAGAGAGGGGGGGGTGGGCTCTACCACGCCATTACACAGCAGAGAGGGGGGGGGGAGCTCTACCATGCCATTACACAGCAGAGAGGGGGGGGGGGGGGTGAGCTCTACCACGCCATTACACAGTAGAGAGGAGGGGGGGGGGTGAGCTATACCACGCCATTACACAGCAGAGAGGGGGGGGGGGGGGGGGCTCTACCACGCCATTACACAGCAGAGAGGGGGGGGGGTGAGCTATACCACGCAATTACACAGCAGAGAGGGGGGGGGGGGGGTGAGCTATACCACGCCATTACACAGCAGAGAGGGGGGGGGAGCTCTACCACGCCATTACACAGCAGAGAGGGGGGGGGTGAGCTCTACCACGCCATTACACAGAGAGGGGGGGGGAGCTCTACCACGCCATTACACAGCAGGGGGGGGGGGGGAGCTCTACCACGCCATTACACAGCAGAGAGGGGGGGGGTGAGCTCTACCACGCCATTACACAGCAGAGAGGGGGGGGTGAGCTCTACCACGCCATTACACAGCAGAGCGGTGGGGGGGGGGGGCTCTAAGACACCATTACACAGCAGAGGGGGGGGGGGAGGGTGAGCTCTACCACGCCATTACACAGCAGAGGGGGGGGGGGGTTGAGCTCTACCACGCCATTACACAGCAGGGCGGGGGGGGGGGGGGCGCTCCTAACTGTTGCTCAAAATAATGTGAGTTCTGTTTGTGTGTTTGCGTGCAGAGAGCATGGATCATTCATGGCCTATAGGAGACAATGAGGTTCGTATCTTTGTGGCTCTGTTCCCCTACGACCCGGTCAACATGTCTCCCAACCCCGACGCTGCTGAGGAAGAACTGCCCTTCAGAGAGGGACAAATCATCAAGGTATGGAACCTGCCAGAATAATCCCAGTGATATTCCTGTCACTATGTTAGACACTCATCCGATCTGTCAATAATTGTTGGTTGTGGCCTCCTGAGTGGCACATCGCAGTGCTTGAGGCGTCACTACAGACCCGGGTTCAATCCCAGGCTGTGTCGCAGCCAGCCGAGACCGGGAAACCCATGAGGCGGCGCACAATTGGCCCATCGTTGGCCGGGTTAGGGGAAGGTTTGGCCAGCCGGAATGTCCTTGTTCCATCGCACTCTAGCGCCTCCTTGTGGCTGGCTGGGCGCATGCAAGCTGACTTCGGTTGCCAGCTTTACGGTGTTTCCTCCCACACATTGGCACAGCTGGCTTCCGGGTTAAGCGAGCAGTGTGTCAAGAAGCAGAGCGGCTTGGTAGGATGCGTGGCTCTCGACCTTTGCCTCGCCCAAGTCCATATGGGAGTTGCAGCGATGGGACAAGACTGTAACTACCAATTGGATATCACGAAATTGGGGATAAAAAAGGGTGAAAAGTAGAAAAATATGTTTAAAAAATTCAAAATGATAGTGGAAACGTTTCTCCATGTTATCTCTCCTCTATAAATGAGGTAGTCAGACAATAACACAACCTAACAGTCGCCATCTTGGTTTTCCCCCCCCCCCATCCTCCTCCAGATCTACGGAGACAAAGACTCGGATGGATTCTACCGCGGCGAGTCGAGCGGTCGTCATGGTTACGTGCCATGTAACATGGTGTCAGAGATTCAGGTGGAGGACGAGGAGACCAGAGAGACACTCCTGCAGCAGGGCTTCCTGTCTACCGCAACAAACATGGAGAAGATAGGTAGGCATAGCTGTCAGCCATAACACCGTCCAATCATCAAATGGTTTTACCGCTGTCAATCATATCAACATCCAATGCCAACTGGGTTCATCCCACAAGGGCCTATTAAACAGGGCCTGATCCAAGTAACACGTCGTCCATGTAATCAAACAATGAATCAGTCAAGTACGTTGTATTTGTATAGTGCTTTCTGTTTGCTGTCAGCTCTATGGTTTTGTCTTGATGTTGTCAGCCTGTACGCATCACCGTAGAATGTGTACGAACTGAGGTCTTTCAACAGGTGTGGGTATGTTCTTTGTGGTGTTTGTTTCACGAAATCCCCATTTTTTTCCATGGAGTGGACAGTGAAACAATGTGATAACACAAGTTCTGTATGACATGTAGCGTGACGGATGTTATGACGTTCAGAACTGCCAACACATGTTTATGTTTTACTCCTCTCCTTCTAGTCTTAATTTTATTAAATATATATAGATATAGATATATAGATATAGGTATATAGATATAGATATATAGATATAGGTATATAGATATAGATATATAGAAAGATATATAGATATAGGTATATAGATATAGATATATAGATATAGATATATAGATATATAGATATAGGTATATAGATATAGATATATAGAAAGATATATAGATATAGATACATAGATATATAGATATACTGTAGATATAGATATACTGTAGATATAGATATATATAGATATAGATATATAGATATATAGATATATATAGATATAGATATATAGATATATATATATATATATATAGATATAGATATATAGATATAGGTATATAGATATAGATATATAGATATAGGTATATAGATATATAGATATATATAGATATAGATATATAGATATATATATATATAGATATAGATATATAGATATATAGATATAGGTATATAGATATAGATATATAGAAAGATATATAGATATAGATACATAGATATATAGATATAGGTATATAGATATAGATATATAGAAAGATATATAGATATAGATACATAGATATATAGATATACTGTAGATATAGATATATAGATATAGATACATAGATACATAGATATACTGTAGATATAGATATATATAGATATAGATATATAGATATAGATGTAGAAAACACAAATAAGTAAAACCCTTGAATGAGTAGGTGTGTCCAAACGTTTTACTGGTACTGTACATATATATAGATATATATATAGATATATAGATATAGGTATATAGATATAGATATATGTATATATATATATGTACAGTACCAGTAAAACGTTTGGACACACCTACTCATTCAAGGGTTTTACTTATTTGTGTTTTCTACATTGTAGAATAATAGTGAAGACATCAAAACTATGAAATAACACATATTGTATGGAATCATGTAGTGACCAAAAAGTGTTAAACAAATCAAAATATATTCTATATTTTAGATTCTATCTCTAATGAACTTATCCTCTGCAGCAGAGGTAACTCTGGGTCTTCCTTTCCTGTGGCGGTCCTCATGAGAGACAGTTTCGTCGTAGCGTTTGATGGTTTTTGCGACTTCACTTGCAGAAACTTTAAAAGTTATTGAAATGTTCTGTATTGACTAACCTTCATGTCTTAAAGTAATGATGGACTGTTGTTTCTCTTTGCTTATTTGAGCTGTTCTTGCCATAATATGGACTTGTTCTTTTACTAAAAAGGGCTATCTTCTGTATATCACCCCTACCTTGTCACAACACAACTGATTGGCTCAAATGCATTAAGAAGGAAAGTAATTCCACAAATTAACTTTTAACAAGGAACACCTGTTAATTGAAATTCATTCCAGGTGACTACCTCATGAAGCTGGTTGAGAGAATTCCAAGAGTGTGCAAATCTGTCATCAAGGCAAAGGGGTGGCTACTTTGAAGAATCTCAAATTAAAAGAAAATTCCAAATTTGTTGGAGGAATTCCTCAGAAGTGATAGAACAACAGCTGCATCTTGGTTAATGGAAAACACACATTTAACTCATGATCTCGTTGCTGTTCATGAGTTCTCACTTTAAATGACTCATGTCCCGAGTAAGATTTGTGCTATTTGATTAAATGAAAAAGTAAATCAAATAAATCTTACTCCTATGAGCTGCTTTGTATGCTTTCATGGTTCGTCTTTAATTGCACTTGGATGTTTGTGTTTGCTGACTGTTTTAGGATAACCATCCTAGCTTGAGCTTATGGGTTGTTCGTCAACTCTGTGTCTTGTGACTCATTTCAAAGAATTGTCAGAAGCATAAGTTAGTGGGATAAGCTGTTGGGGGGGGGGCTAAGTGCTATGGACCCAAACACGCGCACAAACACACAGCATTAACCACCCAGCCAACTAGAGAAAGCTGATAAAACAATATGTCTCTATTTCATGTTTCTATTTCCGCCAAAAGGATCCTCTTCGGATGGTTTAACCCTTTCACTTCCACCTCCTGTGTTCTGTTCGCTGGTTATTTACTATTGGTTGGTTTATAAAATGGCTTTTTACAGGCTTCAAACTCATTCTGTCTCTTGTCTGGTCTGCTTCTTCATGGTTCTGCCGTCTCCGTCTGTCTGTCTGTTTTTTCGTTTTGGTTTCAAATTTGGTTTTCCTTTTTTTTTTTTTTCATAAAGGCACTCGCTCACATGCACAGCTTCCGCGTCGCCCTGTCCCACCGCCGAAACCGAGACGATCCAAGAAAGGTGTGTCTCGCTGTCGCTGCTGATTAGCTGTCTCTCTCTCTCCTTTCTCCTTCCCTCTTTCCCACTCCTCTATCACTATGATCAGAGGGGATCTGTGGATTCACACTGTTCCATATCCAAAACATTATAATGATCTGTGGATTCACACTGTCCAACATCCAAAACATTATCATTATCTGTGGATTCACACTGTTCAATATCAAAAACATTATAATGATCTGTGGATTCACACTGTCCAACATCCAAAACATTATAAGGATCTGTAGATTCACACTGTTCCATATCCAAAACGTTATAATGATCTGTGGATTCACACTGTCCAACATCCAAAACATTATCATGATCTGTGGATTCACACTGTTCAATATCCAAAACATTATAATGATCTGTGGATTCACACTGTTCAATATCCAAAACATTATAATGATCTGTGGATTCACATTGTTCAATATCCAAAACATTATAATGATCTGTGGATTCACACTGTTCAATATCCAAAACATAATAATGATCTGTGGGTTCACACTGTTCAATATCAAAAACATTATAATGATCTGTGGATTCACACTGTTCAATATCCAAAACATTATAATGATCTGTGGATTCACACTGTTCAATATCCAAAACAGTATAATGATCTGTGGATTCACATTGTTCAATATCCAAAACATTATAATGATCTGTGGATTCACACTGTTCAATATCAAAAACATTATCATTATCTGTGGATTCACACTTCAATATTTACATTATAATGATCTGTGGATTCACAGTATTCAACATCAACATTATAATGATCTGTGGATTCACAGTATTCAACATCAACATTATAATGATCTGTGGATTCACAGTATTCAACATCAACATTATAATGAACTGTGGATTCACAGTATTCAACATCAACATTATAATGAACTGTGGATTCACAGTATTCAACATCAACATTATAATGATCTTCCTTAGACTAAGATGTAGGAGGCCTAAAACTTAGATTGATGCAGTTCCTGGTTATAGCGTTTTGAATATACAAATTGCCCTAGTTTCAGTGCAGTTCCCTCTTCCTTCAGCATCCCCTCTGATCTCCTTATGTCTGTCTCCTGTGTGACTGTATAATATAAGATCTGGCCTCGGGCTCCTCTCTCTAGGGTTGGCTTGGGTTTCTACATTTAGTTTGATTGTACTACTGAGTGTGTCCGAACCAGGAGGACCAGGGTGAAATGCTCCATTTAACCTGCTCCTCTGTCCCCACCCAACCTCACTCCCATACCCATCTGCTCTTCCAGTGGAGGCTGCTGCGCTGTGGGAAGATAGCTTAGACTCCTCCAGTCAAGGTTTGTAACATATCCGTTAGTCTCTCTCTCTCTCTCTCTCTCTCTCTCTCTCTCTCTGCCCCCCCCCCCCCCCCCTTGCCTGCTCTAGTGTCCACTGGAAACCTGCATGTATTAGAAAAGATACGCATGACATCGTCGTTACACCGGCTCTCTAGACGTTACACTGGCTCTCTAGACGTTACACTGGCTCTCTAGACGTAACACTGGCTCTCTAGACGTTACACTGGCTCTCTAGACGTTACACTGGCTCTCTAGACCTTTCTCTAACTTCTCAAGTCTCCACTGGAAACCTGCATGTGTTATACTAGATACCCATGACATCATCAACATGCGACCTCTCTAAATCTGTCTCTGACTTGCTGCGTCATTCTAACGGGCTGACATGAATTAACCTCATCCTGCTGCCACCAAGGACTGTCTGCTTGCCTGTTGATAACAGTGCTGGTGATGATGATGTCCTCTTCCTCCTGATGTTGTGTCATGTAATGTTCTAAGGGACATCATCACTACATGAACTCTCAAGTCTCTTCTTGTTTTGCACTGACAGTTATAGTGACACTCAAACACACACACACACTTTCACATACACACTTAAACACACACACACACACTTACACTTTCACAGACACACACAGTCAAACACACACACTTTCACATACACACTTAAAATTTCACATACACGCACACTCAAACGCACACACACTCTTTCACATACACACACTTACACGCACACTTTCATATACACACTTACACGCACACTCAAACGCACACACACACACACTTTCACATACACACTTACAATTTCACATACACACACACTCAAACGCACACACACACTTTCACATACACACACTTACACGCACACTTTCATATACACACTTACACGCACACTCAAATGCACACACACACACACACACACACTTTCACATACACACTTACAATTTCACATACACACACACTCAAACGCACACACACACTTTCACATACACACACTTACACGCACACTTTCATATACACACTTACACTCACACTCAAACGCGCACACACACACACACTTTCACATACACACTTACACGCACACTCAAACACACACACACACACACACTTTCACATACACACCTACACGCACACTCAAACACACACACACACTTTCTCTTTCACATACACACACACTTTCACATACACACACACACACTTACACTTTCACATACACTACATATGCACACACACAACACACTTTTAAACTCATCATATACTGCTGCTAATCTGTTTTTATTATTATTATCTATCCTGATGCCTTGTCACTTTACCCTGCCTTCATGTACACATCTACCTCAAATACCTTATTATTATCTATCCTGATGCCTAGTCACTTTACCCTGCCTTCATGTACACATCTACCTCAAATACCTTATTATTATCTATCCTGATGCCTTGTCACTTTACCCTGCCTTCATGTACACATCTACCTCAAATACCTTATTATTATCTATCCTGATGCCTTGTCACTTTACCCTGCCTTCATGTACATATCTACCTCAAATACCTCTTTCTCCTGCACATTGATCTACTACTGCTACTCCCTGTATATAGCTGCACATTGATCTGGTACTTCCTGTATATAGCTGCACATTGAGCTGGTACTTCCTGTATATAGCTGCACATTGATCTGGTACTTCCTGTATATAGCTGCACATTGAGCTGGTACTGGTACTTCCTGCATATAGCTGCACATTGAGCTGGTACTGGTACTTCCTGTATATAGCTGAACATTTATCTGGTACTTCCTGTATATATCTCCACATTGATCTGATACTCCCTGTATATAGCTGCACATTGATCTGGTGCTGGTACTCCCTGTACATAGCTCTACATTGATCTGGTACTTCCTGTATATAGCTCCACATTGATCTGGTACTGGTACTAACCTGTATATAGCTCCACATTGATCTGGTCCTTCCTGTATATAGCTCCACATTGATCTGGTACTTCCTGTATATAGCTCCACATTGATCTGGTACTAACCTGTATATAGCTCAACATTGATCTGGTGCTCCCTGTATATAGCTCCACATTGATCTGGTACTTCCTGTATATATTTCCTGTATATAGCTCCACATTGATCTGGTACTTCCTGTATATAGCTCCACATTGATCTGGTACTGGTGCTCCCTGTATATAGCTCCACATTGATCTGGTACTAACCTGTATATAGCTCCACATTGATCTGGTACTAACCTGTATATAGCTCCACATTGATCTGGTACTAACCTGTATATAGCTCCACATTGATCTGGTACTCCCTGTATATAGCTCCACATTGATCTGGTGCTCCCTTTATATAGCTCCACATTGATCTGGTACTGGTGCTCCCTGTATATAGCTCCACATTGATCTGGTACTAACCTGTATATAGATCCACATTGATCTGGTACTGGTGCTCCCTGTATATAGCTCTAAATTGATCTGGTACTGTTACTAACCTGTAGATAGCTCCACATTGATCTGGTAATTCCTGTTTATAGCTCCACATTGATCTGGTACTAGTTCTCCCTGTATATTGCTCCACATTGATCTGGTACTGGTAGTCCCTGTATATAGCTCCACATTGATCTGATACTTCCTGTATATAGCTCCACATTGATCTGGTACTGGTACTCCCTGTATATAGCTCCACATTGATCTGGTACTGGAACTAACCTGTATATAGCTCCACATTGATCTGGTCCTTCCTGTATATAGCTCCACATTGATCTGGTACTTCCTGTATATAGCTCCACATTGATCTGGTACTAACCTGTATATAGCTCAACATTGATCTGGTGCTCCCTGTATATAGCTCCACATTGATCTGGTACTTCCTGTATATATTTCCTGTATATAGCTCCACATTGATCTGGTACTTCCTGTATATAGCTCCACATTGATCTGGTACTGGTGCTCCCTGTATATAGCTCCACATTGATCTGGTACTAACCTGTATATAGCTCCACATTGATCTGGTCCTTCCTGTATATAGCTCCACATTGATCTGGTACTAACCTGTATATAGCTCCACATTGATCTGGTCCTTCCTGTATATAGCTCCACATTGATCTGGTACTAACCTGTATATAGCTCCACATTGATCTGGTACTAACCTGTATATAGCTCCACATTGATCTGGTGCTCCCTGTATATAGCTCCACATTGATCTGGTGCTCCCTGTATATATCTCCACATTGATCTGGTGCTCCCTGTATATAGCTCCACATTGATCTGGTACTGGTGCTCCCTGTATATAGCTCCACATTGATCTGGTACTAACCTGTATATAGATCCACATTGATCTGGTACTGGTGCTCCCTGTATATAGCTCTAAATTGATCTGGTACTGTTACTAACCTGTATATAGCTCCACATTGATCTGGTAATTCCTGTTTATAGCTCCACATTGATCTGGTACTAGTTCTCCCTGTATATTGCTCCACATTGATCTGGTACTGGTACTCCCTGTATATAGCTCCACATTGATCTGGTACTTCCTGTATATAGCTCCACATTGATCTGGTACTCCCTGTATATAGCTCCACATTGATCTGGTACTGGTACTCCCTGTATATAGCTCCACATTGATCTGGTACTTCCTGTATATAGCTCCACATTGATCTGGTACTGGTACTAACCTGTATATAGCTCCACATTGATCTGGTCCTTCCTGTATATAGCTCCACATTGATCTGGTACTTCCTGTATATAGCTCCACATTGATCTGGTACTAACATGTATATAGCTCCACATTGATCTAGTACTTCCTGTATATAGCTCCACATTGATCTGGTACTAACCTGTATATAGCTCCACATTGATCTGGTACTTCCTGTATATATTTCCTGTATATAGCTCCACATTGATCTGGTACTTCCTGTATATAGCTCCACATTGATCTGGTACTTCCTGTATATATTTCCTGTATATAGCTCCACGTTGATCTGGTACTTCCTGTATATAGCTCCACATTGATCTGGTACTGGTGCTCCCTGTATATAGCTCCACATTGATCTGGTACTAACCTGTATATAGCTCCACATTGATCTGGTACTTCCTGTATATAGCTCCACATTGATCTGGTACTAACCTATATATAGCTCCACATTGATCTGGTGCTCCCTGTATATAGCTCCACATTGATCTGGTACTTCCTGTATATAGCTCCACATTGATCTGGTACTTCCTGTATATAGCTCCACATTGATCTGGTACTGGTGCTCCCTGTATATAGCTCCACATTGATCTGATACTTCCTGTATATAGCTCCACATTGATCTGGTACTGGTGCTCCCTGTATATAGCTCCACATTGATCTGGTACTGGTACTAACCTGTATATAGCTCCACATTGATCTGGTATTAACCTGTACATAGCTCCGCATTGATCTGGTACTTCCTGTTTATCGCTCCACATTGATCTGGTGCTCCCTGTATATAGCTCCACATTGATCTGGTACTGGTGCTCCCTGTATATAGCTCCACATTGATCTGGTACTGGTACTAACCTGTACATAGCTCCGCATTGATCTGGTACTTCCTGTTTATCGCTCCACATTGATCTGGTACTGGTGCTCCCTGTTTATCGCTCCACATTGATCTGGTACTTCCTGTATATAGCTCCACATTGATCTGGTACTGTTGCTCCCTGTATATAGCTCCACATTGATCTGGTACTGGTGCTCCCTGTTTATCGCTCCACATTGATCTGGTACTTCCTGTATATAGCTCCACATTGATCTGGTACTGGTGCTCCCTGTTTATCGCTCCACATTGATCTGGTACTTCCTGTATATAGCTCCACATTGATCTGGTACGGGTGCTCCCTGTATATAGCTCCACATTGATCTGGTACTGGTGCTCCCTGTTTATCGCTCCACATTGATCTGGTACTTCCTGTATATAGCTCCACATTGATCTGGTACTGGTGCTCCCTGTTTATCGCTCCACATTGATCTGGTACTTCCTGTATATAGCTCCACATTGATCTGGTACTGGTGCTCCCTGTATATAGCTCCACATTGATCTGGTACTTCCTGTTTATCGCTCCACATTGATCTGGTACTTCCTGTATATCGCTCCACATTGATCTGGTACTGGTGCTCCCTGTTTATCGCTCCACATTGATCTGGTACTGGTGCTCCCTGTTTATCGCTCCACATTGATCTGGTACTGGTGCTCCCTGTTTATCGCTCCACATTGATCTGGTACTTCCTGTATATAGCTCCACATTGATCTGGTACTGGTGCTCCCTGTATATAGCTCCACATTGATCTGGTACTGGTGCTCCCTGTTTATCGCTCCACATTGATCTGGTACTTCCTGTATATAGCTCCACATTGATCTGGTACTGGTGCTCCCTGTTTATCGCTCCACATTGATCTGGTACTTCCTGTATATAGCTCCACATTGATCTGGTACTGGTGCTCCCTGTATATAGCTCCACATTGATCTGGTACTGGTGCTCCCTGTTTATCGCTCCACATTGATCTGGTACTTCCTGTGTATAGCTCCACATTGATCTGGTACTGGTGCTCCCTGTTTATCGCTCCACATTGATCTGGTACTTCCTGTATATAGCTCAACATTGATCTGGTACTGGTGCTCCCTGTATATAGCTCCACATTGATCTGGTACTTCCTGTTATCGCTCCACATTGATCTGGTACTTCCTGTATATCACTCCACATTGATCTGGTACTTCCTGTATATCGCTCCACATTGATCTGGTACTTCCTGTTTATCGCTCCACATTGATCTGGTACTTCCTGTATATAGCTCCACATTGATCTGGTACTGGTGCTCCCTGTATATAGCTCCACATTGATCTGGTACTAACCTGTATATAGCTCCACATTGATCTGGTACTAACCTGTATATAGCTCCACATTGATCTGGTACTAACCTGTATATAGCTCCACATTGATCTGGTACTAACCTGTATATAGCTCCACATTGATCTGGTACTAACCTGTATATAGCTCCACATTGATCTGGTGCTCCCTGTATATAGCTCCACATTGATCTGGTGCTCCCTGTATATATCTCCACATTGATCTGGTGCTCCCTGTATATAGCTCCACATTGATCTGGTACTGGTGCTCCCTGTATATAGCTCCACATTGATCTGGTACTAACCTGTATATAGATCCACATTGATCTGGTACTGGTGCTCCCTGTATATAGCTCTAAATTGATCTGGTACTGTTACTAACCTGTATATAGCTCCACATTGATCTGGTAATTCCTGTTTATAGCTCCACATTGATCTGGTACTAGTTCTCCCTGTATATTGCTCCACATTGATCTGGTACTGGTACTCCCTGTATATAGCTCCACATTGATCTGGTACTTCCTGTATATAGCTCCACATTGATCTGGTTCTTCCTGTATATAGCTCCACATTGATCTGGTACTCCCTGTATATAGCTCCACATTGATCTGGTACTGGTACTTCCCTGTATATAGCTCCACATTGATCTGGTACTTCCTGTATATAGCTCCACATTGATCTGGTACTGGTACTAACCTGTATATAGCTCCACATTGATCTGGTCCTTCCTGTATATAGCTCCACATTGATCTGGTACTTCCTGTATATAGCTCCACATTGATCTGGTACTAACATGTATATAGCTCCACATTGATCTAGTACTTCCTGTATATAGCTCCACATTGATCTGGTACTAACCTGTATATAGCTCCACATTGATCTGGTACTTCCTGTATATATTTCCTGTATATAGCTCCACATTGATCTGGTACTTCCTGTATATAGCTCCACATTGATCTGGTACTTCCTGTATATATTTCCTGTATATAGCTCCACATTGATCTGGTACTTCCTGTATATAGCTCCACATTGATCTGGTACTGGTGCTCCCTGTATATAGCTCCACATTGATCTGGTACTAACCTGTATATAGCTCCACATTGATCTGGTACTTCCTGTATATAGCTCCACATTGATCTGGTACTAACCTATATATAGCTCCACATTGATCTGGTGCTCCCTGTATATAGCTCCACATTGATCTGGTACTTCCTGTTTATAGCTCCACATTGATCTGGTACTTCCTGTATATAGCTCCACATTGATCTGGTACTGGTGCTCCCTGTATATAGCTCCACATTGATCTGGTACTGGTACTAACCTGTATATAGCTCCACATTGATCTGGTACTAACCTGTACATAGCTCCGCATTGATCTGGTACTTCCTGTTTATCGCTCCACATTGATCTGGTGCTCCCTGTATATAGCTCCACATTGATCTGGTACTGGTGCTCCCTGTATATAGCTCCACATTGATCTGGTACTGGTACTAACCTGTACATAGCTCCGCATTGATCTGGTACTTCCTGTTTATCGCTCCACATTGATCTGGTACTTCCTGTTTATCGCTCCACATTGATCTGGTACTGGTGCTCCCTGTTTATCGCTCCACATTGATCTGGTACTTCCTGTATATAGCTCCACATTGATCTGGTACTGTTGCTCCCTGTATATAACTCCACATTGATCTGGTACTGGTGCTCCCTGTTTATCGCTCCACATTGATCTGGTACTTCCTGTATATAGCTCCACATTGATCTGGTACTGGTGCTCCCTGTTTATCGCTCCACATTGATCTGGTACTTCCTGTATATAGCTCCACATTGATCTGGTACGGGTGCTCCCTGTATATAGCTCCACATTGATCTGGTACTGGTGCTCCCTGTTTATCGCTCCACATTGATCTGGTACTTCCTGTATATAGCTCCACATTGATCTGGTACTGGTGCTCCCTGTTTATCGCTCCACATTGATCTGGTACTTCCTGTATATAGCTCCACATTGATCTGGTACTGGTGCTCCCTGTATATAGCTCCACATTGATCTGGTACTTCCTGTTTATCGCTCCACATTGATCTGGTACTTCCTGTATATCGCTCCACATTGATCTGGTACTGGTGCTCCCTGTTTATCGCTCCACATTGATCTGGTACTGGTGCTCCCTGTTTATCGCTCCACATTGATCTGGTACTTCCTGTATATAGCTCCACATTGATCTGGTACTGGTGCTCCCTGTATATAGCTCCACATTGATCTGGTACTGGTGCTCCCTGTTTATCGCTCCACATTGATCTGGTACTTCCTGTATATAGCTCCACATTGATCTGGTACTGGTGCTCCCTGTTTATCGCTCCACATTGATCTGGTACTTCCTGTATATAGCTCCACATTGATCTGGTACTGGTGCTCCCTGTATATAGCTCCACATTGATCTGGTACTGGTGCTCCCTGTTTATCGCTCCACATTGATCTGGTACTTCCTGTATATAGCTCCACATTGATCTGGTACTGGTGCTCCCTGTTTATCGCTCCACATTGATCTGGTACTTCCTGTATATAGCTCAACATTGATCTGGTACTGGTGCTCCCTGTATATAGCTCCACATTGATCTGGTACTTCCTGTTTATCGCTCCACATTGATCTGGTACTTCCTGTATATCACTCCACATTGATCTGGTACTTCCTGTAAATCGCTCCACATTGATCTGGTACTTCCTGTTTAATCGCTCCACATTGATCTGGTACTTCCTGTATATAGCTCCACATTGATCTGGTACTGGTGCTCCCTGTATATAGCTCCACATTGATCTGGTACTTCCTGTTTATCGCTCCACATTGATCTGGTACTTCCTGTATATCGCTCCACATTGATCTGGTACTTCCTGTATATCGCTCCACATTGATCTGGTACTTCCTGTTTATCGCTCCACATTGATCTGGTGCTCCCTGTTTATCGCTCCACATTGATCTGGTACTGGTGCTCCCTGTTTATCGCTCCACATTGATCTGGTGCTCCCTGTATATAGCTCCACATTGATCTGGTACGGGTGCTCCCTGTATATAGCTCCACATTGATCTGGTACTTCCTGTATATAGCTCCACATTGATCTGGTACTGGTGCTCCCTGTATATAGCTCCACATTGATCTGGTACTGGTACTAACCTGTATATAGCTCCACATTGATCTGGTACTTCCTGTTTATCGCTCCACATTGATCTGGTACTGGTACTAACCTGTATATAGCTCCACATTGATCTGGTACTTCCTGTTTATCGCTCCACATTGATCTGGTACGGGTGCTCCCTGTATATAGCTCCACATTGATCTGGTACTTCCTGTATATAGCTCCACATTGATCTGGTACGGGTGCTCCCTGTATATAGCTCCACATTGATCTGGTATGGGTGCTCCCTGTATATAGCTCCACATTGATCTGGTATGGGTGCTCCCTGTATATAGCTCCACATTGATCTGGTACGGGTGCTCCCTGTATATAGCTCCACATTGATCTGGTACTTCCTGTATATAGCTCCACATTGATCTGGTACGGGTGCTCCCTGTATATAGCTCCACATTGATCTGGTACTGTCCTGTATATAGCTCCACATTGATCTGGTACGGGTGCTCCCTGTATATAGCTCCACATTGATCTGGTACGGGTGCTCCCTGTATATAGCTCCACATTGATCTGGTACGGGTGCTCCCTGTATATAGCTCCACATTGATCTGGTACTTCCTGTATATAGCTCCACATTGATCTGGTACGGGTGCTCCCTGTATATAGCTCCACATTGATCTGGTACGGGTGCTCCCTGTATATAGCTCCACATTGATCTGGTACGGGTGCTCCCTGTATATAGCTCCACATTGATCTGGTACTTCCTGTATATAGCTCCACATTGATCTGGTACGGGTGCTCCCTGTATATAGCTCCACATTGATCTGGTATGGGTGCTCCCTGTATATAGCTCCACATTGATCTGTATGGGTGCTCCCTGTATATAGCTCCACATTGATCTGGTATGGGTGCTCCCTGTATATAGCTCCACATTGATCTGGTATGGGTGCTCCCTGTATATAGCTCCACATTGATCTGGTACGGGTGCTCCCTGTATATAGCTCCACATTGATCTGGTATGGGTGCTCCCTGTATATAGCTCCACATTGATCTGGTACGGGTGCTCCCTGTATATAGCTCCACATTGATCTGGTATGGGTGCTCCCTGTATATAGCTCCACATTGATCTGGTACGGGTGCTCCCTGTATATAGCTCCACATTGATCTGGTACTTCCTGTATATAGCTCCACATTGATCTGGTACGGGTGCTCCCTGTATATAGCTCCACATTGATCTGGTACGGGTGCTCCCTGTATATAGCTCCACATTGATCTGGTATGGGTGCTCCCTGTATATAGCTCCACATTGATCTGGTACGGGTGCTCCCTGTATATAGCTCCACATTGATCTGGTACGGGTGCTCCCTGTATATAGCTCCACATTGATCTGGTACGGGTGCTCCCTGTTTATCGCTCCACATTGATCTGGTACTTCCTATATATAGCTCCACATTGATCTGGTACGGGTGCTCCCTGTATATAGCTCCACATTGATCTGGTATGGGTGCTCCCTGTATATAGCTCCACATTGATCTGGTACGGGTGCTCCCTGTATATAGCTCCACATTGATCTGGTACGGGTGCTCCCTGTATATAGCTCCACATTGATCTGGTATGGGTGCTCCCTGTATATAGCTCCACATTGATCTGGTACGGGTGCTCCTGTATATAGCTCCACATTGATCTGGTACGGGGTGCTCCCTGTATTATAGCTCCACATTGATCTGGTATGGGTGCTCCCTGTATATAGCTCCACATTGATCTGGTATGGGGTGCTCCCTGTATATAGCTCCACATTGATCTGGTATGGGTGCTCCCTGTATATAGCTCCACATTGATCTGGTATGGGTGCTCCCTGTATATAGCTCCACATTGATCTGGTATGGGTGCTCCCTGTATATAGCTCCACATTGATCTGGTACGGGTGCTCCCTGTATATAGCTCCACATTGATCTGGTACGGGTGCTCCCTGTATATAGCTCCACATTGATCTGGTATGGGTGCTCCCTGTATATAGCTCCACATTGATCTGGTACGGGTGCTCCCTGTATATAGCTCCACATTGATCTGGTATGGGTGCTCCCTGTATATTAGCTCCACTTGATCTGGTACTTCCTGTATATAGCTTCCACATTGATCTGGTATGGGGTGCTCCCTGTATATAGCTCCACATTGATCTGGTATGGGTGCTCCCTGTATATAGCTCCACATTGATCTGGTACTTCCTGTATATAGCTCCACATTGATCTGTGCTCCTGTATATAGCTCCACATTGATCTGGTATGGGTTGCTCCTGTATATAGCTCCACATTGATCTGGTATGGGTGCTCCCTGTATATAGCTCCACATTGATCTGGTATGGGTGCTCCCTGTATATAGCTCCACATGATCTGGTATGGGTGCTCCCTGTATATATAGCTCCAGCTCCACATTGATCTGGTACTGGGTGCTCCCTGTATATAGCTCCACATTGATCTGGTATGGGTGCTCCTGTATATAGCTCCACATTGATCTGGTATGGGTGCTCACCTGTATATAGCTCCACATTGATCTGGTACTTCTGTATATAGCTCCACATTGATCTGGTACGGGTGCTCCCTGTATATAGCTCCACATTGATCTGGTATGGGTGCTCCCTGTATATAGCTCACAATTGATCTGGTATGGGTGCTCCCTGTATTATAGCCTCCACATTGATCTGGTACGGGTGCTCCCTGTATATAGCTCCACATTGATCCTGGTACGGGTGCTCCCTGTATATAGCTCCACATTGATCTGGTATGGGTGCTCCCTGTATATAGCTCCACATTGATCTGGTACGGAGTGCTCCTGTATATAGCTCCACATTGATCTGGTATGGGTGCTCCCTGTATATAGCTCCACATTGATCTGGTACTTCCTGTATATAGCTCCACATGATCTGGTCGGGTGCCTCCCTGTATATAGCTCCACATTGATCTGCGTACTTTCCTGATATAGCTCCACCTTGATCTGGTAGGGGCTTCCCTGTATATAGCTCCACATTGATCTGGTACGGGTGCTCCCTGTATATAGCTCCACATTGATCTGGTACGGGTGCTCCCTGTATATAGCTCCACATTGATCTGGTACGGGTGCTCCCTGTATATAGCTCCACATTGATCTGGTACTGCTCCTGTATATAGCTCCACATTGATCTGGTACGGGTGCTCCCTGTATATAGCTCCACATTGATCTGGTACTTCCCTGTATATAGCTCCACATTGATCTGGTACGGGTGCTCCCTGTATATAGCTCCACATTGATCTGGTACTGCTCCCTGTATATAGCTCCACATTGATCTGGTACGGGTGCTCCCTGTATATAGCTCCACATTGATCTGGTACGGGTGCTCCTGTATATAGCTCCACATTGATCTGGTATGGGTGCTCCTGTATATAGCTCCACATTGATCTGGTATGGGTGCTCCCTGTATATAGCTCCACATTGATCTGGTATGGGTGCTCCCTGTATATAGCTCCACATTGATCTGGTACGGGTGCTCCCTGTATATTAGCTTCCACAATTGATCTGGTACGGGTGCTCCCTGTATATAGCTCCACATTGATCTGGTACGGGTGCTCCCCTGTATATAGCTCACATTGATCTGGTATGGGTGCTCCCTGTATATAGCTCCACATGTGATCTGGTATGGGTGCTCCCTGTATATAGCTCCACATTGATCTGGTATGGGTGCTCCCTGTATATAGCTCCACATTGAATTGGTATGGGGGTGCTCCCTGTATATAGCTCCACATTGATCTGGTATGGGTGCTCCCTGTATATAGCTCCACATTGATCTGGTACGTGCTCCCTGTATATAGCTCACATTGATCTGGTACGGGTGCTCCCTGTATATAGCTCCACATTGATCTGGTATGGGTGCTCCCTGTATATAGCTCCACATTGATCTGGTACGGGTGCTCCCTGTATATAGCTCCACATTGATCTGGTACGGGGTGCTCCCTGTATATAGCTCCACAATTGATCTGGTATGGGTGATCCCTGTATATAGCTCCACATTGATCTGGTAGGGGTGCTCCATGACTGGTATGGTGCTGCCCCTGTATAAGCTCCACATTGATCTGGTATGGGTGCTCCCTGTATATAGCTCCACATTGATCTGGTACTTCCTGTATATTAGCTCCACATTGATCTGGTATGGGTGCTCCCTGTATATAGCTCCACATTGATCTGGTATGGGTGCTCCCTGTATATAGCTCCACATTGATCTGGTATGGGTGCTCCCTGTATATAGCTCCACATTGATCTGGTATGGGTGCTCCCTGTATATAGCTCCACATTGATCTGGTATGGGTGCTCCCTGTATATAGCTCCACATTGATCTGGTATGGGTGCTCCCTGTATATAGCTCCACATTGATCTGGTATGGGTGCTCCCTGTATATAGCTCCACACTTGATCTGGTATGGGTGCTCCCTGTATATAGCTCCACATTGATCTGGTACGGTGCTCCCTGTATATAGCTCCACATTGATCTGGTACTGGGTGCTCCCTGTATATAGCTCCACATTGATCTGGTACGGTGCTCCTGTATAAGCTCCACATTGATCTGGTATGGGTGCTCCCTGTATATAGCTCACATTGATCTGATATGGGTGCTCCCTGTATTAGCTTCCACATTGATCTGGTACGGGTGGCTCCCTGTATATAGCTCCACATTGATCTGGTATGGTTGCGCCCTGTATATAGCTCCACATTGATCTGGTACGGGTGCTCCCTGTATATAGCTCCACATTGATCTGGTACTTCCTGTATATAGCTCCACATGATCTGGTAGGGGTGATCCCTGTATATAGCTCCACTTGATCTGGTATGGGTTGCTCCCTGTATATAGCTCCACATTGAATCTGGTACGGGTGCTCCCTGTATATAGCTCCACATTGATCTGGTATGGGTGCTCCCTGTATATAGCTCCACATTGATCTGGTACGGGTGCTCCTGTATATAGGCTCCACATTGATCTGGTGCTCCCTGTATATAGCTCCACATGATCTGGTATGGGGTGCTCCCCTGTATATAGCTCCACATTGATCTGGACGGGTGCTCCCTGTATATAGCTCCACATTGATCTGGTATGGGTGCTCCCTGTATTATAGCTCCACATTGATCTGGTACTCTTCCTGTATATAGCTCCACATGGATCTGGTATGGTGCTCCCTTATATAGCATCCACATTGATCTGGTATGGGTGCTCCCTGTATATAGCCTTCCACATTGATCTGGTACTTTCCTGTATATAGCTCCACATTGATCTGGTGCTCCCTGTATATAGCTCCACATTGATCTGGTATGGGTGCTCCCCTGTAGATAGCTCCACATTGATCTGGTACGTAACTTCCTGTATATAGCTCCACATTGAATCTGGGTACTGTCCTGTATATAGCTCCACATTGATCTGGTACTTCCTGTATATAGCTCCACATTGATCTGGTACTTCCTGTATATAGCTCCACATTGATCTGGTATTACTTCCTGTATATAGCTCCACATTGATCTGGTACTTCCTGTATATAGCTCCACATTGATCTGTACGGGTGCTCCCTGTATATAGCTCCACATTGATCTGGTATGGGTGCTCCCTGTATATAGCTCCACATTGATCTGGTACGGGTGCTCCCTGTATATAGCTCCACATTGATCTGGTACGGGTGCTCCCTGTACATAGCTCCACATTGATCTGGTACGGGTGCTCCCTGTATATAGCTCCACATTGATCTGGTATGGGTGCTCCCTGTATATAGCTCCACATTGATCTGGTACGGGTGCTCCCTGTATATAGCTCCACATTGATCTGGTACTAGTTCTCCCCTGTATATAGCTCCACATTGATCTGGTACTGGTACTAACCTGTATATAGCTCCACATTGATCTGGTACTTTCCTGTATATAGCTCCACATTGATCTGGTACTGGGTGCTCCCTGTATATAGCTCCACATTGATCTGGTACTGGTGCTCCCTGTTTATCGCTCCACATTGATCTGGTACGGGTGCTCCCTGTATATAGCTCCACATTGATCTGGTACTTCTGTATAAAGCTCCACATTGATCTGGTATGGGTGCTCCCTGTATATAGCTCCACATTGATCTGGTACTAGTTCTCCCTGTATATAGCTCCACATTGATCTGGTACTGGTACTTCCTGTATATAGCTCCACATTGATCTGGTACTGGTGCTCCCTGTATATAGCTCCACATTGATCTGGTACTGGTTGCTCCCTGTTTATCGCTCCACATTGATCTGGTATGGGTGCTCCCTGTTTATAGCTCCACATTGATCTGGTATGGGTGCTCCCTGTATATAGCTCCACATTGATCTGTATGGGTGCTCCCTGTATATAGCTCCACATTGATCTGGTATGGGTGCTCCCTGTATATAGCTCCACATTGATCTGGTATGGGTGCTCCCTGTATATAGCTCCACATTGATCTGGTATGGGTGCTCCCTGTATATAGCTCCACATTGATCTGGTACTTCCTGTATATAGCTCCACATTGATCTGGTACTTCCTGTATATAGCTCCACATTGATCTGGTACGGGTGCTCCCTGTATATAGCTCCACATTGATCTGGTACTTCCTGTATATAGCTCCACATTGATCTGGTGCTCCCTGTATATAGCTCCACATTGACTGGTATGGGTGCTCCCTGTTTATAGCTCACATTGATCTGGTATGGGTGCTCCCCTGTATATAGCTCCACATTGATCTGGTATGGTGCTTCCTGTATATAGCTCCACATTGATCTGGTTACTTCCTGTATATAGCTCCACATTGATCTGGTATGGGTGCTCCCTGTATATAGCTCCACATTGATCTGGTATGGGTGCTCCCTGTATATAGCTCCACATTGATCTGGTACTTCCTGTATATAGCTCCACATTGATCTGGTATGGGTGCTCCCTGTATATAGCTCCACATTGATCTGGTATGGGTGCTCCCTGTATATAGCTCCACATTGATCTGGTACGGGTGCTCCCTGTATATAGCTCCCACATGATATGGTACTTCCGGTATATAGCTCACATTGATCTGGTACTGGTACTAACCTGTATATAGCTCCACATTGATCTGGTACTTCCTGTATATAGCTCCAACATTGATCTGGTATGGGTGCTCCCTGTATATAGCTCCACATTGATCTGGTACTTCCTGTATATAGCTCCACATTGATCTGGTTATGGGTGCTCCCTGTTTATAGCTCCACATTGATCTGGTACGGGTGCTCCCTGTATATAGCTCCACATTGATCTGGTACTTGCCTGTATATAGCTCCACATTGATCTGGTATGGGTGCTCCCTGTATATAGCTCCACAGTGGATCTGGTATGGGTGCTCCCTCTATATAGCTCCACATTGATCTGGTATGGGTGCTCCCTCTATATAGCTCCACATTGATCTGGTATGGGTGCTCCCTGTATATAGCTCCACATTGATCTGGTATGGTGCTCCTGTATATAGCTCCACATTGATCTGGTATGGGTGCTCCCTCTATATAGCTCCACATTGATCTGGTATGGGGTGCTCCCTGTATATAGCTCCACATTGATCTGGTATGGGTGCCTCCCTGTATATAGCTCCACATTGATCTGGTATGGGTGCTCCCTGTATATAGCTCCACATTGATCTGGTATGGGTGCTCCCGGTATATAGCTCCACATTGATCTGGTATGGGTGCTCCCTGTATATAGCTCCACATTGATCTGGTATGGGTGCTCCCTGTATATAGCTCCACATTGATCTGGTATGGGTGCTCCCTGTATATAGCTCCACATTGATCTGGTACGGGTGCTCCCTGTATATAGCTCCACATTGATCTGGTATGGGTGCTCCCTGTATATAGCTCCACATTGATCTGGTACTTCCTGTATATAGCTCCACATTGATCTGGTACTTCCTGTATATAGCTCCACATTGATCTGGTACGGGTGCTCCCTGTATATAGCTCCACATTGATCTGGTATGGGTGCTCCCTGTATATAGCTCCACATTGATCTGGTATGGGTGCTCCCTGTATATAGCTCCACATTGATCTGGTACGGGTGCTCCCTGTATATAGCTCCACATTGATCTGGTACTTCCTGTATATAGCTCCACATTGATCTGGTACGGGTGCTCCCTGTATATAGCTCCACATTGATCTGGTACTTCCTGTATATAGCTCCACATTGATCTGGTACGGGTGCTCCCTGTATATAGCTCCACATTGATCTGGTACGGGTGCTCCCTGTATATAGCTCCACATTGATCTGGTACGGGGTGCTCCCTGTATAGCTCCACATTGATCGGTACTCTTCCTGTATATAGCTCCACATTGATCTGGTACGGGTGCTCCCTGTATATAGCTCCACATTGATCTGGTACGGGTGCTCCCTGTATATAGCTCCACATTGATCTGGTACTTCCTGTATATAGCTCCACATTGATCTGGTACGGGTGCTCCCTGTATATAGCTCCACATTGATCTGGTATGGGTGCTCCCTGTATATAGCTCCACATTGATCTGGTATGGGTGCTCCCTGTATATAGCTCCACATTGATCTGGTACTCCCTGTATATAGCTCCACATTGATCTGGTATGGGTGCTCCCTGTATATAGCTCCACATTGATCTGGTACGGGTGCTCCCTGTATATAGCTCCACATTGATCTGGTATGGGTGCTCCCTGTATATAGCTCCACATTGATCTGGTATGGGTGCTCCCTGTATATAGCTCCACATTGATCTGGTATGGGTGCTCCCTGTATATAGCTCCACATTGATCTGGTACGGGTGCTCCCTGTATATAGCTCCACATTGATCTGGTACTCCCTGTATATAGCTCCACATTGATCTGGTACGGGTGCTCCCTGTATATAGCTCCACATTGATCTGGTAGGGTGCTCCCTGTATATAGCTCCACATTGATCTGGTATATAGCTCCACATTGATCTGGGGTGCTCCCTGTATATAGCTCCACATTGATCTTGATCTGCTCCTGTATATAGCTCCACATTGGTGCTCCCTGTATAGTAACGGGTGCTCCCTGTATATAGCTCCACATTGATCTGGTATGGGTGCTCCCTGTATATAGCTCCAACCTTGATCGGTACGGGTGCTCCCTGTATATAGCTCCACATTGATCTGTACGGGTGCTCCCTGTATATAGCTCCACATTGATCTGGTACGGGTGCTCCCTGTATATAGCTCCACATTGATCTGGTACGGGTGCTCCCTGTTTATCGCTCCACATTGATCTGGTACTTCCTGTATATAGCTCCACATTGATCTGGTACGGGTGCTCCCTGTATATAGCTCCACATTGATCTGGTATGGGTGCTCCCTGTATATAGCTCCACATTGATCTGGTACGGGTGCTCCCTGTATATAGCTCCACATTGATCTGGTACGGGTGCTCCCTGTATATAGCTCCACATTGATCTGGTATGGGTGCTCCCTGTATATAGCTCCACATTGATCTGGTACGGGTGCTCCCTGTATATAGCTCCACATTGATCTGGTACGGGTGCTCCTGTATATAGCCCATTGATCTGGTACGGTGCTCCCTGTATATAGCTCCACATTGATCTGGTACGGGGTGCTCCCTGTTTATATCGCTCCACTTGATCTGGTACTTCCTGTATATAGCTCCACATTGATCTGGTACGGGTGCTCCCTGTATATAGCTCCACATTGATCTGGTATGGGTGCTCCCTGTATATAGCTCCACATTGATCTGGTACGGGTGCTCCCTGTATATAGCTCCACATTGATCTGGTACGGGTGCTCCCTGTATATAGCTCCACATTGATCTGGTATGGGTGCTCCCTGATATAGCTCCACATTGATCTGGTAACGGGTGCTCCCTGTATATAGCTTCCACATTGATCTGGTACGGGTGCTCCCTGTATATAGCTCGCACATTGATCTGGTATGGGTGCTCCTGTATATAGCTCCACATTGATCTGTATGGGTGCTCCCTGTATATAGCTCCACATTGATCTGGTATGGGTGCTCCCTGTATATAGCTCCACATTGATCCCTGTATATAGCTCACATGATCTGGTATTGGTGCTCCCTGTATATAGCTCCACATTGATCTGGTATGGGTGCTCCCTGTATATAGCTCCACATTGATCTGGTACGGGTGCTCCCTGTATATAGCTCCACATTGATCTGGTACGGGTGCTCCTGTATATAGCTCCACATTGATCTGGTATGGGGTGCTCCCTGTATATAGCTCCACATGATTGGTACGGGGCTCCTGTATATAGCTCCACATTGAATCTGGTATGGTGCTCCCTGTATATAGCTCCACATTGATCTGGTACTTCCTGTATATAGCTCCACATTGATCTGGTATGGGTGCTCCCGGTATATAGCTCCACTTGATCTGGTATGGGTGCTCCCTGTATATAGCTCCACATTGATCTGGTACTTCCTGTATATAGCTCCACATTGATCTGGTGCTCCCTGTATATAGCTCCACATTGATCTGGTATGGGTGCTCCCTGTATATAGCTCCACATTGATCTGGTATGGGTGCTCCCTGTATATAGCTCCACATTGATCTGGTATGGGTGCTCCCTGTATATAGCTCCACATTGATCTGGTATGGGTGCTCCCTGTATATAGCTCCACATTGATCTGGTACGGGTGCTCCCTGTATATAGCTCCACATTGATCTGGTATGGGTGCTCCCTGTATATAGCTCCACATTGATCTGGTATGGGTGCTCCCTGTATATAGCTCCACATTGATCTGGTATGGGTGCTCCCTGTATATAGCTCCACATTGATCTGGTACTTCCTGTATATAGCTCCACATTGATCTGGTACGGGTGCTCCCTGTATATAGCTCCACATTGATCTGGTATGGGTGCTCCCTGTATATAGCTCCACATTGATCTGGTATGGGTGCTCCCTGTATATAGCTCCACATTGATCTGGTACGGGTGCTCCCTGTATATAGCTCCACATTGATCTGGTATGGGTGCTCCCTGTATATAGCTCCACATTGATCTGGTACGGGTGCTCCCTGTATATAGCTCCACATTGATCTGGTACTTCCTGTATATAGCTCCACATTGATCTGGTACGGGTGCTCCCTGTATATAGCTCCACATTGATCTGGTATGGGTGCTCCCTGTATATAGCTCCACATTGATCTGGTACGGGTGCTCCCTGTATATAGCTCCACATTGATCTGGTATGGGTGCTCCCTGTATATAGCTCCACATTGATCTGGTACGGGTGCTCCCTGTATATAGCTCCACATTGATCTGGTGCTCCCTGTATATAGCTCCACATTGATCTGGTATGGGTGCTCCCTGTATATAGCTCCACATTGATCTGGTACGGGTGCTCCCTGTATATAGCTCCACATTGATCTGGTATGGGTGCTCCCTGTATATAGCTCCACATTGATCTGGTACTTCCTGTATATAGCTCCACATTGATCTGGTATGGGTGCTCCCTGTATATAGCTCCACATTGATCTGGTATGGGTGCTCCCTGTATATAGCTCCACATTGATCTGGTACTTCCTGTATATAGCTCCACATTGATCTGGTGCTCCCTGTATATAGCTCCACATTGATCTGGTATGGGTGCTCCCTGTATATAGCTCCACATTGATCTGGTACTTCCTGTATATAGCTCCACATTGATCTGGTACTTCCTGTATATAGCTCCACATTGATCTGGTACTTCCTGTATATAGCTCCACATTGATCTGGTACTTCCTGTATATAGCTCCACATTGATCTGGTACTTCCTGTATATAGCTCCACATTGATCTGGTACTTCCTGTATATAGCTCCACATTGATCTGGTACGGGTGCTCCCTGTATATAGCTCCACATTGATCTGGTATGGGTGCTCCCTGTATATAGCTCCACATTGATCTGGTACGGGTGCTCCCTGTATATAGCTCCACATTGATCTGGTACGGGTGCTCCCTGTACATAGCTCCACATTGATCTGGTACGGGTGCTCCCTGTATATAGCTCCACATTGATCTGGTATGGGTGCTCCCTGTATATAGCTCCACATTGATCTGGTACGGGTGCTCCCTGTATATAGCTCCACATTGATCTGGTACTAGTTCTCCCTGTATATAGCTCCACATTGATCTGGTACTGGTACTAACCTGTATATAGCTCCACATTGATCTGGTACTTCCTGTATATAGCTCCACATTGATCTGGTACTGGTGCTCCCTGTATATAGCTCCACATTGATCTGGTACTGGTGCTCCCTGTTTATCGCTCCACATTGATCTGGTACGGGTGCTCCCTGTATATAGCTCCACATTGATCTGGTACTTCCTGTATATAGCTCCACATTGATCTGGTATGGGTGCTCCCTGTATATAGCTCCACATTGATCTGGTACTAGTTCTCCCTGTATATAGCTCCACATTGATCTGGTACTGGTACTTCCTGTATATAGCTCCACATTGATCTGGTACTGGTGCTCCCTGTATATAGCTCCACATTGATCTGGTACTGGTGCTCCCTGTTTATCGCTCCACATTGATCTGGTATGGGTGCTCCCTGTTTATAGCTCCACGTTGATCTGGTATGGGTGCTCCCTGTATATAGCTCCACATTGATCTGGTATGGGTGCTCCCTGTATATAGCTCCACATTGATCTGGTATGGGTGCTCCCTGTATATAGCTCCACATTGATCTGGTATGGGTGCTCCCTGTATATAGCTCCACATTGATCTGGTATGGGTGCTCCCTGTATATAGCTCCACATTGATCTGGTACTTCCTGTATATAGCTCCACATTGATCTGGTACTTCCTGTATATAGCTCCACATTGATCTGGTACGGGTGCTCCCTGTATATAGCTCCACATTGATCTGGTACTTCCTGTATATAGCTCCACATTGATCTGGTGCTCCCTGTATATAGCTCCACATTGATCTGGTATGGGTGCTCCCTGTTTATAGCTCCACATTGATCTGGTATGGGTGCTCCCTGTATATAGCTCCACATTGATCTGGTATGGGTGCTTCCTGTATATAGCTCCACATTGATCTGGTACTTCCTGTATATAGCTCCACATTGATCTGGTATGGGTGCTCCCTGTATATAGCTCCACATTGATCTGGTATGGGTGCTCCCTGTATATAGCTCCACATTGATCTGGTACTTCCTGTATATAGCTCCACATTGATCTGGTATGGGTGCTCCCTGTATATAGCTCCACATTGATCTGGTATGGGTGCTCCCTGTATATAGCTCCACATTGATCTGGTACGGGTGCTCCCTGTATATAGCTCCACATTGATCTGGTACTTCCTGTATATAGCTCCACATTGATCTGGTACTGGTACTAACCTGTATATAGCTCCACATTGATCTGGTACTTCCTGTATATAGCTCCACATTGATCTGGTATGGGTGCTCCCTGTATATAGCTCCACATTGATCTGGTACTTCCTGTATATAGCTCCACATTGATCTGGTATGGGTGCTCCCTGTTTATAGCTCCACATTGATCTGGTACGGGTGCTCCCTGTATATAGCTCCACATTGATCTGGTACTTCCTGTATATAGCTCCACATTGATCTGGTATGGGTGCTCCCTGTATATAGCTCCACATTGATCTGGTATGGGTGCTCCCTCTATATAGCTCCACATTGATCTGGTATGGGTGCTCCCTCTATATAGCTCCACATTGATCTGGTATGGGTGCTCCCTGTATATAGCTCCACATTGATCTGGTATGGGTGCTCCCTGTATATAGCTCCACATTGATCTGGTATGGGTGCTCCCTCTATATAGCTCCACATTGATCTGGTATGGGTGCTCCCTGTATATAGCTCCACATTGATCTGGTATGGGTGCTCCCTGTATATAGCTCCACATTGATCTGGTATGGGTGCTCCCTGTATATAGCTCCACATTGATCTGGTATGGGTGCTCCCTGTATATAGCTCCACATTGATCTGGTATGGGTGCTCCCTGTATATAGCTCCACATTGATCTGGTATGGGTGCTCCCTGTATATAGCTCCACATTGATCTGGTATGGGTGCTCCCTGTATATAGCTCCACATTGATCTGGTACGGGTGCTCCCTGTATATAGCTCCACATTGATCTGGTACGGGTGCTTCCTGTATATAGCTCCACATTGATCTGGTATGGGTGCTCCCTGTATATAGCTCCACATTGATCTGGTGCTCCCTGTATATAGCTCCACATTGATCTGGTACGGGTGCTCCCTGTATATAGCTCCACATTGATCTGGTATGGGTGCTCCCTGTATATAGCTCCACATTGATCTGGTATGGGTGCTCCCTGTATATAGCTCCACATTGATCTTGTATGGGTGCTCCCTCTATTACTCCACATTGATCTGGTATGGGTGCTCCCTGTATATAGCTCCACATTGATCTGGTATGGGTGCTCCCTCTATTACTCCACATTGATCTGGTATGGGTGCTTCCTGTATATAGCTCCACATTGATCTGGTATGGGTGCTCCCTGTATATAGCTCCACATTGATCTGGTATGGGTGCTCCCTGTATATAGCTCCACATTGATCTGGTACTTCCTGTATATAGCTCCACATTGATCTGGTACGGGTGCTCCCTGTATATAGCTCCACATTGATCTGGTATGGGTGCTCCCTGTATATAGCTCCACATTGATCTGGTACGGGTGCTCCCTGTATATAGCTCCACATTGATCTGGTATGGGTGCTCCCTGTATATAGCTCCACATTGATCTGGTACGGGTGCTCCCTGTATATAGCTCCACATTGATCTGGTGCTCCCTGTATATAGCTCCACATTGATCTGGTATGGGTGCTCCCTGTATATAGCTCCACATTGATCTGGTACGGGTGCTCCCTGTATATAGCTCCACATTGATCTGGTATGGGTGCTCCCTGTATATAGCTCCACATTGATCTGGTACTTCCTGTATATAGCTCCACATTGATCTGGTATGGGTGCTCCCTGTATATAGCTCCACATTGATCTGGTATGGGTGCTCCCTGTATATAGCTCCACATTGATCTGGTACTTCCTGTATATAGCTCCACATTGATCTGGTGCTCCCTGTATATAGCTCCACATTGATCTGGTATGGGTGCTCCCTGTATATAGCTCCACATTGATCTGGTACTTCCTGTATATAGCTCCACATTGATCTGGTACTTCCTGTATATAGCTCCACATTGATCTGGTACTTCCTGTATATAGCTCCACATTGATCTGGTACTTCCTGTATATAGCTCCACATTGATCTGGTACTTCCTGTATATAGCTCCACATTGATCTGGTACTTCCTGTATATAGCTCCACATTGATCTGGTACGGGTGCTCCCTGTATATAGCTCCACATTGATCTGGTATGGGTGCTCCCTGTATATAGCTCCACATTGATCTGGTACGGGTGCTCCCTGTATATAGCTCCACATTGATCTGGTACGGGTGCTCCCTGTACATAGCTCCACATTGATCTGGTACGGGTGCTCCCTGTATATAGCTCCACATTGATCTGGTATGGGTGCTCCCTGTATATAGCTCCACATTGATCTGGTACGGGTGCTCCCTGTATATAGCTCCACATTGATCTGGTACTAGTTCTCCCTGTATATAGCTCCACATTGATCTGGTACTGGTACTAACCTGTATATAGCTCCACATTGATCTGGTACTTCCTGTATATAGCTCCACATTGATCTGGTACTGGTGCTCCCTGTATATAGCTCCACATTGATCTGGTACTGGTGCTCCCTGTTTATCGCTCCACATTGATCTGGTACGGGTGCTCCCTGTATATAGCTCCACATTGATCTGGTACTTCCTGTATATAGCTCCACATTGATCTGGTATGGGTGCTCCCTGTATATAGCTCCACATTGATCTGGTACTAGTTCTCCCTGTATATAGCTCCACATTGATCTGGTACTGGTACTTCCTGTATATAGCTCCACATTGATCTGGTACTGGTGCTCCCTGTATATAGCTCCACATTGATCTGGTACTGGTGCTCCCTGTTTATCGCTCCACATTGATCTGGTATGGGTGCTCCCTGTTTATAGCTCCACATTGATCTGGTATGGGTGCTCCCTGTATATAGCTCCACATTGATCTGGTATGGGTGCTCCCTGTATATAGCTCCACATTGATCTGGTATGGGTGCTCCCTGTATATAGCTCCACATTGATCTGGTATGGGTGCTCCCTGTATATAGCTCCACATTGATCTGGTATGGGTGCTCCCTGTATATAGCTCCACATTGATCTGGTACTTCCTGTATATAGCTCCACATTGATCTGGTACTTCCTGTATATAGCTCCACATTGATCTGGTACGGGTGCTCCCTGTATATAGCTCCACATTGATCTGGTACTTCCTGTATATAGCTCCACATTGATCTGGTGCTCCCTGTATATAGCTCCACATTGATCTGGTATGGGTGCTCCCTGTTTATAGCTCCACATTGATCTGGTATGGGTGCTCCCTGTATATAGCTCCACATTGATCTGGTATGGGTGCTTCCTGTATATAGCTCCACATTGATCTGGTACTTCCTGTATATAGCTCCACATTGATCTGGTATGGGTGCTCCCTGTATATAGCTCCACATTGATCTGGTATGGGTGCTCCCTGTATATAGCTCCACATTGATCTGGTACTTCCTGTATATAGCTCCACATTGATCTGGTATGGGTGCTCCCTGTATATAGCTCCACATTGATCTGGTATGGGTGCTCCCTGTATATAGCTCCACATTGATCTGGTACGGGTGCTCCCTGTATATAGCTCCACATTGATCTGGTACTTCCTGTATATAGCTCCACATTGATCTGGTACTGGTACTAACCTGTATATAGCTCCACATTGATCTGGTACTTCCTGTATATAGCTCCACATTGATCTGGTATGGGTGCTCCCTGTATATAGCTCCACATTGATCTGGTACTTCCTGTATATAGCTCCACATTGATCTGGTATGGGTGCTCCCTGTTTATAGCTCCACATTGATCTGGTACGGGTGCTCCCTGTATATAGCTCCACATTGATCTGGTACTTCCTGTATATAGCTCCACATTGATCTGGTATGGGTGCTCCCTGTATATAGCTCCACATTGATCTGGTATGGGTGCTCCCTCTATATAGCTCCACATTGATCTGGTATGGGTGCTCCCTCTATATAGCTCCACATTGATCTGGTATGGGTGCTCCCTGTATATAGCTCCACATTGATCTGGTATGGGTGCTCCCTGTATATAGCTCCACATTGATCTGGTATGGGTGCTCCCTCTATATAGCTCCACATTGATCTGGTATGGGTGCTCCCTGTATATAGCTCCACATTGATCTGGTATGGGTGCTCCCTGTATATAGCTCCACATTGATCTGGTATGGGTGCTCCCTGTATATAGCTCCACATTGATCTGGTATGGGTGCTCCCTGTATATAGCTCCACATTGATCTGGTATGGGTGCTCCCTGTATATAGCTCCACATTGATCTGGTATGGGTGCTCCCTGTATATAGCTCCACATTGATCTGGTATGGGTGCTCCCTGTATATAGCTCCACATTGATCTGGTACGGGTGCTCCCTGTATATAGCTCCACATTGATCTGGTACGGGTGCTTCCTGTATATAGCTCCACATTGATCTGGTATGGGTGCTCCCTGTATATAGCTCCACATTGATCTGGTGCTCCCTGTATATAGCTCCACATTGATCTGGTACGGGTGCTCCCTGTATATAGCTCCACATTGATCTGGTATGGGTGCTCCCTGTATATAGCTCCACATTGATCTGGTATGGGTGCTCCCTGTATATAGCTCCACATTGATCTGGTATGGGTGCTCCCTCTATTACTCCACATTGATCTGGTATGGGTGCTCCCTGTATATAGCTCCACATTGATCTGGTATGGGTGCTCCCTCTATTACTCCACATTGATCTGGTATGGGTGCTTCCTGTATATAGCTCCACATTGATCTGGTATGGGTGCTCCCTGTATATAGCTCCACATTGATCTGGTATGGGTGCTCCCTGTATATAGCTCCACATTGATCTGGTATGGGTGCTCCCTGTATATAGCTCCACATTGATCTGGTATGGGTGCTCCCTGTATATAGCTCCACATTGATCTGGTATGGGTGCTCCCTGTATATAGCTCCACATTGATCTGGTACTTCCTGTATATAGCTCCACATTGATCTGGTACTTCCTGTATATAGCTCCACATTGATCTGGTACTTCCTGTATATAGCTCCACATTGATCTGGTATGGGTGCTCCCTGTATATAGCTCCACATTGATCTGGTACTTCCTGTATATAGCTCCACATTGATCTGGTACTTCCTGTATATAGCTCCACATTGATCTGGTACTTCCTGTATATAGCTCCACATTGATCTGGTACTTCCTGTATATAGCTCCACATTGATCTGGTGCTCCCTGTATATAGCTCCACATTGATCTGGTACTTCCTGTATATAGCTCCACATTGATCTGGTACTTCCTGTATATAGCTCCACATTGATCTGGTACTTCCTGTATATAGCTCCACATTGATCTGGTGCTCCCTGTATATATCTCCACATTGATCTGGTATGGGTGCTCCCTGTATATAGCTCCACAGTGATCTGGTATGGGTGCTCCCTCTATTACTCCATTCTTGTGTATTTTGTTCCTGGTGTTTTATTTGTTTTTATTCTACACTCTGCATCGTTGGGAAGGGCTCTTAAGAAAGCATTTCACGGTTAAGTCTCCAACTGTTGTATTCACTCAGACTGAACTGAGTGAAAACAGACTGAACTGAGTGAAAACAGACTGAACTGGTTTGACTCTTTTATGTGACCCTCACCATCCTGAAGGCCTGCAAAGAAAAGGTCCAAAAACATCCTCAAAGCCAGCCTCTGCTGTTGTTCATCTTGTACTCTCGGTTCTCCCGGTGTGCTGCATGAGTTACTATTTACTGCATGGAAATTAAAATGAACAAGATGTTCCACTCAAAAAATGGTCAGAAATCTGACTCTGTATTTCTGTGTTTGATTGACAGACCCCAGCCAATCTGATGTCGCCACGGCAAACCCGGCGGACACCGGTCCTCGCAGGATGAAGGCCATCTTTGATTACGACCCGAGAGAGAGCTCTCCCAACGCTGACATCGAGGTGAGCGTCATGCTGTTCCCTGTAACAAAGGCTTGTGTTATAGTTATAGATTAAAAACAGACAGTAAAAAGACGTGTTTCCGATTCACTAGACAGTCAAGTTGGAGCTCTAATGTTCTATTGTCTGTACTGGACAATGGAAACAAGTCTCATACCAATCAGGCCTTGCCAGTTGATATTACTCCATTTTGGGAAAGATAAAGTCCTATTGTTATCATGGTCTTCTCTATGGCCATCTGCAGGTTGAGCTGACCTTTGGTGCCGGGGATATCATCTATGTGTTTGGTGACATGGACGATGATGGGTTCTTCTATGTAAGTGTATCTGGTATCTGGGTATCTGTCTATCTGTCTATCTGTCTCTGTGTCTCTCTCTCTCTCTCTGTCTCTGTGTCTCTCTCTCTCTCTCTCTCTGTCTCTCTCTGTCTCTCTCTGTCTCTCTCTCTCTGTCTCTCTGTGTCTCTCTCTGTCTCTCTCTGTGTGTCCGTCTCTCTCTCTGCCTCTCTCTGTCTCTCTCTGTGTGTCTGTCTCTCTCTCTGTCTCTCTCTGTCTCTCTCTGTGTGTCTGTCTCTCTCTGTGTGTCTGTCTCTCTCTCTCTGTCTCTCTCTGTGTCTCTCTCTGTGTGTCTCTCTCTCTCTCTCTCTCTCTCTCTGTGTCTGTCTCTCTCTGTCTCTCTCTCTGTCTCTCTCTCTCTGTCTCTCTCTGTCTCTCTCTCTCTGTCTCTCTGTGTCTCTCTCTCTCTCTCTCTCTCTGTCTCTCTCTGTCTCTCTGTGTCTCTCTCTCTCTCTCTCTGTCTCTCTCTGTCTCTCTCTCTCTCTGTGTCTCTCTCTCTCTCTGTCTCTCTCTCTCTCTCTCTCTCTGTTGTCTCTCTCTCTCTCTGTCTCTCTGTCTCTCTCGGTCTCTCTCTGTGTGTCTTTCTCGTGTGCAAACAAACAGTCTGAGAAACTGTAAAAAATGTTTAACTGTTTTAACACCTTAAAAACGTGACCATGTGACGAGGACGTAGTTGTTGTTGTTGTTGTTGAGGTATTAATACAGGTGTAGGTGATGGACAGACATGCTCGCGGACTGTCTTTTTTGATTGCCTAAGGGAAAAAGTTAATACATGTGTGACGTGGGTGTCTAATGTGCGTCGTTTCCAGGGTGACCTGAACGGACACAAAGGCCTGGTCCCATCTAACTTCCTACAGGCTGCCCCAGAGGCTGCTGGGAAAGCTCCACCATTTGACTCCCAGCCTCCATCTGTAGCCGAGCCCAGGACAGAATCGCAGGTACGGTCAGCACGCTGTGTGGACGCGTATGACGGCCTTGTAGCCAAAACGTTTGTAGCGCGTTGCCTCTCAAAGCCTGATGGGAAAGAAGTTCTAATGTTTATTTTTGGGGGGGAATGTGGAACTCCCCCACAACATTTAGTTCACCAGGTAATTTGACCGAGAACACGTTCTCATTTACAGAAATGACCTGGGGAATAGTTACAGGGGGGATGAATGAGCCAATTGGAAGCTGGGGATGGTTAGGTGGCCATATTGGGAATTTAGCCAGGACACCCCTACTCTTACGATAAGTGCCTTGGGTTGTTTATTGACCACAGAGAGTCAGGAGACCCGTTTAACATCCCCAATCACTGCCCTGGGGAATTGGGATATTATAATTACATTTTAGACCAGAGGAAAGAATGCCTACTACTTGCCCTCCAACACCACTTCCAGCTTCATCTGGTATCCCATCTAGGGACAACCCTGCTTAGCTTCAGAGGCAAACCAGCAGTGGGGATGCAAGGTGGTATCCTGCTGACCATTTGATGTTGCAGAACACTGACAATATTTCTATGCCGACCATTTTAAGAAATATAATATATATGTCCCCTTTTTATGTTGTTTTTATTTGTCACATCCCTGTCACCTTATGTCTCACTCTTTTGGTTAAGTCTCTATCGTTTCTGTTTTTACATTTTGTTTCCTCCTTCTGTTTCCTGCATGGCCTTTTGAAGAAGCAAAAACGAACTGTGCACTTTAAGACTTAAAGCGTAAGTGTCTCTGAGGGGGATCACACCCTCCCAGCTGAGTGTTAGTAATAGTGCTTCCTACTCCCTCCATCCTGTGCTGCTGTTCATCCTCATTCTTACCTTACCAGTACTAGTCTCCTCAGATGTGTAGCTTCCTGTCCATGTTCATAAGATCAAGCCCAGGGTGACGGGCTGAGATTTCTGAACAACTGGGTATTCTCTGCTCACCCCACCCAACCGTTCTCCTGTCTCCCTTGGCTTCCCTGATGATTTAAATCCCTTGGCTTCCCTGATGATTTATATCCATTGGCTTCCCTGGTGATTTATATCCCCTGGCTTCCCTGATGATTTATATCCCCTGGCTTACCTGATGATTTATATCCCTTGGTTTCCCTGGTGATTTATATCCCTTGTCTTCCCTGGTGATTTACATCCCTTGGCTTCTCTGGTGATTTATATCCCTTGGCTTCCCTGATGATTTATATCCCAAGGCTTCTCTGATGATTTATATCCCTTGGCTTCCCTGGTGATTTATATCCCTTGGCTTCCCTGGTGATTTATATCCCTTGGCTTCCCTGGTGATTTATATCCCTTGGCTTCCCTGATGATTTATATCCCCTGGCTTCCCTGATGATTTAAATCCCTTGGCTTCCCTGGTGATTTATATCCCTTGTCTTCCCTGGTGATTTACATCCCTTGGCTTCTCTGGTGATTTATATCCCTTGGCTTCCCTGATGATTTATATCCCAAGGCTTCCCTGGTGATTTATATCCCTTGGCTTCCCTGATGATTTATATCCCTTGTCTTCCCTGATGATTTATATCCCTTGGCTTCCCTGATGATTTATATCCCTTGGCTTCCCTGATGATTTATATCCCTTGGCTTCCCTGGTGATTTATATCCCAAGGCTTCTCTGATGATTTATATCCCTTGGCTTCCCTGGTGATTTATATCCCTTGGCTTCCCTTGTGATTTATATCCCAAGGCTTCCCTGATGATTTATATCCCTTGGCTTCCCTGGTGATTTATATCCCTTGGCTTCCCTTGTGATTTATATCCCTTGGCTTCCCTGGTGATTTATATCCCAAGGCTTCCCTGATGATTTATATCCCTTGGCTTCCCTTGTGATTTATATCCCTTGGCTTCCCTTGTGATTTATATCCCTTGGCTTCCCTGGTGATTTATATCCCTTGGCTTCCCTGGTGATTTATATCCCTTGGCTTCCCTTGTGATTTATATCCCAAGGCTTCCCTGATGATTTATATCCCTTGGCTTCCCTGGTGATTTATATCCCTTGTCTTCCCTGGTGATTTATATCCCTTGTCTTCCCTGATGATTTGGAGGCGCTGATAGCTCTATCCAACTATTTACAGTTAAATGTTTCCCTCTGTTACGTGTTCAATCAGTTCATGTACAATTGACATAACTGACTCTTAGTAAGTTTGTTGTTGCTAGTATGTTACTTAACAGTTTTAGTTGATCGACAGGTTCAGTAGGAGCCTCAATACTTTAAGAATAAATAGGTTTTGCATTCTTATACTCTGTTTCCATGGTTTCCCTCCACAAGGTGAGCCTGAGCACATTCCCAGAGGAGGTTCCACATCCACCCCTCCACACAGGGCTGACTGGCCCAGTCCACACACATCCACCCCTCCACACAGGGCTGACTGGCCCAGTCCACACACATCCACCCCTCCACACAGGGCTGACTGGCCCAGTCCACACACATCCACCCCTCCACACAGGGCTGACTGGCCCAGTCCACACACATCCACCCCTCCACACAGGGCTGACTGGCCCAGTCCACACACATCCACCCCTCCACACAGGGCTGACTGGCCCAGTCCTCCACACAGACCACCAACACCTGGATCCGTCCGCAGCAGCAGCCATGATGAAACCCTCCTCCATGGACCCTGCCCCAACCCCAAGGCAAGCCAGCCTCAGCACCTCTCCGCCCCACGTCCCAGCAGAAAGCCCCCCACAGACAGACCAGACAGACGTCTCCCCACCAGACAAGAAAAAGAAAGGCTTGTTCTCCAAAGGGAAGAAGCTTTTCAAGAAGCTGGGATCCAGCAAGAAGGATTGAAACTTGGGACATTTACCAACTCATTGCAGTTTTTGTTGAAAACACTTTTATATCATCATCAGTCTTGGTTGTCTTGAACTATGCTGTTAGTTTAGTTGTAATATTCAGTAACTATGGATACACTAAGATATTATACAGCTGAATACATCTCTTCGATATAATACTATTAAACCAGCTGGCAATATGTGGAGCGTATTTTATGTGTATCTGAAATGGCACCCTATTCCCTATATAGTGCACTACTCTAGCACCCTATTCCCTATATAGTGCACTACTATAGCACCCTATTCCCTATATAGTGCACTACTATAGCACCCTATTCCCTATATAGTGCACTACTATAGCACCCTATTCCTTATATAGTGTACTACTATAGCACCCTATTCCCTATATAGTGCACTACTGTAGCACCCTATTCCCTATATAGTGCACTACTGTAGCACCCTATTCCCTATATAGTGCACTACTATAGCACCCTATTCCCTATATAGTGCACTACTGTAGCACCCTATTCCCTATATAGTGCACTACTGTAGCACCCTATTCCCTATATAGTGCACTACTGTAGCACCCTATTCCCTATATAGTGCACTACTATAGCACCCTATTCCCTATATAGTGCACTACTATAGCACCCTATTCCTTATATAGTGTACTACTATAGCACCCTATTCCCTATATAGTGCACTACTATAGCACCCTATTCCCTATATAGTGCACTACTATAGCACTCTATTCCCTATATAGTGCACTACTATAGCACCCTATTCCTTATATAGTGTACTACTATAGCACCCTATTCCCTATATAGTGCACTACTATAGCACCCTATTCCCTATATAGTGTACTACTATAGCACCCTATTCCCTATATAGTGCACTACTATAGCACCCTATTCCCTATATAGTGCACTACTATAGCACCCTATTCCCTATTTAGTGCACTACTATAGCACCCTATTCCCTATTTAGTGCACTACTTTGGGAATAGGGAGACATTTCAGATGCAACCATTGCCGTATATGAGACGTGATGGCATCAATTGAGCGCGTGTTAATGAGCACGTTGAAGTATTTCAGCTCCTAACCTGTTCTGTGCTTACAGACTTCCTCTGAATACCCACTGATTCCATGATAACCTTTAGTAGTCCACTCTGTGAGGGGTTTCTCCTTCTCCTTCATCTGGCAGTATTATCTAGAAGGATTTGATCAGATACTGATGTTAAAAATGGTGCTCTAGACTTTCATTTAGACTCTCCATCGTTGGCTTGGAGAGGCCCATGCATCATGTCCAGGCTACGCTCCAACCACTGTCAGTTTAAACTGAGAGGACGGACTTGGAGAGGCCCCATGCATCATGTCCAGGCTACGCTCCAACCACTGTCAGTTTAAACTGAGAGGACGGACTTGGAGAGGCCCCATGCATCATGTCCAGGTTACGCTCCAACCACTGTCAGTTTAAACTGAGAGGACGGACTTGGAGAGGCCCCATGCATCATGTCCAGGTTACGCTCCAACCACTGTCAGTTTAAACTGAGAGGACGGAAGAGGGTCCATTCATCTGTCGACTGTTGTCTCTCTACCCTGTCACTTTTCAGATTGATCTGGAATGTATTCTATAATGGATGTATTTTAACATCAGTGAGTCTCATATCAAAAGTATTATAACTAGCTAACTATATAACAACAACAACCTAAATATGCTAATTGTACACTTTGAGTCTTTCACTTGTTGTGAAGATTTCACTACACAGTATAGCTGAATGGAAGTTGTTCCTTTTAACAACAACTGCTTCCATTTCGTTACGATTCATAACCAACAAGTCATTTCTTTGAGAGGCTGTTGAAGTTTGGAACGTTTGATATTTAGTGTGTTATGTGGCGAGTGTGAGGATGGACAGGCCTTGTGGTCTTCTAAAGTGTGAGGATGGACAGGCCTTGTGGTCTTCTAAAGTGTGAGGATGGACAGGCCTTGTGGTCTTCTAAAGTGTGAGGATGGACAGGCCTTGTGGTCTTCTAAAGTGTGAGGATGGACAGGCCTTGTGGTCTTCTAAAGTGTGAGGATGGACAGGCCTTGTGGTCTTCTAAAGTGTGAGGATGGACAGGCCTTGTGGTCTTCTAAAGTGTGAGGATGGACAGGCCTTGTGGTCTTCTAAAGTGTGAGGATGGACAGGCCTTGTGGTCTTCTAAAGTGTGAGGATGGACAGGCCTTGTGGTCTTCTAAAGTGTGAGGATGGACAGGCCTTGTGGTCTTCTAAAGTGTGAGGATGGACAGGCCTTGTGGTCTTCTAAAGTGTGAGGATGGACAGGCCTTGTGGTCTTCTAAAGTGTGAGGATGGACAGGCCTTGTGGTCTTCTAAAGTGTGAGGATGGACAGGCCTTGTGGTCTTCTAAAGTGTGAGGATGGACAGGCCTTGTGGTCTTCTAAAGTGTGAGGATGGACAGGCCTTGTGGTCTTCTAAAGTGTGAGGATGGACAGGCCTTGTGGTCTTCTAAAGTGTGAGGATGGACAGGCCTTGTGGTCTTCTAAAGTGTGAGGATGGACAGGCCTTGTGGTCTTCTAAAGTGTGAGGATGGACAGGCCTTGTGGTCTTCTAAAGTGTGAGGATGGACAGGCCTTGTGGTCTTCTAAAGTGTGAGGATGGACAGGCCTTGTGGTCTTCTAAAGTGTGAGGATGGACAGGCCTTGTGGTCTTCTAAAGTGTGAGGATGGACAGGCCTTGTGGTCTTCTAAAGTGTGAGGATGGACAGGCCTTGTGGTCTTCTAAAGTGTGAGGATGGACAGGCCTTGTGGTCTTCTAAAGTGTGAGGATGGACAGGCCTTGTGGTCTTCTAAAGTGTTAGGATGGACAGGCCTTGTGGTCTTCTAAAGTGTGAGGATGGACAGGCCTTGTGGTCTTCTAAAGTGTGAGGATGGACAGGCCTTGTGGTCTTCTAAAGTGTGAGGATGGACAGGCCTTGTGGTCTTCTAAAGTGTGAGGATGGACAGGCCTTGTGGTCTTCTAAAGTGTGAGGATGGACAGGCCTTGTGGTCTTCCAAAGTGTGAGGATGGACAGGCCTTGTGGTCTTCTAAAGTGTGAGGATGGACAGGCCTTGTGGTCTTCTAAAGTGTGAGGATGGACAGGCCTTGTGGTCTTCTAAAGTGTGAGGATGGACAGGCCTTGTGGTCTTCTAAAGTGTGAGGATGGACAGGCCTTGTGGTCTTCTAAAGTGTGAGGATGGACAGGCCTTGTGGTCTTCTAAAGTGTGAGGATGGACAGGCCTTGTGGTCTTCTAAAGTGTGTGTAGACGGAGCCAGACTGAAACGTGTCTATGCCTTGACACAGAACTCATACTCGTGTGTGTGTGTGTGTGTGTGTGTGTGTGTGTGTGTGATCATGATCATTTCCTGTCACTCTACTGTCATAATATAGTGTCATCTTACAGGGTACTTGTTCCTCTGTCTGTCTCCTTTTTGATTTAGTTGTCTGTTTTCAGGGGTGTTGTAAAGGACAATGAACAAGACTAGCAACTCTTAACAGCATTTAGAAGCATTCATTGTCTGCTACCGTGGTTATCCACCCAAACCATGTTCATTAGCTACGTCATATGTTTAATCCCACCGTCCCATCTGGTATAATATGCAGAAATAGCTCTCTGAAGGAAGATCCAAATATTTGTTTATTTTAGTTTGTTTTGTTTTGAGTTACATTTTAATCATTTCTCAGGTAAAACTAGTCTTAGTCACTCGGCTCCGTCTGTGTCGAGCCACCTTGTCTCACTTAAGAGGAAGATTCTTGCCAAAAGACATGAGGTGCTTTGTCTGTTACCATAATGAGGAGACCAAGCATCAAACACCAGGGGTTATGGCAGCGGGGTCAAATAGAGCATAAAACAGAGGTATTTTCTACCTGATAACAGGTCTGTTCTATAGCCCACAGTTCATTCTGCAATATTCTGAACGATGCTTGCAACCCATTGGATTAACCCCAGCAGAGGGCGGAGTCTACGCACACCTGACTCCAGACATTGGAGGAGTCAAATCTGGGTTCTTTGATATTCTGAACGATGCTTGCAACCCATTGGATTAGCCCCAGCAGAGGGCGGAGTCTACGCACACCTGACTCCAGACATTGGAGGAGGCAAATCTGGGTTCTTTGATATTCTGAACGATGCTTGCAACCCATTGGATTAGCCCCAGCAGAGGGCGGAGTCTACGCACACCTGACTCCAGACATTGGAGGAGGCAAATCTGGGTTCTTTGATATTCTGAACGATGCTTGCAACCCATTGGATTAGCCCCAGCAGAGGGCGGAGTCTACGCACACCTGACTCCAGACATTGGAGGAGTCAAATCTGGGTTCTTTGATATTCTGAATGTTTTGTTTAGTTGTTTTTATTTTTAATTGTATAGTTCAGTGTCATCAATTAAAAGGGAGAATAACGAATAGCAGAACGAACACGCCAAGTATGAAGGAAGTGTTGATGAGGAGGAGGAGGAGGAGGAGGAGGAGGAGGAGGAGGAGGAGACGACGACATCTGTTTCATCACTTGAATAATCCTGGATAGAAGCAGGAATGATGAGGTAGCTGTAGTGTACTGTATGTGTTGAGGTGGTACTTTTAAAGTGGCTGAAAATGTACAGTGGATATTTGATTTCCTTCATGGCCTTTTTATTAATGTACTTCTCTGCTCTAATCTGTAATCAGAAAGCTACTAGCATAAATTATTATTGCAAGCTTTAGGAATGAGCTACTACTACTGCTACAACTGCCCCTGTCTGTCTCTACATAGGCTACATCTAATCTTCTCCAGCTCTCCTATAGGACTTCTTAACCCGTAGCAAGCATTTTAGACAACAGTTTATACATTATACTATTTAGCCTTACAAGACCTTACTTAGTCTTGATACGCTGTTTACACTACTTTGAATACTGACTGCATGCATAATAACAATGTTATCCCATATTCTGCCTTATTTATTATCTTCATATTTATGTATTTATGTACAGGTCTCATGTCACTTATTTTGCAACATTTTAGTCGTCTGATTTGGTTGTCGATGCAGTGGAAGCCAAGTGTGGAGTATCAGTATGGCGTTTCAGGAGTAGGTCTGTATGTATCTATTTATGTAAAGCTGTACGTGAATGTAAGCCAGGCACTATGGGGGGCTTTGGACTATAAGGTATGAAACAGAGAAGGGAATTTTTGTTGTTGTCTTTCCTAACCTCTATGTCTGCTTTCTTTTGAAAACAATGGACGATTTACATTTTTGTATATTAAGGTTTTCATTGCCCGTTTTGGGAAAGCTCACCTGTAAATATGGTTTTTAGTTTTGTTCATGTTGTTTTTCCGATGTCTTTTTGCATGTGGAAGCAGTGTTGTTGATTGAGGAACGATAAGTCAGACGTAGTGCACAGAGGGGACGATAAGTCAGACGTAGTGCACAGAGGGGACGATAAGTCAGACGTAGTGCACAGAGGGGACGATAAGTCAGACGTAGTGCACAGAGGGGACGATAAGTCGGACGTAGTGCACAGAGGGGACGATAAGTCGGACGTAGTGCACAGAGGGGACGATAAGTCGGACGTAGTGCACAGAGGGGACGATAAGTCGGACGTAGTGCACAGAGGGGACGATAAGTCAGACGTAGTGCACAGAGGGGACGATAAGTCAGACGTAGTGCACAGAGGGGACGATAAGTCAGACGTAGTGCACAGAGGGGACGATAAGTCAGACGTAGTGCACAGAGGGGACGATAAGTCAGACGTAGTGCACAGAGGGGACGATAAGTCAGACGTAGTGCACAGAGGGGACGATAAGTCAGACGTAGTGCACAGAGGGGACGATAAGTCAGACGTAGTGCACAGAGGGGACGATAAGTCAGACGTAGTGCACAGAGGGGACGATAAGTCAGACGTAGTGCACAGAGGGGACGATAAGTCAGACGTAGTGCACAGAGGGGACGATAAGTCAGACGTAGTGCACAGAGGGGACGATAAGTCAGACGTAGTGCACAGAGGGGACGATAAGTCAGACGTAGTGCACAGAGGGGACGATAAGTCAGACGTAGTGCACAGAGGGGACGATAAGTCAGACGTAGTGCACAGAGGGGACGATAAGTCAGACGTAGTGCACAGAGGGGACGATAAGTCAGACGTAGTGCACAGAGGGGACGATAAGTCAGACGTAGTGCACAGAGGGGACGATAAGTCAGACGTAGTGCACAGAGGGGACGATAAGTCAGACGTAGTGCACAGAGGGGACGATAAGTCAGACGTAGTGCACAGAGGGGACGATAAGTCAGACGTAGTGCACAGAGGGGACGATAAGTCAGACGTAGTGCACAGAGGGGACGATAAGTCAGACGTAGTGCACAGAGGGGACGATAAGTCAGACGTAGTGCACAGAGGGGACGATAAGTCAGACGTTGTGCACAGAGGGGACGATAAGTCAGACGCAGTGCACAGAGGGGACGATAAGTCAGACGCAGTGCACAGAGGGGACGATAAGTCAGACGTAGTGCACAGAGGACTTGAAATTGTGGCGATTTCTTTCAATCTGGATCTTTTTACAGGAATAAAGTATATTTTCACATAACAAGCAGTTGGGGATTTTGTGTTTGACTTTGTGTTACTTTGACTGACCAAAATGCTAATATAGGTAGAATTTAATAGAAAAGACAACATTTTTTTTTAAATTTTATTATTATTTAATAAAGACAAATTTGTCAATACACCCACCAATTATACAGACTTATCAATATACATCATAGATTTCTACATCAAAAGCAGAGAATGACACCACATAGAATCATAATGGCTATTTTATAGGACCAGACCATATACAGTTGAACAAATGTAGTCTTTCCATATCTATTTTTATTTATTTTATTTCACCTTTATTTAACCAGGTAGGCAAGTTGAGAACAAGTTGTAATTTACAATTGCGACCTGGCCAAGATAAAGCATAGCAGTTCGACACAAACAACAACACAGAGTTACACATGGAGTAAAACAAACATACAGTCAATAATACAGTAGAAAAATAAGTCTATATACAATGTGAGCATATTAGGTGAGATAAGGGAGGTAAAGGCAAAAAAGGCCATGGTGGCAAAGTAAATAGAATATAGCAAGTAAAACACTGGAATAAACTATATAGTTTGAGACATTTCCCATATCTATAGGTTGAGACATTTAAAACATTTCCCATATCTATAGGTTGAGACATTTAAAACATTTCCCATATCTATAGTTTGAGACGTTAAAACATTTCCCATATATATAGGTTGAGACATTTAAAACATTTCCATATATATATAGTTTGAGACGTTAAAACATTTCCCATATATATAGGTTGAGACATTTAAAACATTTCCATATATATATAGTTTGTGACGTAAATAATTTCCAGTTCACCATTTTAATACACAAACGCATTCAGTACCAGTCATTGCTAAAAGGCTAAGCATGAGGTCTTTCCAGCTTTGTTCAGTGTTGGGCGGCGTGCACAGCCCATGTGAACTGTAGTCGGTGACACACTGCGCTGCGCACGCCACCACTATGTAAAACAATGCAGGTTCCTCTTTTTTTCTCATTTCCTGAATGTGGACAGTCTCTCCACTGCAGATGCCATTTTGGCTCCTCTGTCTTTGTCACCGTAGCCAACAGTACACTCATCCATAAAGTAGGAAACACTACACTGTGGCGAGGAGTTTAGTAGTGCTTTCTACTTTATGGATGACTGCACTGTACTTCCGAAGACGATGGCTTTTCTCTTCCGGCTTCGTTCGTTTCTTCTTGTGCACCTGCCTCAAAACTGGTATCCAGACGCACACAACTGCTCTCTCTAACTAACCACACCCAGCCACCGTCTCTCTCTCTCTCTCTCACACACACACACACACGCACACACACCTAAACACACACACACACACACACACCTAAACACACACTCAGCTTAATAAAGAGTAATTATAACACGTGGAATTTGTAAGTTATGAGGAATAATGTAGTTAGTTAGAGAAAATTGAATGCACAGGTTCTTCATTCGAAAGAGTTTTAGCATTGAACAAAGGTATTAGAAATGAAGAGGGGTAAATAAACATCTTCTTTCCAACTGAAACCCAGAGTCAGTTTCTCCATATGTGGTCTGAACAGAGCATTGCAATTTTACTGATCTAAGATCAGTCTACTGAGGCGTTATCTGGTGGAAGCCATTTTGTCTTGAGTGAGTGAGCTTTTTTTCACTGAAGACAGGTGATGTAAAAGCGATTTTTTGGTCATAGTAACCAACTTTTCATTCGCTTAATATCTAAAGACAATGCAAAACTCTACAAAATGTACCGAAGTTACTATCCCAGTTTCCGTTTTACAAACTTTTAAAATTCCATGCGAACATTTTTATGTAGTTTTCTTTTTGTTAGTGTGAAAATCGTCATTCATTCATTTATCTCCTTATAGGTTGAATGTTCACATACAGACATTGCCGTAGAGAGTGGTTGGACTAGTAACAATGGCCCCCATTAGAATTCTCTCTCCCCCCCTAACTAAATTTGACCATTTCAATTCTATATCCTAACAAAATAACATAATAGAGTTTTACGTAATAAAATAAAATTCATACTATACCTGACTGAAGGCTCCTTTGTGTAAAAAGCGAAGAGCTTGTCTAGTGGTCTCAGCGCCCAGTGTCTTCTTCCCTCTGTTCTAGAAGAAGTGGCTGAAGAAGAAGAAGTTGTCTCCTTTTTAACCCTCCTCAGCCCACGTGGTACAAACCACAGGAAGAAGTCTAACAGTCACAGCCGCTCTCTCTTTCTTTCTCTCTTTCGCTCTTGCAGGTGAAGTTTATCACGCCTACCAGGTCCTACGAAGGAACCCACAACAGCCATGTCATCAACCTCTAGTATACATGTATTCATTGATTGGAAATCAAACCCGTTCTGAATCCACCCTGGTTCCTCAAACTAGGCCTTATTTGAGACATATCCTGTCCTAGCCCCATATCCAACTTTAACTTCAGAACTTTCTTGGCTAAACATTCTTTGTAGGAAATTAAAGCCAATGGAGGGAAGTGAATGTGCCAAAACATGTCAGTAGACGGTTTTAGTGCATCAACACAGTAATTTCTGAAGTAAACTAACTGACATACCAACTAGGAAACACTGAGGACGCAGTCAGGACTATAGCTCCTGATCACATCTACTATCACCCAAATACTAACACAACCCCACGTTGCTTTCTGTGAAAGACCACCGGAATCCTTTCTGATGTCCCACTTTCTCCTTTCCATTTGAAACCCGGGTCCCTTATCTGTCCTGTCATCTAGATCGCTTCGTATTGTCGACAACACAGTTACAACATAAAAGAGAAACTAAAATGTTTCACTGAAGAGAAGAGAGGTCAAGTATGTGTTAGTGTTCATAATGTGTGTGTGCCTCTTCACAGATATATCACGTAGTTCATTTTATAACAAGTTATAGCTACAAGAATGACAGGTGGTTGTTGTTTTGAGAGTGAAATTTCAACCACAAGTTTATACCATGCTAACCTAATTTCAATATAGACAAACCTTGATCTTCAACATTATATCCACTGTCAGAAACAAAAACTAGAGACAGAGCAGTATCTCCTACTGGAGGAAGAAGCTCTACCGTTTGGTCTCCCATCCAGGATTTTAACCAAACTCAGCCCTGCTTAGCTATGATATTTGTCCCCGACTATTACCAATGTGCTATCATGAGAATAATTGTTGAAGGAGTTCCACTTCAAAATGAAATAGATTAGACTCCCACTGAGCAAAAAAACTGGTTGACTCAATGTAAGCTTCCACATCAATTCAACCCCTAAAAAATAAATGTGATGATGTTGAAACAACGTGGAAAATTAATTGGATTTTCAAAAAGTCATTAACATGAGGGCATTTCCTTTTAAGGGCATTTCCTTTTAAGGGCATTTCCTTTTCTTTCTTTTTTTTACCCAACTTTTGACTTTTTGTTGTTGTTGTTGAATTCACATTGAATTCACATTCGGGTTTAACAGAACAAATTCAATGTAACCATACTTTAACACTATTTAGGCCTATATTTAGGCCTGTATCAACAGCTATTGTTTCAATTCAACAACAAAAAATTGCCAATACAATAGGGCTAGGGTTTCAAGCTCTGGTTGATTAAATATTTCCTGATATTTAGGGATATTGAACTGTGTTTGGTTGTCAAAGCAACCAAATATCAACATTTGAAGGATATGTTTCTTCTGCTTGTTCCATCTGAAACGTTGACTTAGTCTGGCTTTAATTCCAGTTTGTCTCCAAATTAATCATTAATATGTTGGAATCACATCTCAACCAAAAATCTAAGTTAAAGAATAGGACTAAATCAAATTAAACATTTAATGTCCTATTCTTTAACTTAGATTGTCGGTGGATGGAGCTATCCAAGAAGATGATCTCCTTCACATGTTAAAATTTGGTGGCGTTGTCAACCAAACACAATTCAACATTACTTTTGTAAAACAGAAATGTAGCATAAAGTTATCTTACAAACTAATGTAACATTCAACCTTAAAATGAGTAATACATCCATGGTCACTAGTTACTGTGACTGTAAATGTCTTCTTATGTAATCATGTAAAGCGTGCAGGTTCAAGATATCATGTAACTGGTCTTCGCAGGTCCCTGGAGATTTTCACAACTGTTGTAATGATCTGTGCAGAATCTCAGTTACGGCATTGATCACTTTCACCATGTACTTTTAATGTAATCTCAAGTGTAATCGAGGCCATTTGGCTCTGCTATTATGAAGCACAGTGATAAATAAACAACATAACTGACATATCTATTTATCTATCATATCTATATCTATATCTATTCCCATTTGAACCTGTGCTTTTAAACAGTTGAAAGGGCAGTGATAGACATTTGGGTGACAACTAAACCAAACATTGATTTTATGTATTTAACTTGGCAAGTCAGTTAAAAACAAATTCTTATTTACAATGACAGCCTAGGAACAGTGGGTTATCTGCCTTGTTCAGAGGCAGAACAAGAGACTTTTACCTTGTCAGCTCGGGGGATTTGATCTAGCAACCTTTTGGTTACTCAACCCAACACTCTAACCACTAGACTACCTACCGCCCCTACACGCTAACCACTAGACTACCACCCCTACACTCTAAACACTAGGCTACCTGCCGCCCCTACACTCTAACCACTAGACTACCTACCGCCCCTACACTCTAACCACTAGTTTACCTACCGCCCCTACACGCTAACCACTAGACTACCACCCCTACACTCTAAACACTAGGCTACCTGCCGCCCCTACACTCTAACCACTAGACTACCCCCCCTACACTCTAACCACTAGACTACCTACCGCCCCTACACTCTAACCACTAGTTTACCTACCGCCCCTACACTCTAACCACTAGTCTACCTACCGCCCCTACACTCTAACCACTAGACCACCTACCGCCCCACACTCTTAACCACTAGGCCACCTACCGCCCCTACACTCTAACCACTAGGCTACCTGTCACCCTTACACTCTAACCACTAGGCTACCTACCGCCCCTACACTCTAACCACTAGGCTACCTACCGCCCCTACACTCTAACCACTAGACTACCGCCCCTACACTCTAACCACTAAGCCAACTACCGCCCCTACACTCTAACCACTAGGCTACCTGCCGCCCCTACACTCTAACCACTAGGCCACCTACCGCCCCTACACTCTAACCACTAGGCTACCTACCGCCCCTACACTCTAACCACTAGACTACCTAACGCCCCTACACTCTAACCACTAGACTACCTGCCGCTCCTACACTCTAACCACTAGGCCACCTACCGCCCCTACACTCTAACCACTAGGCCACCTGCCGCCCCTACACTCTAACCACTAGGCCACCTGCCGCCCCTACACTCTAACCACTAGGCCACCTGCCGCCCCTACACTCTAACCACTAGGCCACCTACCGCCCCTACACTCTAACCACTAGGCTACCTACCGCCCCTACACTCTAACCACTAGACTACCGCCCCTACACTCTAACCACTAGACTACCTACCGCCCCCACACTCTAACCACTAGTCTACCTACCGCCCCTACACTCTAACCACTAGGCTACCTGCCGCCCCTACACTCTAACCACTAGGCTACCTGTCACCCTTACACTCTAACCACTAGGCTACCTACCGCCCCTACACTCTAACCACTAGTCTACCTACCGCCCCTACACTCTAACCACTAGGCTACCTACCGCCCCTACACTCTAGCCACTAGGCCACCTACAGCCTCTACACTCTAACCACTAGGCTACCTACCGCCCCTACACTCTAACCACTAGGCCACCTACCGCCCCTACTCTCTAACCGCAAGGCTACCTACCGCCCCTACACTCTAACCACTAGGCTACCTACCGCCCCTACACTCTAACCACTAGGCCACCTACCGCCCCTACACTCTAACCACTAGGCTACCTACCGCCCCTACACTCTAACCACTAGGCTACCTACCGCCCCTACACTCTAACCACTAGGCCACTAGGCCACCTACCGCCCCTACACTCTAACCACTAGGCTACCTACCGCCCCTACACTCTAACCACTAGGCCACCTACCGCCCCTACACTCTAACCACTAGGCCACCTACCTCCCCTACACTCTAACCACTAGGCCACCTACCGCCCCTACACTCTAACCACTAGGCCACCTACCGCCCCTACACTCTAACCACTAGACTACCTACCGCTCCTACACTCTAACCACTAGGCCACCTACCGCCCCTACACTCTAACCACTAGGCTACCTACCGCCCCTACACTCTAACCACTAGGCTACCTACCGCCCCTACACTCTAACCACTAGGCCACCTACCGCCCCTACACTCTAACCGCTAGGCTACCTACCGCCCCTACACTCTAACCTCTAGGCTACCTACCGCCCCTACACTCTAACCACTAGACCACCTACCGCCCCTACACTCTAACCACTAGGCCACCTACCGCCCCTACACTCTAACCACTAGGCCACCTACCGCCCCTACACTCTAACCACTAGGCCACCTACCGCCCCTACACTCTAACCACTAGGCCACCTACCGCCCCTACACTCTAACCACTAGGCTACCTGCCTCCTCTACACTCTAACCACTAGGCCACCTACCGCCCCTACACTCTAACCACTAGGCCACCTACCGCCCCTACACTCTAACCACTAGGCTACCTACCGCCCCTACACTCTAACCACTAGGCTACCTACCGCTCCTACACTCTAACCACTAGGCCACTAGGCCACCTACCGCCCCTACACTCTAACCACTAGGCCACCTACCGCCCCTACACTCTAACCACTAGGCTACCTACCGCCCCTACACTCTAACCACTAGGCCACCTACCGCCCCTACACTCTAACCACTAGGCCACCTACCTCCCCTACACTCTAACCACTAGGCCACCTACCGCCCCTACACTCTAACCACTAGGCCACCTGCCGCCCCTACACTCTAACCACTAGGCCACCTACCGCCCCTACACTCTAACCACTAGGCCACCTACCGCCCCTACACTCTAACCACTAGGCCACCTACCGCCCCTACACTCTAACCACTAGGCCACCTACCGCCCCTACACTCTAACCACTAGGCTACCTACCGCCCCTACACTCTAACCACTAGGCCACCTACCGCCCCTACACTCTAACCACTAGGCCACCTACCGCCCCTACACTCTAACCACTAGGCCACCTACCGCCCCTACACTCTAACCACTAGGCCACCTACCGCCCCTACACTCTAACCACTAGGCTACCTGCCTCCTCTACACTCTAACCACTAGGCCACCTACCGCCCCTACACTCTAACCACTAGGCCACCTACCGCCCCTACACTCTAACCACTAGGCTACCTACCGCCCCTACACTCTAACCACTAGGCTACCTACCGCTCCTACACTCTAACCACTAGGCCACTAGGCCACCTACCGCCCCTACACTCTAACCACTAGGCCACCTACCGCCCCTACACTCTAACCACTAGGCTACCTACCGCCCCTACACTCTAACCACTAGGCCACCTACCGCCCCTACACTCTAACCACTAGGCCACCTACCTCCCCTACACTCTAACCACTAGGCCACCTACCGCCCCTACACTCTAACCACTAGGCCACCTACCGCCCCTACACTCTAACCACTAGGCTACCTGCCTCCTCTACACTCTAATGATTCCTTTGAAATTTGGTTGTGCTTTTTAGGTGGTTGCATAGTGATAACACATTGGAACTTTTGTCTGTCTTTTTGAGTGGGTGAAAATAGGTTATAATCTCATTGATCAAACGTCTCAACCGAATATTACCCAATTATCCACGTTGAAATGACGTGGTGTGCTCAGTGATGTAGTTATAAGCACACAACACGGAATCGTGTATTTGAATTCAGTGCTCAGTGCCTTTATCTGCATTGGTACTGTGTAACTGTTCACTACCCACGGCAGATGGGAGGTGAAAAGGCTGAGATAGTGGGTCTGATATAATTACTTCAGGAAGTACCTGTTGAAAAAAAACACAAAAAAAACACTCATGTTATTTCCTGTTGGAGGCCTACACCAGCCCTTCAGACTACATTTATAAAGAACGCATGAGTGTAAGTTGTTTGGATATAAACATCTGGCTACATGGCATATATTATATATACCTATTATTTATTTATTTTTCCTGATCTTGAAAAGAGGATATACTGTATGTGCAGTATATGTTAATACTGTATAAAGACATTCTTATAGATAAGATTAAACTATATACGGATTGTATTATACTATAAAGTAGCATAACATAGCTCCTCCCCTTTGCCCTGACCTCACTTGTTGAAAGGCTCACTACAGCACATCTAGAGACAACACAAGAAAAGAGAAGAAGAAAAATAAATGACCTGTTCTCCACAGTGCTCTCTCATACTGGCTTCATAGCTAAATATTTTCATCCTGTGCGTGTCTCAGCAACCCACAGCTCAGAAAGTGATGGAGGAAGTGGGGGGTAGGGCTGCCTGCATCATACCACATAACCACTAACGTGCACATGAGAAAATGCACTTTACTTTTTCATTTAAACAGTTTTGAAAGGCCTCTCCAGTTGATATAAAAATGTGTAGAAGAGGGCACAGGGAGAAAATTAATCAGTTTGTGCAAATGAACAATCATGTATGCTTTGATTTTTTGGGGGGCGTACATATTTCCAAATCAATGAATGCTTGCCAGTAAAATTCAAGTCAAGTACTTCATCAACAGGAGCTGAACTCTACACAACAAGAGTCCTCTCTCCCTAGATCTTTGTCTATAGGAGATGGCCCAGATGCGTCCTTATGGGTCTAGCTGGTGGAAAAATGACTTTCCACTCTACAGTTGACTTTAGGGACTCCACCACCGTTACTGTTCACAGTTGAAAGACCAGCGAAAAACACTATCCACTACAGCCATGGTGAAACCGTTTGTAACTATGACAACCTGGGAGGTGAAAGACCAGCGAAAACACTATCCACTACAGCCATGGTGAAACAGTTTGTAACTATGACAACCTGGGAGGTGAAAGACCATCAAAAACACTATCCACTACAGCCATGGTGAAACAGTTTGTAACTATGACAACCTGGGAGGTGAAAGACCAGCGAAAACACTATCCACTACAGCCATGGTGAAACAGTTTGTAACTATGACAACCTGGGAGGTGAAAGACCAGCGAAAACACTATCCACTACAGCCATGGTGAAACAGTTTGTAACTATGACAACCTGGGAGGTGAAAGGGCAGTGGGTGGGAGAAGGGGGGAGGGGTCTATGGGGTTTGATGAGATGAATGGATAGGACGGTGGGTGTTGAAAAACTGTAATTATATGAAATACCATTGGAACACTGGAAAAGGTGAGACGAATGTGTAATCTGAAGATCCTTTTGAGTGTCAATAGTTTCACTTTTAGTCACCAAGTGACACCAACAACCGCAACAGCAATCTACTAGACTGCGTTAAGTTCATCTTCTGAATGTAGGCCTACTAGAATAAAGTTATTTTAACCTCAGACTTTTTTTCATGCATTATATTCACATACTGTTGTAGTGTTGCTGTGGGTCTTAGGACAGCAGGCCTTGTTTGAATAATGATTCTTTATTGAGATGGGTTTCATGCTGTACACAGTACCTTGATATCTTCCCATGAATATATCCCTATGATAAACACATGACATATGGTATGGTATGGGTTGTATTGTATGGGTTGTATGGTATGGGTTGTATGGTATGGTATGGGTTGTATGGTATGGTGTGGTATGGTATGGGTTGTATGTGTATGGTGTGGTATGTGTTGTATGGTATGGGTTTTATGGTATGGGTTGTATGTATATGGTGTGGTATGGTATGGGTTGTATGTGTATGGTGGGGTATGGTATGGTATAGTATGGGTTGTATGTGTATGGTATGGGTTGTATGTGTATGGGTATAGTATGGGTTGTATGTGTATGGGTATAGTATGGGTTGTATGTGTATGGTATGGTATGGGTTGTATGTGTATGGGTATGGTATGGGTTGTATGTGTATGTGTATGGGTATAGTATGGGTTGTATGTGTATGGTATAGTGTGGTATAGTATGTGTATGGTATGGTATGGTATGGTATGGTATGGGTTGTATGTGTATGGTATAGTGTGGTATAGTATGTGTATGGTATGGTATGGTATGGGTTGTATGTGTATGGTATAGTATGTGTATGGTATGGTATGGGTTGTATGTGTATGGTATAGTGTGGTATAGTATGTGTATGGTATGGTATGGTATGGGTTGTATGTGTATGGTATAGTGTGGTATAGTATGTGTATGGTATGGTATGGTATGGGTTGTATGTGTATGGTATAGTGTGGTATAGTATGTGTATGGTATGGTATGGGTTGTATGTGTATGGTATAGTGTGGTATAGTATGTGTATGGTATGGTATGGTATGGGTTGTATGTGTATGGTATAGTGTGGTATAGTATGTGTATGGTATGGTATGGTATGGGTTGTATGTGTATGGTATAGTGTGGTATAGTATGTGTATGGTATGGTATGGTATGGGTTGTATGTGTATGGTATAGTGTGGTATACTATGTGTATGGTATGGTATCGTATGGGTTGTATGTGTATGGTATAGTGTGGTATAGTATGTGTATGGTATGGTATGGTATGGTATGGGTTGTATGTGTATGGTATAGTGTGGTATAGTATGTGTATGGTATGGTATGGGTTGTATGTGTATGGTATAGTGTGGTATACTAAGTGTATGGTATAGTGTGGTATGGGCTGTATGTGTATAGTATGGGTTGTATACAGTGGGGCAAAAAAGTATTTAGTCAGCCACCAATTGTGCAAGTTATTATTATTATCATTATTCGACCATGCTGGTCATTTATGAACATTTGAACATCTTGGCCATGTTCTGTTATAATCTCCACCCGGCACAGCCAGAAGAGGACTGGCCACCCCACATAGCCTGGTTCCTCTCTAGGTTTCTTCCTAGGTATTGGCCTTTCTAGGGAGTTTTTCCTAGCCACCGTGCTTCTACACCTGCATTGCTTGCTGTTGGGGTTTTAGGCTGGGTTTCTGTACAGCACTTTGAGATATCAGCTGATGTACGAAGGGCTATATAAATAAATTTGATTTGATTTGATTTGAAGTTCTCCCACTTAAAAAGATGAGAGAGGCCTGTAATTTTCATCATAGGTACACTTCAACTATGACAGACAAAATGAGAAAGAAAAATCCTGAAAGGCCGCTCAGCATGGAAGAAGACACTTCTCCAAAACCGCCATAAAGAGGCCAGACTACGGTTTGCAACTGCACATGGGGACAAAGATCGTACTTTTTGGAGAAATGTCTTCTGGTCTGATGAAACAAAAATAGGACTGTTTGGCCATAATGACCATCGTTATGTTTGGAGGAAAAAGGGGGAGGCTTGCAAGCCGAAGAACACCATCCCAACCGTGATGCACAGGGGTGGCAGCATCATGCTGTGGGGGTGATTTGCTGCAGGAGGGTCTGGTGCATTTCACTAAATAGATGGCAGCATGAGGTAGGAAAAATTATGTGGCTATATTGAAGCAACATTTCAAGACATCAGTCAGGAAGATAAAGCTTGGTCACAAATGGGTCTTCCAAATGGACAATGAACCCAAGCATACTTCCAAAGTTGTGGCAAAATGACTTAAGGACAACAAAGTCAACATATTGGAGTGGCTTTCACAAAGCCCTGACCTCAATCCGATCGAAAATGTTTCGGCAGATCTGAAAAAGCGTGTGCGAGCAAGGAGCCCTACAAACCTGACTCAGTTACACCAGCTCTGTCAGGAGGAATGGGCCAACATTCACCCAACTTATTGTGGTAAGCTTGTGGAAGGCTACCCGAAACATTTGACCCAAGTTAAACGATTTAAAGGCAATGCTACCAAATACTAATTGAGTGTACGTAAACTTCTGACCCACTGAGAATGTGATGAAAAAAATAAAAGCTCAAATAAATCATTCTCTCTACTATTATTCAGATTTTTCACATTCTTAAAATAAAGTGGTAATCCCAACTGACCTAAAACAGGGAATTTTTACTTGGATTAAATGTCAGGAATTGTGAAAAACTGAGTTTAAATGTATTTGGCTAAGGTGTATGTAAACTTCCGACTTCAACTATATGTATGGTATGGTATGTTATGGGTTGTATGTGTATGGTATGCTATGGTATGGTATGGTATTGGTTATATATGTATGGGCTATATATGTATGGTATGGTATAGTATGGTATGGGCTATATATGTATGGTATGGTATGGGTTATATATGTATGGTATGGTATGGTATAGTATAGTATGGTATGGGCTATATATGTATGGTATGGTATACTATGGTATGGACTATATATGTATGGTATGGTATGGGTTATATATGTATGGTATGGGCTATATATGTATGGTATGATATGGGCTATATATGTATGGTATGGTATGGTATAGTATGGTATGGGCTATATATGTGTGGTATGGTATAGTATGGTATGGGTTATATATATATGGTATGGTATGGGTTATATATGTATGGTATGGCATGGTATAGTATGGTATGGGATATATATGTATGGTATGGCTTATATATGTATGGTATGGTATGGGTTATATATGTATGGTATGGTGTGGGCTATATATATATATGGTATGGTATGGGCTATATATGTATGGTATGGTATGGGCTATATATGTATGGTATGGTATGGGCTATATATGTATGGATGGTATGGTATGGGCTATATATGTATGGTATGGTATAGTATGGTATGGGTTATATATGTATGGTATGGTATAGTATGGTATGGGTTATATATGTATGGTATGGTATAGTATGGTATGGGTTATATATGTATGGTATGGTATGGTATAGTATGGTATGGGCTATGTATGTATGGTATGGTATTGGCTATATATGTATGGTATGGTATGGGCTATATATGTATGGATGGTATGGTATGGGCTATATATGTATGGTATGGTATAGTATGGTATGGGTTATATATGTATGGTATGGTATAGTATGGTATGGGCTATATATGTATGGTATGGTATGGTATGGTATAGTATGGTATGGGCTATATATGTATGGTATGGTATACTATGGTATGGACTATATATGTATGGTATGGTATGGGTTATATATGTTTGGTATGGTATGGGCTATATATGTATGGTATGGTATGGACTATATATGTATGGTATGGTATGGTATGGGCTATATATGTATGGTATGGTATGGGCTATATATGTATGGTATGGTATAGTATGGTATGGACTATATATGTATGGTATGGTATAGTATGGTATGGACTATATATGTGTGGTATGGTATAGTATGGTATGGGTTATATATATATGGTATGGTATGGGTTATATATGTATGGTATGGCATGGTATAGTATGGTATGGGATATATATGTGTGGTATGGTATAGTATGGTATGGGTTATATATATATGGTATGGTATGGGTTATATATGTATGGTATGGCATGGTATAGTATGGTATGGGATATATATGTATGGTATGGCTTATATATGTATGGTATGGTATGGGTTATATATGTATGGTATGGTGTGGGCTATATATATATATGGTATGGTATGGGCTATATATGTATGGTATGGTATGGGCTATATATGTATGGTATGGTATGGGCTATATATGTATGGATGGTATGGTATGGGCTATATATGTATGGTATGGTATAGTATGGTATGGGTTATATATGTATGGTATGGTATAGTATGGTATGGGTTATATATGTATGGTATGGTATAGTATGGTATGGGTTATATATGTATGGTATGGTATGGTATAGTATGGTATGGGCTATGTATGTATGGTATGGTATTGGCTATATATGTATGGTATGGTATGGGCTATATATGTATGGATGGTATGGTATGGGCTATATATGTATGGTATGGTATAGTATGGTATGGGTTATATATGTATGGTATGGTATAGTATGGTATGGGCTATATATGTATGGTATGGTATGGTATGGTATAGTATGGTATGGGCTATATATGTATGGTATGGTATACTATGGTATGGACTATATATGTATGGTATGGTATGGGTTATATATGTTTGGTATGGTATGGGCTATATATGTATGGTATGGTATGGACTATATATGTATGGTATGGTATGGTATGGGCTATATATGTATGGTATGGTATGGGCTATATATGTATGGTATGGTATAGTATGGTATGGACTATATATGTATGGTATGGTATAGTATGGTATGGACTATATATGTATGGTATGGTATAGTATGGTATGGACTATATATGTATGGTATGGTATGGGTTATATATGTATGGTATGGTATGTTTATAGTATGGTATGGTATGGGTTATATATGTATGGCATGGGATATATATGTATGGTATGGTATTGTATGGTATGGGCTATATATGTATGGTCTGGTATAGTATAGTATGGTATGGGTTATATATATATATGGTATGGTATGGTATAGTATGGTATGGGCTATATATGTATGGTATGATATGGACTATATATGTATGGTATGGTATGGGCTATATATTTATGGTATGGTAAAGTATGGTATGGGCTATATATGTATGGTATGGTAAAGTATGGTATGGTCTATATATGTATGGTATGGTATAGTATGGTATGGGTTATATATGTATGGTATGGTATGATATGATATGGTATAGTATGGTATGGGCTATATATGTATGGTATGGTATGGTATGGTATGGGCTATATATGTATGGTATAGTATGGTATGGGTTATATATGTATGTATGTATGGTATGGTATGGTATGGGCTATATATGTATGGTATGGTATGGGTTATATATGTATGGTATGGTATGGTATGGTATGGGCTATATATGTATGGTATGGTATGGGTTATATATGTATGGTATGTTATGGTATAGTACGGTATGGGCTATATATGTATGGTATGGGATATATATGTATGGTATGGTATGGTATGGACTATATATGTATGGTATGGTATAGTATGGTGTGGGCTATATACGTATGGTATGGGCTATATATGTATGGTATGGTATAGTATGGTATGGGCTATATATGTATGGTATGGGCTATATATGTATGGTATGGTATGGGCTATATATGTATGGTATGGTATAGTATAGTATTGGTTATATATGTATGGTATGGGCTATATATGTATGGTATGGTATGGGCTATATATGTATGGTATGGTATAGTATAGTATTGGTTATATATGTATGGTATGGGCTATATATGTATGGTATGGTATGGGCTATATATGTATGGTATGGTATGGTATAGTATAGTATTGGTTATATATGTATGGTATGGTATGGGTTATATATGTATGGTATGGTATGGGTGCTATAACAAGGACGCTAGCTGCTAGTTGTTAGGCATCTGCACTATGGTATGGACTATATATGGATGGTATGGTATAGTATGATATGGGCTATATATGTATGGTATAGTATGGTATGGGCTATATATGTATGGTATGGTATAGTATGGGCTATATATGTATGGTATGGTATACTATGGTATGGACTATATATGTATGGTATGGTATGGGTTATATATGTATGGTATGGTATGGTATACTATGGTATGGGCTATATATGTATGGTATGGGTTATATATGTATGGTATGGTATGGGTGCTATAACAAGGACGCTAGCTGCTAGTTGTTAGGCATCTCCACTCAGAATAAAACAGTTCCAAAAGGATTCTTCGGCTGTCCCTATAGGAGCACCCTTTCTGGTTCCAGGTAGAACCCTTTCTGGTTCCAGGTAGAACCCTTTATGGTTCCAGGTAGAACCCTTTCTGGTTCCTGGTAGAACCCTTTTTGGTTCCAGGTAGAACCCTTTTTGGTTCCAGTTAGAACCCTTTCTGGTTCCAGGTAGAACCCTTTCTGGTTTCAGGTAGAACCCTTTCTGGTGTCAGGTAGAATAATTTTTGGTTCCTGGAAGAACCCTTTTTGGTTTCAGGAAGAACCCTTTTTGGTTCCAGGTAGAACCCATTTTGGTTCCAGGTAGAACCCTTTTTGGTTCCAGGTAGAACCCTTTTTGGTTTCAGGAAGAAACCTTTTTGGTTCCAGGTAGAACCCTTTTTGGTTTCAGGTAGGACCTGAAGTTTAACCCTCTGTGGAAACGGTTCTTTATGGAACCCAAACGGGTTCTTTCTCAAACCAAAAAGGGTTCTTCAAAGGGTTCTCCTATGGGGACAGCTGAAGAACCATTTTAGGTTCTAGATAGCACATTTTTTTCTAAGCGTGTGTGTGTGTGTGTGAGTGCCAGAGGGGAAGTGATCAGTGCCTGTCTGTATGATGAGCATGGGGCTTACAGAGACCCACACTGTCCCTAGAGATATTCCTTATCTGGGCCGGCAGCCATTTCCCCTCCCTACCACCCCCTGCCCTCCCTGGGCTGGCCCCCCCTGCCTCCCCCTGCCTTCCCTGGCCTGGCCCTCTCTGCCTCCCCCTGCCCCCCCTGACCTGGCCCTCCCTGCCTCTCCCTGCCCTCCCTGGCCTGGCCCCCCCTGCCTCCCCCTGCCTTCCCTGGCCTGGCCCTCTCTGCCTCCCCCTGCCCTCCCTGGCCCTCTCACATGATGTGCCTCAATTGGCACCCTATTCTTAATATAGTGCAGTACTTTTGACCTGTCTCAGCCTGCCACTGGAAAGCCCTGCCACTGGATAGCCCTGCCACTGGATAGCCCTGCCACTGGAAAGCCCTGCCACTGGAAAGCCCTGCCACTGGAAAGCCCTGCCACTGGATAGCCCTGCGACTGGAAAGCCCTGCCACTGGAAAGCCCTGCCACTGGATAGCCCTGCCAATGGATAGCCCTGCAACTGGAAAGCCCTGCCACTGGATAGCCCTGCCACTGGAAAGCCCTGCCACTGGATAGCCCTGCGACCGGAAAGCCCTGCCACTGGATAGCCCTGCGACTGGAAAGCCCTGCCACTGGAAAGCCCTGCCACTGGATAGCCCTGCCACTGGAAAGCCCTGCCACTGGATAGCCCTGCCACTGGAAAGCCCTGCCACTGGATAGCCCTGCCACTGGAAAGCCCTGCCACTGGAAAGCCCTGCCACTGGAAAGCCCTGCCACTGGAAAGCCCTGCGACTGCAAAGCCCTGCCACTGGATAGCCCTGCCACTGGAAAGCCCTGCCACTGGATAGCCCTGCGACTGGATACCCCTGCCACTGGATAGCCCTGCCACTGGATAGCCCTGCCACTGGATAGCCCTGCCACTGGAAAGCCCTGCCACTGGAAAGCCCTGCCACTGGATAGCCCTGCCACTGGAAAGCCCTGCCACTGGAAAGCCCTGCCACTGGATAGCCCTGCCACTGGATAGCCCTGCCACTGGAAAGCCCTGCCACTGGAAAGCCCTGCCACTGGAAAGCCCTGCGGCCCAGCTCACCCTGCCACTGGGTAGCAGCTCAGCCCTCCAACCCTCCAACAAGGTCTATACGTCCAAACCAAGGCTAACCTGACCAGTCTGTAGTTTTGTTTTTCTCGTCAAATTTCCAAGCAAAATTGTTCTCGTGAAAAATTATATTCTCCATGTATTTAGTAAAAAAAAAACATTCTCTCAGTTCTGTAACTGTTCTGACAATTATATTTAAAAAATGTAAAAAGAGGAAGTCTGATCAGCCCTTATGAAACGGAGTCATGTGTAACAGTGTGTGTGTCTCTGTGCTGCTGTTGGAATATTCCGTATCGCCCTCGCTGACTTTTGCCATCGTCCCTCACCCCCTTGCAGCCAGGTTTACAGTAAGCCTAAGAGCCTAAGAAGCAGTGAGGATTCAGTGACAGCTTTGGCCCAGAAATACATCACACCGGAACCTCTGCTGAGATATACACTAGCTAGTTTCCTCTGTTTTTCACAAGGCGTTCAGACCGTCAGATGACTTTGATAGATAACCCAGAAGTTACAACATCAGCGAGGCATATAAGATGGGAGCAACATGAGGCCTACAGATACTCATCAACAGTGGATTGAATTGAATCATTCCCCTTCAAGATACTGATAGAAGCATAGACATGTCCAAATAAGGGCAAAACCAATCATAGGAGCCCCAGCCACCAATGAGACCTGGTCTTTAAGGCTTGTGTGTGTCCCTGTGAGAAGCAGACAAAAAAAAGGACGTGCTTTCCTTTGCCGGAGAGAGGCGGAGTCTGATGATCTTGTCTGCAGGGGTTGGAGCAAGACCACACGGGGGGGCGGGGCTGTGAACAACATGAACTTTCCCGACAGCCCTGGCCTGGGGTTGACAAGGGTTTCTGATAGCTGATTTAACTGGTTTTGTTTTCACTTACTGTACAGTTCTTCATCGTGTTTCACATTGGCTTAGTGAAACTGCCCTAAACTATACATCTAGGATTTAATCAGTAGAACCATGAGAGGAGACATAAAAAAAAATATATCAGCAAACATGTCTTCATGTTGTGTCATAGAGCTGAGACGTTATTGGCTCCATGGTCATAAATGAAGCGTACAGTGGTTCCTCCTTTAAAAGTTACGATTTTACACTGCGTGACTTAGAGGTACCCAGCAGTGTACTCACCTAGAAGCTATCCGAGGCTTCAGGCACCCACCCCCGCCCCTCACCACAGAGGAAACTGAGTGACACCCCAAGGCGGGCTAACAAACTCACAGTTGATTTATACACCTCGCTCTCATTTGACTAGCAACTGTCCCTGACCACTGGTGCTTGTGGTGGTTCCGAACACTTTGTAACTAGGTGTTCCATAACTGCTGATTTATCAAGTCATCTGAATAGGCTTCCGGGTTTTGTTTTTCTCTCTCCAGAAAATAACCATGCAGAAGCGTGTCAAACAGGATTGCTTCAAATAAAAAGGTTATTTTGTCAGGCAGGCCAGTAGGTATCTACCAGTGGTAACCTGATTGCATGATAAGTGGGATCGACTAAACCGACATGTGACACCCCCATGAAGAACGTAAAGATACTCCAAGAATGTCACTATTGTTTGGAATGATAATGAAACACAAAAGATCTCATCTAAATATAGTATGGCACTGCTTCATATTATATCCGTATAGAGTTACATTTCAATATAGGAAACTGATATCGATATCTGAGATGATCAAATTGTCATTTATGACGCACAAGGTAAACCTGAGGTAAAACATTCAGTAGTGAAATATGTCATGACAGAATAAGTCATATACTCTCCACTTAGCAATGAAGTACGTGTGATATTTTAGCATTTTGGCGTGGCCACAAGTTTGAGACAGCTCTCATGGATTCAGCTAGTGAAGGAAATCTGTGGTATGTGCATGTAGATTGGGTTGGAAGGTGGCAAAATGTGCAGGACATTCTGCACTCCTGATGTGCATTCAAAACTAACAAGGCCACACTAGAAGCACTCTTGTTATAACTCCTGTGGTTTCACAAAGCTGCTGAGACCAACCATAAGCCAGCCAGGAAATAAGAGATGTAGCAACTCACTGGGCACACCACATCATTTCAAAGTCCTTAGTATGGTGTCTGGAGGGGATGGCTGCCGTTTGAATGGCTCCTGACCAACTGTGCTATTTTGTTAGTTTTTTTCGCATTGTTTGTAACTTATTTTGTACATAACATTACTTATTGTGTAATTAATGTTGCTGCTACCGTCTCTTATGACCAAAAAGAGCTTCTGGACATCAGAACAGCGATTACTCACCTCAAACTGGATGAAGAGTTTTTCTTTAATGAGTCTGATGCAAAGGATATACCGCTTTGTCAAGACAAGGCCCAAATCCCTGTCATCAGCGTGAAGAAAAGACAGAGAAAAACGGGGAGGAGGGCGGGGTGCCTTGTAAGAATTTGCGACGTATAGGTAAACCACCACTTCCCTCTGTATTATTGGCCAAGGTGCAGTCATTGGAAAACAAACTGGACCATTTACGATTAAGACTAATCCTACCAACGGGACATTAAAAACTGTAATATCTTATGTTTCACCGAGACGTGGCTGAACGACAACACGGATAATATAGAGCTGGCTAGCAGAGCAGCTATTCATAGTTCATAGCTGTCTTCTTACCAGCACGCGCTCCAGCAGGTGTATCTCACTGATCATCCCTAAAGCCAACACCTCATTTGGCCGCCTTTCGTTCCAGTACTCTGCTGCCTGTGACTGGAACGAATTGCAAAAATCGCTGAAGTTGGAGACTTTTATCTCCCTCACCAACTTCAAACATCAGCTATCTGAGCAGCTAACCGATCGCTGCAGCTGTACATAGTCTATTGGTAAATAGCCCACCCTTTTCACCTACCTCATCCCCGTACTGTTTCTATTTATTTACTTTTCTGCTCTTCTGCACACCAATATCTCTACCTGTACATGACCATCTGATCTTTTATCACTCCAGTGTTAATCTGCAAAATTGTAATTATTTGCCTACCTCCTCATGCCTTTTGCACACATTGTATATAGACCCCCCCTTCGTTTTCTACTGTGTTATTGACTTGTTAATTGTTTACTCCATGTGTAACTCTTTGTTGTATGCTCACACTGCTATGCTTTATCTTGGCCAGGTCGCAGTTGCAAATGAGAACTTGTTCTCAACTAGCCTACCTGGTTAAATAAAGGTGAAATAAAATAAAATAAATAAAAAATCACAAACTTGCACTAAGACCGCACTCAAAGACCACACTAAGACCGCACTCACTGTATAAGGCCATAAGCAAACAAGACAATGTTCACCCAGAAGCGGCGCTCCAAGCGGCCGGGGTCTTTAATCTGGGCAAACTTAAATCCGTTTTACCTCATTTCTACCAGCATGTGCAACCAGAAGAAAAAAAAACTCTAGACCACCTTTACTCCACACACAGAGACGCGTACAAAGCTCTCCCTCCATTTGGCAAATTTGTCCATAATTCTACCCTCCTGATTCCTGCGTACAAGCAAAAACTAAAGCAGGAAGTACCAGTGACTCGCTCAATACGGAAGTGGTCAGATGACACGGATGCTACACTACAGGACTGTTTCGCACAGAATGGAATATGTTCCGGGATTCATCCAATGGCATTGAGGAATATAACACCTCAGTCACTGGCTTCATCAATAAGTGCATCGACGACGTCATCCCCACAGTGACCGTAGGGTACATTTCCCAACCAGAAGCCACGGATTACAGACAACATCTGCATCGAGCTAAAGGCTAGAGCTGCCGCTTTCAAGGAGGCGCTCGTTGGATGTGGCAGGGCTTGAAAACTATTACAGACTACAAAGAGAAACCCAGCCGTGAGCTGCCCAGTGCCGCGAGCCTGCCAGATGAGCTAAATGCCTTTTATGCTCACTTCGAGGCAAGCAACACTGAAGCATGCATGAGAGCACCAGCTGTTCCGGACGACTGTGTGATCACACTCTCCGTAGCCGATGTGAGCAAGAGCTATTAACAGGTCAACATTCACAAAGCCGCGGGGCCAGACGGTTTACCAGGACGTGTACTCAAAGCATGCGCAGACCAACTGACAAGTGTCTTTACTGGCATTTTCAACCTCTCCCTGACAGTCTGTAATACCTACATGTTTCAAGCAGACCATCATAGTCCCTGTGCCCAAGAAAGTGGAGGTAACCTGCCTAAATGATTACCGCCCCGTAGCACTCACGTCGGTGGCCATGAAGTGCTTTGAAAGGCTAGTCATGGCTCACATCAACACCATTATCCCAGAAACACTAGACCCACACTAATTTGCATACCGCCCCAACAGATCAACAGATGACCCAACCTCAATCGCACTCCACACTGCCCTTTCCCACCTGGACAAAAGGAACACCTATGTGAGAATGCTGCTCATTTACTACAGCTCAGCATTCAACACCATAGTGCCCACAAAGCTCATCGATAAGATAAGGACTCTGGAACTAAACACGTCCCTCTACAACTGGATCATGGACATCCTGACGGGCCGCCCCCAGGTGGTATGGGTAGGCAACAACACCTCTGCCACGCTGATCCTCAACACTGGGGTCCCTCAGGGGTGCGTGCTTAGTCCCCTCCTGTACTCCCTGTTCACCCACGATTGCGTGGCCAAGCATGACTCCACCGTCATTAGGTTTGCTGAGGACACAACAGTGGTAGGCCTGATCACCGACAACGATGAGACAGCCTATAGGGAGGAGGTCAGAGACCTGGCAGTGTGGTGCCAGTACAACAACCTCTCTCTCAATGTAAGACAAAGGAGCTGGTCGTGGATTATAGGAAAAGGAGAGCCGAACTCGCCCCCATTCACATTGATAGGGCTGTAGTGGAGCGGGTCGAGAGTTTCAAGTTCCTTGGTGTCCACATCACCAACAAACTATCATGGTCCAAACACACCTAGACAGTTGTGAAAAGGGCACGACAACAGCTTTTCCCCCTCAGGAGACTGAAAAGATTTGGAATGGGTACCAGGCGGTGTTAGAGGAAAAACCCAGTCAGAGACTGTTCTCTCTGCTACCGCACAGCAAGCAGTACCAGAGCACCAAGTCTAGGACCAAAACGCTCCCTAATAGCTTCTACCCCAAAGCCATAAGGCTGCTGAACAACTAATCAAATGGGAACTTATTATATACTGTACATCGTTAACCTATTCTTCACTATCTTTCAAGTTGAATTTGTAGATCAGATTTTTGATCCAAATACTTGTTTATGTTTTCCCTTTTCCTATAGTTCCAAAACAACTGAACATGTAATATAGATTGCATGTATCTCTAACAATGATATCCTCAAAAGAGGGGAATGATGCTGTGTTCTTACTAAAAAATGTTTAAAAAAAGAATAGAAAACAAAGTGATACCTGGCTCAGGCCACAGTGTACTGTGCATTAGTTTGGTCCGCTAGAAAGTGAATTGTTCCATTTCAATCTTCAGGCCACCTCTTCTTCTTCCTCAGTGTGGGAGTGAAGAGTCTTGCTGTGGGGTTTTGGTGATGTGTGTAAGAAACACAGAAATAGAATCTAAAATATAAACGCAACATGCAACAATTTCAAAGATTTTGTTGAGTTACAGTTCATATAAGGAAATCTGTCAATTGAAATAAATTCATTAGGCCCTAATCTATGGATGTCACATGACTGAGCATGAGGCACAGCTATGGATACAGCTCCAATTGCACGCTCCCTCAAAACCTGACATCATCTTTGGCATTGTGTTGTATGACAAAACTGCACATTTTAGAGTGGCTTTTTATTGTTCCCAGCACAAGGTGCATCTGTGTAATGATCATACTGTTTAATCAGCTTTTTGATATGCCACACCTGTCAGATTGATGGATTATCTTGACAAATGATACAATTCTCACCAACAGAGATGTTAACAAATTGGTCCGAATGTGTTGTCTAACAGTCTCAACTACAGTATAAACAGGACTGAATAAGTTATTTTCACACTTCAGCAGATACAAAATACACCCGTACATAAATAGATGTTAGGAAAGTATGGGTGGTACCCCGGGGGTGGAAAAAGTACCTGATTTTCATGGTTGAGTAAAAGTAAAGATAGCTTAAAAATGACTGAAGTAAAAGTGAACGTCACCCAGTATAATGCTACTTGAGTAAAAGTCTAAAAGTATTTGGTTTTAAATATACTTAAAGTATCAAAAGTATAAATCCTTTAAAATGGGGCACAGTTCAACACTCAGACATAATTTCCAAACGAAGCATTTGTGTTTTGTGAGTCTGCCAGATCAGAGGCAGTAGGAATGACCAGGGATGTTCTCTGTTTAGTGAGTCCTCCAGATCAGAGGCAGTAGGGGTGACCAGGGATGTTCTCTGTTTTGTGAGTCCTCCAGATCAGAGGCAGTATGGATGACCAGGGATGTTCTCTGTTTAGTGAGTCCTCCAGATCAGAGGCAGTATGGATGACCAGGGATGTTCTCTGTTTTGTGAGTCCTCCAGATCAGAGGCAGTATGGATGACCAGGGATGTTCTCTGTTTAGTGAGTCCTCCAGATCAGAGGCAGTATGGATGACCAGGGATGTTCTCTGTTTAGTGAGTCCTCCAGATCAGAGGCAGTATGGGTGACCAGGGATGTTCTCTGTGTAGTGAGTCTGCTAGAGGAAGGAAAGAGGTGGTAGCATGGTGTTGGGTGTGTCTGTCATGTGTAGAGGAAGGAAAGAGGTGGTAGCATGGTGTTGGGTGTGTCTGTCATGTGTAGAGAAAGGAAAGAGGTGGTAGCATGGTGTTGGGTGTGTCTGTCATGTGTAGAGGAAGGAAAGAGGTGGTAGCATGGTGTTGGGTGTGTCTGTCATGTGTAGAGAAAGGAAAGAGGTGGTAGCATGGTGTTGGGTGTGTCTGTCATGTGTAGAGGAAGGAAAGAGGTGGTAGCATGGTGTTGGGTGTGTCTGTCATGTGTAGAGGAAGGAAAGAGGTGGTAGCATGGTGTTGGGTGTGTCTGTCATGTGTAGAGGAAGGAAAGAGGTGGTAGCATGGTGTTGGGTGTGTCTGTCATGTGTAGAGGAAGGAAAGAGGTGGTAGCATGGTGTTGGGTGTGTCTGTCATGTGTAGAGGAAGGAAAGAGGTGGTAGCATGGTGATGGGTGTGTCTGTCATGTGTAGAGGAAGGAAAGAGGTGGTAGCATGGTGTTGGGTGTGTCTGTCATGTGTAGAGGAAGGAAAGAGGTGGTAGCATGGTGTTGGGTGTGTCTGTCATGTGTAGAGAAAGGAAAGAGGTGGTAGCATGGTGTTGGGTGTGTCTGTCATGTGTAGAGAAAGGAAAGAGGTGGTAGCATGGTGTTGGGTGTGTCTGTCATGTGTAGAGGAAGGAAAGAGGTGGTAGCATGGTGTTGGGTGTGTCTGTCATGTGTAGAGGAAGGAAAGAGGTGGTAGCATTGTGTTGGGTGTGTCTGTCATGTGTAGAGGAAGGAAAGAGGTGGTAGCATGGTGTTGGGTGTGTCTGTCATGTGTAGAGGAAGGAAAGAGGTGGTAGCATGGTGTTGGGTGTGTCTGTCATGTGTAGAGGAAGGAAAGAGGTGGTAGCATGGTGTTGGGTGTGTCTGTCATGTGTAGAGGAAGGAAAGAGGTGGTAGCATGGTGTTGGGTGTGTCTGTCATGTGTAGAGGAAGGAAAGAGGTGGTCAATCAAACGTGACAAGAGGATATGTGTTTCTTCTGACAAAAAACGACATCGGCTACCATCCACCTCAACCACGACCTGTTTTTTCCCCTTCATAAAACTGCCTCCTTGCACGTCTGATGCACAGTATCTTTGTCCAAGCAGACAGTATCTTTGTCCAAGCAGACAGTATCTTTGTCCAAGCAGACAGTATCTTTGTCCAAGCAGACAGTATCTTTGTCCAAGCAGACAGTATCTTTGTCCAAGCAGACAATATATTTGTCCAAGCAGACAATATCTTTGTCCAAGTAGACAGTATCTTTGTCTAAGCAGACAGTATCTTTGTCCAAGCAGACAGTATCTTTGTCCAAGCAGACAGTATCTTTGTCCAAGCAGACAGTATCTTTGTCCAAGTATCTTTGTCCAAGCAGACAGTATCTTTGTCCAAGCAGACAGTATCTTTGTCCAAACAGACAGTATCTTTGTCCAAGCAGACAGAATCTTTGTCCAAGCAGACAGAATCTTTGTCCAAGCAGACAGTATCTTTGTCCAAGCAGACAGTATCTTTGTCCAAGCAGACATTGTCTTTGTCCAAGCAGACAGTATCTTTGTCCAAGCAGACAGTATCTTTGTCCAAGTATCTTTGTCCAAGCAGACAGTATCTTTGTCCAAGCAGACAATATATTTGTCCAAGCAGACAATATCTTTGTCCAAGTAGACAGTATCTTTGTCTAAGCAGACAGTATCTTTGTCCAAGCAGACAGTATCTTTGTCCAAGCAGACAGTATCTTTGTCCAAGCAGACAGTATCTTTGTCCAAGCAGACAGTATCTTTGTCCAAGTATCTTTGTCCAAGCAGACAGTATCTTTGTCCAAGCAGACAGTATCTTTGTCCAAACAGACAGTATCTTTGTCCAAGCAGACAGAATCTTTGTCCAAGCAGACAGAATCTTTGTCCAAGCAGACAGTATCTTTGTCCAAGCAGACAGTATCTTTGTCCAAGCAGACATTGTCTTTGTCCAAGCAGACAGTATCTTTGTCCAAGCAGACAGTATCTTTGTCCAAGTATCTTTGTCCAAGCAGACAGTATCTTTGTCCAAGCAGACAGAATCTTTGTCCAAGCAGACAGAATCTTTGTCCAAGCAGACAGAATCTTTGTCCAAGCAGACAGAATCTTTGTCCAAGCAGACAGTATCTTTTTCCAAGCAGACAGAATCTTTGTCCAAGCAGACAGAATCTTTGTCCAAGCAGACAGAATCTTTGTCCAAGCAGACAGAATCTTTGTCCAAGCAGACAGAATCTTTGTCCAAGCAGACAGAATCTTTGTCCAAGCAGACAGAATCTTTGTCCAAGCAGACAGAATCTTTGTCCAAGCAGACAGACACTCAAAGTAATCGATTTTCTATTAAGATTGCTTTGAGCTAAAAAATAATAATAATAATAATAATAATAATCGCAATCACCTTATTTTCATGTTATTTCCCAGTTCCCCTTCCAGTTTACAGAGAGCACGAGGATTAATATGAGTAGTAAAGTGTACTGCTGACCTCTTGTCTACGATTCCCATCAACAAGGGGGCAACTTCCTAATAACAAGGCCTGTTGAGCTACACAGCGTAGTCTCAATACAGTAACTGGACAACAGCTGACACACGAAGCAGGAACATCAATTAAATCACATCCTGTGAAATGGTTTCAAAATATGTCATTTAAAACTGTCATGGAGGCTGTGAGTCCTTTCATGAACAGAAAATAGACTCTTTACCCGATTCATAATGGGAAGAACAAAAAACTGTCAATCTGTCTAGCCAGCTGTATTTGCAGTCAGCTTTTTTTTAGCGATAGAAAAAACATTGACCTAAATGAATAGTACCAACTCTCAATTGAGGGACTTATCATTAAAGACGACATTCAATCTGGGGTGGCAGGGTAGCCTAGTGGTTAGAGCGTTGGACTAGTTACCGAAAGGTTGCAAGTTTAAATCCCCGAGCTGACAAGGTACAAATCTGTCGTTCTGCCCCTGAACAGGCAGTTAACCCACTGTTCCTAGGCTGTCATTGAAAATAAGAATTTGTTCTTAACTGACTTGCCTAGTTAAATAAAGGTAAAATAAAATCTGATAGCGCTTTACCGAACAATACACCGATTAAAAGCAACGTTTCCCGATTCGCTGAGACCACATTCACAGTAAATGCGTTATAGGTTTGCTCAATCAAAAAAAATGAAAACGACAGTAAAGCAGTCAGATTGAATCATGGCCTTCAGTCATTTAATGGCTGACCTTTGTAGAAAATACATCAGTTTAGTGTAGCTCGTGACTGCCACCCGATGGACACATTCATTTAAAAGATTCATTCGGGAACCTGCAGTTACACAGCCTCATCGTGTGACTGATTGTATACTGTTACTGGGGGGGGGGGGGGTGTAATGATGTCAAGTGAGTTCATTGAAGACCAATGCCAGAGATTAAAATTGTTTTTATAAAAAAAATGTTTATTATGATAAATACACTCCAGGTTTGTAAATACAATTTTTTTATTTTAATTATAGCATAATATGAGAATGTCTATTCTAGCAGAGTGAACCCATCCCATTGAAAACAAAATTGACACCATACCCAAATTAAACAAGACAGTTCTATGAGACATTACACGTAAATGAAAATCAGACTTGTGTTTGGCAAACAGAAAAGACCCATTAGCGACATCAGTCTCCACAGACTGTGTTTATGGATGTGTTGTTGCACCGTGAAGCTGTGCTGAAGATGACCGTCTGTCCCTGTAGAGAGGTAATGATCAGGCTTATGTCTTAACAGCGGTGTCTCTGGATTTGTAGATCACTCCTCTGCTCTTCAGCTCTCTCACCACCCCTGCAGGACAGAAATAAGAACAATGTTGAGACAGACAGAGAGAGAGACAGAGAGAGACAAAGAGACACACACACAGAGAGAGACACAGTAGATGGGATTCAATGACAGCAGCTTGAGAACCCAAGAGGATTCTGCAGTTTGTTTCCTGATTTTTTTGAACACATATGCCAACATTTTCTCAATGGCTCCTATAGTAGATGGTTGAGAAAACACACTGCCTTTGAACGTGACATACCTGGAGGTAACCGCCCTGTCACCGTCACAGCATAGACACCAGGCTTGAAGTTACCTGAACAGGAACCGTGAAATACAAACACAGCACTAGAACATAGGTGGTCCTGTACGAGTCAGAGCGGACAAGGTACACATCTGTTGTTCTGTCCCTGAACAGGCAGTTAAACCCACTGTTCCTAGGCCGTCATCGTAAATTATCATTTGTTCTTAACTGACTTGCCTAGTTAAATAAAGGTGATATAAAAAAAATACTTCAAGGAAACGTTTGAAAGAAAGTCATATACCAACAGGATAACCTATGACAACAAACTTACTGATTCTTTGCCACTTGGCCACCCAGCTGTCCTCGGGGCTCATCTGAGCTATGACCCTGTAAACAGAGATCGAATGCTTTAGCAATTAGCCCACACCCGGAACTGGCGCTAATTCATCAATATGTCATCAATTACAAGTAGAGAACTTTACCCATCAAACGAGGAACTTGTACACTCATAGACCATCTCTCGATTCCCCTTCATCTGAAGGTACGACTCACAGTTGTCACAGCCATCATATTCAAACTGGTCAATAGTCTGTGGGGACAGGAGAAATATGGATTTAATGAATACACATGGAAAACTGGTTAGCTAGTCATGTTAGCACGTTACAAACATTTCAGCAAACGTTACGTTTAATAGATAGTAGCGAGCTTTTTAAAACGTTTCGTTCGATAAATTGTAAGTAGCTAAGACAACCGCTCAGATTAAGTTAGGGTCTACAAAGGTATGCCACTGCCGGTTGAAGAAAGCAGATGGTCAGCTTTGCTAACGTTAGCTTGCTAGTATTTACCTTCACAAGAGAGCACAGAAGACATGCCCGCAAATGGCGGAGGTCCTTAGGACAAGTTTCCAACGCCATCGAGAAAATAGCAGCTGATATTTGAGAAATATATCTGCATAAGCTATAAAAGCTTTTCAAAAGCGTTGTTTTGATTTTCACCGCTGTTAACCTGGCAAGATGAAATAAGTACTTCCGGGTTACGGGTCACAGTTTTTTTGGGACGCTTAGTTTTGAGTTTTAATTTCCCGTGCACAGTGAAATGCCTTTCTTGCAATCCCTAAAACCAACAATGCAGTAATCAATAACATAGTAGTACAAAAAAAAAACCATAAGGTATAACAAAAACACACGATAAATAAACATACGAAAAACAGAAAGTGCTTCCAATGCTTCCAACGGTTTTGTCATACACAAGGGAGTATGAGAAACGCAGTAGTTCAAATAAAATAAAATCAGTTCTTGACACAAACCAGTGCACGTGGCACCTACTACCATACCCCATCTACCATTCCAGTGTTTAATTGCTATATTGTAATTACTTTGCCACAATGGACCTATTTATTGCCTTTACCTCCCTTATCTTACCTCATTTGCACACACTGTATATAGACTTTTTCTACTGTATTATTGACCATATGTTTGTTTATTCCATGTGTAACTCTGTGTTGTTGTATGTGTTGCTTTATCTTGGCCAGGTCACAGGTGTAAATGAGAACTTGTTCTCAACTAGCCTAAATAATTAAATAAAGGTGAAGTTAAAAATTAAAAAGGCATTTAAATACTTTGATTACCCGCTCACCCTCTGAATGGCACATATACAGAATCCATGTCTTCTTCTATGGTATATTGGCGATCATATGATTTTTACAAAAAAACGAGGAAAAAAATATTTTCTAATTTAAAAAAAAAACCGCTCAAACAACTTTTCAGTTGAAAATAAATCAAACAGATCTGATCCCTATACAGGCTCAACCTGAGAGGGTGGCTCTTCCGGCTCCAGTCCCCAAAATCTTCAGCTGCAGCTACAATAATGTCTAGTTTATTCAACTTCTTTGAGACTTGTACATTTTATAACTGTGGAAATGAACTCAACAAAAATCCACTTTAACACACAAGGTATCTTGTGTCTGGCAGCAAACATTTACTACAGGCTGTGATGCGTCCACTACCACATCTTCACTGGCATCATTTGTTTTCTCAATCATTTTAAATCGCCTCCGCATCGGAGATTCGATTGACCGCTCTTTTGCCACCTCAATTTCCTTCTCCCTTACAGAGCACTCCAGGAACTCAGGATTATGATCCCCCCACCCCAATTGCAACACTGTCATTATTTTACATACTCTTTCTTCAGTATACTCTGTTCGTCTACACACACTTGAAACATGGACAAATCCTTTATGATTCTTAGCGGTTTGGGGCTAAAAGCTCTTATGGCATATCTTCCATTAACCAAGCTTCACATGCGTACTGTAGTTATTTGTTCTTTATAAAAAAAAAAAATAACAGGACCGATAGACTTTCTTCTTTTCTCCATTCACCCAGCGGGTCAGACGCCGGGCACCAACCACTCCAGGAATTCTCTTTAGGTTTTCAACTTGAACATCTCCTTTGAAGAGTGCTCTATATCAAAGTTCAAAACACAAAACTTCTGTTGTTCCCGTTCTTTTGAGGCCCACTGCAATCAAATCAAATCAAATCAAATGTATTTATATAGCCCTTCGTACATCAGCTGATATCTCAAAGTGCTGTACAGAAACCCAGCCTAAAACCCCAAAACAGCAAACAATGCAAGTGTAGAAGCACAATCTTCCTCTGTTCTTCAGAAATACAATTCATCGAAATAAGACCACTCCTGGATCATTCTTGACAGAATCCATTTCTTCAAGAGCATACTTCACCATTTGACATAGTAAAATAGGTTTCCCAAATATGCATCTCAACAAGAAGCGATTCATTATCATTTACACACGTATCCTTCACTTCAATTTCCTTTTTTTTGGTCACCTTAGTTATCTATGTGTTATTTTGGTCTGGTCAGGGTGTGACGAGAGTGGGTATGTGTGTTTTACCCAGTCTAGGGTTTTTGTATATCTATGTTTTTTTCGTATGTCTAGGGTAATGTAGGTCTATGGTGGCCTGAATTGGTTCCCAATCAGAGGCAGCTGTTTATCGTTGTCTCTGATTGGAGATCCGATTTAGGTTGCCATTTGCCATCTTGGTTTTGTGTGTTGTTTTGGTTAGTGTTCTTTCTTTATTAAAGGAAGTATGTATTCATATCATGCTGCGCATTGGTCTCATCAATATGACAACCGTGACAGAATAACCCACCAAATAAGGACCAAGCAGCGTGTGAATGAGGAGCGGACATTCTGGGCCCGGGAGAAAGATGAGTGGAGGACATCCTGGACCTGGGAGGAGGTGGAGATAGCACGGGGGGAAAGGCGACGATACGAGGAGTCAAGGCAACCACAGAAACCCCAATATTTTTGTTGAGGGGGAGGCACATGGAGCAGTTGGTGGAGCCGAGGAGTAAACCAGAGCCAGTCTGAGAGAAGAAGGAGGATTTGGAGGAGAGAGAAATGGGGGAGTTGTTGGGTTGGTGGAGGATGCATGGATTATGAATAAAATAATGTGTTGTCAGTTTGGTGCCACCTGAGTCAGCTCTCCGTACTCGTAATGAAACGTGTGTTAAAGTTTCGGAACAATTGATGCCGGCTATACACACCAGGTCTGGTGGTACTTTCAAGACCCAATGCGTCCTGTGCCAACTCCTCGCACTCTCAAGTGCGCTTTCCCAGAGGTGCGTGTCACCAGCCCGGTACCACCAGTACCGGCACCACGCATCAGGCCTCCAGTGCACCTCCAGGATCCAGTATGCCCTGTTCCTCCTCCCCGCACTCGCCTTGAGGTGCGTGTCACCAGCCAAGTACCACCAGTGCCGGCACCAGGCCTCGGCAGTCCAGAACCTCCGGCGGCAGTTCACAGACCGGAACCTCCGGCGACGGTCCCCAGACCGGGGTCTCCGGCGACGGTCCCCAGTCCAGAACATCCGGCGATAGTCCACGCAGCGAGGGTCCCCAGCCGGGGGCCTACGGCGATGGTCCACGTAGCGAGGGTCCCCAGCCGGGGGCCTACGGCGAGGATCCGCAGTCCAGAGCCACCGGCGATGATGTAACATTATATTTATTCTTAGGTAATCATATAAAGGGTGCATTTTCAAGATAGCATACATAGGTCGTCGCAGGTCTGTGGAGATCTTCACAACTGCTTTTAATAATCTGTGCAGAATGACGAACGTCATTGATCACTGTACACCATAATTGTAGGCCTACTTTTAATTGTAGGCCTACTTTTAATGTAATTCGCCAACTGCAATCCAGGTCATTTTGGTTCTGCAATAAAATGAAGCACATGACTCTGTTGTATCAATAAAAGAAAATATCTGACATTCTATTCCCATTTGAACTTTGCTGTGGCTTTGAAAATGGTCGATGACTATCTTTTGTGTCTTTTTTGAGTGGGTGAATAATGGTTGTGATATCATTCAGCAACTTCTCAATCAAATATTACCCAATTATCCACGATGAAATAGGTTGACCACATGTCCCGGATTGTGGGGGCAGTGCCGCATCACGCAACCACCACATATGGGGTCAGCTTAAAGGCAGGGGTGCACTTTCTCCCCCAAAAAACGTCACTCCTACTGGCCCAGAACCTCTTTATCTTGACCATCGGTTGCGAAAGGCTTGAACTCCGAGATCTTCACCACACATGCCCCCTCAGGTAATTAATCCTCATTCACTTCCAATTCACGTCCAGAGCTATTGGATTACGGCTCATTCTGTTCGTACTTGACTTCAATCCTCCTCATTACTGCTAGCTTCATCAGAAAACACAACCTACTTCCAGCCAGAGTCGACCCGTCATTCAGAGCAGGTGTGGGGCTTGGGGCTTGCCTGCTTTGCATGTTATTTTGGCATTAATACGTGTCACATATCAGTTTGCAAACAATGTAAAAAATAATATATAACATAATAATATATGATAATATATATATATATCATTGAGTATCATTGAATATATATCATAAAGCTGCATACAAACATGGTCTCTTTTTTGTTTTCTTGAGTAAGGCAGCTCTAAAATGTAGGTGTTTCAGCCTAGCTCAGTGTTTTCTGTGGTGGTAGGGCAAGCCAGCAGAAAATATGTGTCACGCCTGGTCTTAGTATTTTGTGTTTTCTTTATTATTTTGGTCAGGCCAGGGTGTGACATGGGTATTTATGTGGTGTGTTTTGTCTATGTTTTTTTTTGTAGGTTATGGGATTGTGGTTAGTGAAGTAGTCTAGGTAAGTCTATGGTTGCCTAGAGTGGTTCTCAATCAGAGGCAGGTGTTTATCGTTGTCTCTGATTGGGAACCATATTTAGGCAGCCATATTCTTTGGGTATTTCGTGGGTGATTGTTCCTGTCTCTGTTTGTTGCACCAGATAGGGCTGGTTCGGTTTTTCACGGTTCTTGTTTTGTATATTGTTAGTATTTTTCATCTTTTATTAAAGATGTTTATGAATAACCACGCTGCATTTTGGTCCTCCTCTCTTTCACCGGAAGAAAACCGTAACAATACGGAGCGTTGCACCGTGATTGGTTCAGTGTTCTGTCACTCATGGGGACACTACGTCACCGCCAAGTCTAAGAGGAGACCTCGAAAATTCTAGGCCTTTGAGGTTACATTAGGGGTTACATCTAATTACATTAGAAGTGCCCATCCAAGAAGGATGAAGGTCATTGGCCAGAGATAAAATTACATCAAATCACGTTATATGTACAGAAGCTTTGATTGGACTGATCATGTCAACATCATACTTTTCAAAATCTTAGCTAGCAGTCATCATCATGAATCAAGTCGACAATCTACTGGCTAAATCTAAATCCTTTTCAATCCGTGTCATATGAAGAGAAATAATGAAGAGAAATTATAGATAAAACATATCGGTGCTCCTCGACCATTGGACATAAACATTACATAACAAGTTGGAAATCACAAATTCAACAGGTGGTTTGAAAGGAATCAGTGACAGTGGCTGTGTGGTCCCACATCTGGGATTAAGGGACTCTTTTTCCAAGTTTAAAATGATAAACAGTCAACATTGGACATGCTGTCAATGAAGCATGATTTGTGACGCGCCCATAACAACTGTTAACTCGGCAAAAACTTGACTCCAGTGAATTCAAGACAAATGGGAAGTCAGGAATAAACGTGCTCCGACTGGGAAAATACGTTTTGAACAGTCATCCAACTCGGAATTGTAAATCCGGCCTCCAGTTGTTTTGAAAGCACCATAAATCCATAGAATGCCAGACGTTGATGATCAAATTTGCCAACAAAGGACCGCTGCGCCACCTTCCTGTTCAAGTGAGCACAGCACAACAAGGTGAGTCCAAAAAATGTTTTGTATGATGTTGCATTAATAATGTAATATGCTAGGGAGATATGTATACTGTGGCTAAGAAAGTAATACTAAGTGTATGTTGTGTAGTAAGCTGTTAGTAGCCCATGTGCCTCACCATAAATTATTTGGTCTATTTACCCCTCTTAATTTCGCCTACTGTTCTGACTTGGTGGTGCACGTGAAGCCTATAGCCTGTTTTAGGAAAATGTAATCATAGAATATTGTGAGAGCTTTCATTGCCTGCTTATATGCCCTGTTTATTTATCCTACGGTTTTGATTTGGTGTACAGGGAGAACACTGTAAGAACAGCCCATGTTTTGAATTCTGTCGCTGTACATTTCAAAAGTGCTAAACAAATAGTTATATTTACTAACGTTTACGTCCGTCCTAGCTCGCTCATTGTCTTAATCTAAATTACAGACGGCCTCTAATACGCTTGTCGTCCCCTTATGCCATAGCTTGTACATCTCAATTGTCATTAGAAACCACATTTGTTTCAGCAAGTCAGCCATATCAACTATGTTTTTTTTTTTTAAAAGGCAATAAATGAGGCTGAATGAAATGTTTCGCTGCCAGACAAGGCTCTGCTGAAAGACCGGTGTAGCAGTGGTAAGATGTTGGGACTCTGCTGTTGTGACAGCTTTATGTGGGCCCTAACAGTTTGTGGGCACCGTTATAGTGCAATTAATGTATTGTTTAGTGTTGTGTAGTGGCTTTTCTGGCATGCGTCCCACTGTCTTTTGTTGTTTTCCCACCAACATTTACTTGCTAAAATCGCCCCTGCTTCCAGCCATCTCTTCATCGACCCTAAACCTGGAATTACACTTTCATCAGAATGTAGGACTCCTTGTTCCAGGTGTGTCCATCCTTTTCCACTACTACTTTTACTCTGCGTTTCTTGACGCTGCCATGGATGCTCTTTGCACCTACTTTTTTTTGTTCCTCTTTGACTTTGGCATGGTTCCTAATTTGATACCTTTTAATTGTTGCAATAGCCTTAATCCTCAAAGCCCGTTGCTGCCGCTACAATGCACAGCACAGCAGCCCCAACAAACACATGCACCCAAAGGTTCGGCAAAAATCTTTCTGCGCTGCAAACTTTGGCCAGCTATAACAACCGAATAAACAAGCAGCAAACGAATCCCTCCACCTGTATTCAAAACAGCGAGGCGGGATTTTGTTGTTACAAAATCATGAAAGCCCATTGGCTAATCAGGACTGACATACAGTGGGCTTTACAACCTTGCCGTAAATAACAATGCAATTTGGAAAGGAACACATGCAATTTAAATTATTATCTCCAGTTTCTAAATAAATAAATAACTGCGGGGTGGCGAAAATAATTGAGATAATAAACGTGAAGCCCAGGCACCTACCCCCTCCTACTGCTATGAATTCTATCTCATGGTGTAAGCATGTTTAGGCCAGTGCTTGACTTGGACTAAAATAGGTGCTGGTACTGTTTATATTTAGGTGCAGGCACCTCCTCAATACTTTTGAGCTAATAGTCTACAGGTGGAGGAACTCATGCCGACATTTTTTGAGGCGCAGGTACTCAGTTCCGGTGAGCTCCTGTCCAAGCCAAGTACAGTGTTAAAGTACTGTTTTTGTTGTTGTTACTCAATCTGATTGGGTGGTCCTGGCTGCCCAGTGGGAACATAGGCTTTCAACAATTGACAGACGTTTCATGATTTTTATTTCTGAGGGTGGATTATTTATTTTGTATTATAATTCATTTATTCTTATTTTATTATTCTTATTTGTATTTCTGGGAGTGAATTATTATTATTAACCTTAGGTTTAAAATCAGTGACAGCTCTGCGAAAGCTGCCTCCAAAAACAAGATTCATGACGGAGAGAAAAAAAAACGCTAACCTGCGTAAAGTACAAGGGTGCCAATATATTAAACCGTAATTCAACTGTAGTAATGGTGTCTCTACAAATACACTGAATCTGATTCTGAATGTGTTATAAAAACGGACCATATTTTTTTCCTCAACTCGGGAAAACTCGTGAACGTCCATAGCGCGAGCTTCGTCTTTGATTCATCATCGCGCTCGAGGATGTTGGAACGTTTTTTTTTTTCGTGGAATTTGAACGGATTCTAAATCAACTGTTCCGGAATATTTTCAACGGTTCTGAGGGAGATTGATCAAAGCTATTGTGTGTTAAACAAGACTACATATAATTACACACATTTACAGAAACTAATCACATTATGAATATTTAGCTATATACATTGTAGTTTATTAAACTTCCGTTATTTCCGTTGACTTGCCTTAAAGTACTTGATAACCGTTTTAGCTAGTTTGATAACGAAGAGGAGCTAGCTAACGTTAGCTACAAGTAACGTTACTAAGCTAACGATGTTAGCAGTTTGCCAATTGAATCGAGAACAAAAAAACTATTTAGATAGGTTCTTTAATTAGATATTAATATACACTTGATAAGTTGTCACTGATTTTTGTATTTTTTTGTTTTGTTTCTCAAACAGGCGAAAATATGGAGCTCGAAGAGGAACGCCTCACCATCCCCATCAATCCCAACAATTTCCCAGCGAAATTGTGGCGTTTGGTGAATAACCCCAAAAATCGATCGATACGTTGGGATCCCTGTGGTGAGGGTTTGATAATCGACCAGCAGCTATTTGAATCAGAGCTGCTGTCACCCCAGAAACAAACGTTTGACACCACTGACCTTTTCAAAACAACCAACTTTACAAGCTTCAACCGCCAGCTGAATCTTTATGGGTTCAGGAAGGTGGTCCATGGCCCCGGGGCCTCGGAGAAGAATGATGTCTCATCTCCGATGGATGGGATAAAACACCACTTCCACAACCCGAACTTCAAACAAGATCATCCCGAACTGCTGGTGAATCTTAAGAGGCTGACAAGCAAAAACAAGGCGAAGATGGAAGCTGGCCTAGAAGTGAACTGCCGGCCCCCAGCAAATCGTTTCCACCGACTCATGGCAAATGGTGATGGTGGTGAGGAGAGAGTTAAAGTAGATAAAAGAGGTACACTCAAATTGTCAATCATACCTGTACTTTGTATTTTAAACCAAAACGAGTAGTAACTGTAATTTAATAGCTAATTAATTAAATAACAATTGTTTGTGCCATAACTTGTGTGCCATAACTTCTCAGCCATGATACTCATGATATTGCTGTCATTCAATGTTTTCACAGGTTCCATGTTTGTTGGTCAGGTAAAACGACCATCTCCTTACCAACAGTACCACCAAAGCAGAACCCAGCCCATGAAGGACTATGATCGGACCCCTATCCCTCCCCGCGGCTGGATCATGGGTCATGGGGATGCCCCCTCCCCCACCACCTTCTACACAGACAAGGGAATCCCCATATCTGTCATCCACCGGTTCCCTTCAGACACTTCCTGCACTGTGCAGTCCAGTCCGACTACTGTGCACATCCAGCAGGGTTCACAAAGCCTGGCAAACAGCTTGATCCCTCACCATGCTCAGTACCGACCTGGATTCTATTCCCCTGGTAACTATAATAAACCATACCATGGAAGCACCCATTAGTTGAATAGAGAAACACTGTGATTTCCTCATAAACAGTCATAGAAGTTTATTTATATACTTCTTGATTGTGTTTTTGTTTTTTTTCAGCATCAGTGTGCCAATGCTGCCCCCCAGGCTCAATGAACTCGGACTGCCATAGTGCCCACCAGACAACTCCCTCATACTCCCATTACAGCTATTACCAGGTAGGTGGGAATCTAACTACTACCCATGAAGCAGCATGTCTGCGAATCTTTCCAGTGGGATCTAGAACTCATATGGGTGAAAATATGCGGAGCATATGAGTCAACATTTCATGCTTGAAATTTATATTTTTTATCCCATTTCTAGCCAAACTGTCCTGTGGGCTTTCTGTATCCTGGCAATCAAAACCAGGACTGGCAGACTAGTGAAACCCAGGAGACCAAGAAGAGCGACGTCAACCTGGACACAGTCTTCCAGCTAGTGGACGAGTTGCACCACAATTCCCCCAAAATACGCATGGTCAAAGTGGAGACCCCAGAGCGCCAGCAGCCGGTCCTGTCCACCTCTACATCATCAGGGCCCCAGCCCATCACCACCATACACAGCTCCCCTCACACAGTCACTGTCTCCTCCCAGCTTGACTCCTCTTTTAACTCCAGCCCAGTGACTTCACGCGGGCCCATCATTATAGCAGTCCCGGGGAACGTTCCTCCTCAGGGAATAGCCATCACTGTCGGTGGTCCCAAGGCTGAGCAAGCAGTGAAGAGGGAGGACAAACCTGTGTCTGTGGATGCCTATCAGAAGGTAAGCTAGCTTAGTTTTGTAAAAACCTGTGTCTGTGGATACCTATCAGAAGGTAAGCTAGCTTAGTTTTGTAAAAACCTGTGTCTGTGGATGCCTATCAGAAGGTAAGCTAGCTTAGTTTTGTAAAAACCTGTGTCTGTGGATACCTATCAGAAGGTAAGCTAGCTTAGTTTTGTAAAAACCTGTCACATGGAGGCTATATCTATCAGAATCAGAATCACTTTTATTTGCCAAGTACATTTACACATACCTGGAATTTGAATAGGTGCTGCCAGAAATAGACAAATGTATCGACAGAGAAATGTACACAAAGTCAACATACATAATTATACAATATAAATACAGAAAACATACAACTATAGAGTATAGACTGATTTACAGTGAGGATATACAATTTACAAAACCAGCGTATTTATAACTGTGAGTGGAAAGAGAAAGCAAAAATACTCAGTCCGTATGACTTAGTAATCAACTTAATTAATAAACAGGTATGGTATGGATGGTCATCAGCGGTCCTGATGAGCTCTGTTGTATAATAGGAGATGGATCATGCTGTGATTTCCCCAGTGCCCTGAGGAAGCATCAGAGTACATCACCAAGGTGAAGGAGATCCAGGTGCTGAACTCAGACGTCTGCAGTGTTCTACATGATGTTACTGTCTGCAGCCTCAGCCTGGAGAACAAGCACCAGACAGCAAACTAAATCTCCTGGTAAGACAACTATCCACTTAAACTTCTGCATAATCCTTGCTGCTGCTATCTTGGCCAGGAGTCCCTTGTAAAAGAGATTCTTTATCTTAATGGGACTTTCCTTGGTAAATCAAAAATAGGCAGAGGATCTCCCGATCCCCCGGAGATGAAGATTCGTATCAAGTTCAATGCATGTGTTTCTATACATCCATTTCACGTGCCGGTTTTTGTGGCGCCCCCCCCCCCGTTCACATATCTCATTGTCAATCGTACTATGCTATTATATTCAGTTCTTTTTTATGTTGTTAGAATACTATAGTTGTGATCTTACAGACAATGATTTAGCTTTGATCTAACGTAATTAAACAAGCTTCACCATTCGCTAGAGTAGCCTGTGCGTAAGATAGAGAATCCTGCACATGCGCAGACGCTGTTGGGACCTTTAGCTGTTGGGAAGAAGGGTCCAGACAAGTCTGATCCGCAGCCACTCCGTTTTAATAAAACAATACACAGTGAAGAATAATGTCAACGGGGAGGAATAGATCAGGGGGATCAGGACTAAATTAATGTACACATTTTAATTTCATCTTTTAGATCTGAACTTGTTGGTTGAAGTGGCATGCACGCAAGAATGTTGACCATAGTCGGACCAGGATGTCCCAAGTTTTCAGTTTTGCTACTCATGCTCAAGTCTGAATTTGCTGTAGCTTCTTGTTGAAATACGTTTACCTATGTTACTTGTATGTTACTTGTATGTCACTGATAAAGAAATATATATTTTCCTGATAGTACACATATTGAACATTGTACATAGTTCAGCCCTGTTCTAATTTATTCTTATTTATATGATAACCTTTACAGCATTTTAATTGGCATATGACAGTTTTATTCTGAATGCTTAATCTTGGAATGAATTAATGCATACCAAGATTTATTTGTCATTTTTTAAGTTAAAGAACAAGTACCGTTTAATGTTTATTCCTCATTTGTTTTAGTTTGACACCAAAAGGTTTCTGTTTTAACCGTTAATTATTTTTAAAAGAATTTCTGACTTCTGGACATGATATAATTGGTTTATAATGTTAAAAGATTATTATGATTAAAATGTGATATAATTCAGAGGTTCTTTGCGTTTCATTTCTTGCATCTTGTTGTTGTTTGTATGGAGGCCTCAAAAGTGGGCTACAGTCTACTGGTAAAGGGTCCATTCCGGGATATTTTATCTATTGTTAAAGGAGATGAAAAAGTGACGCCAGGCTGTTACCAGTGTTGTCAGCTGGGGGGCGCCCGGTGTCGTCTGTGTTGGAAGTGCAGCTCCACCCTCGGTGACAGGCAGTCAGCAGGTAGACAGACACAGTCGATGAGATCCCAGGGGAGGGAGACTCGACTAGGCATGCTTCAGGACTTAGTAAATATACACTCGTGTCTTTTTGAAATGTATATGACCAATATTAGTGTTTTAACGACTCGCGTTTAAGCGATTATACATTTGTTAAACCTTTAATTTCAGTACCTCTTAATACGGAAGTTTATATTATATTTGTTTAAGCAGCAGCGGGAAGGATCTATTTTCAGAATTGTTACAACTTTCAAACGTGGAACTTGGGGAAAATACTTTTTTGGAGGCTGCCAAGGAGCGAACAGGTTTTTAGATGCGTAGCAACTTTAGTGGGCGATAGACATAATTTTGGCTGCAGAAACGACACGAGATTTATACTCTTAATTAATTAACTAGTTACATGTTAAGTAACTAATGCAACGATTCCATTGGATTAGTTCAACTTTTCAAGAGTCCGGAAATCTCCGTTGTCAACTTTACAGTGGCATTTTTGTCAAAAGATTTTCGCTACGGAGCCTATGAACGTTACTATTGCATTTGTCGTTTACTGTATTGTCGCCTTTCATCGTGGAATCCGTCATATCAACCAACATCAACCTGACTTTGTTCCTCTTGGTTTCTGAAACCCCTGGGTGGGGATATCGTCACAATATCCTATCCAGCGTAAAGAGTCGGGATTTGCTTTTTAGGTATTTGACAACTTGTTGCATCTGGAGCCCCCCTGCCAGATTTGACTTTTTTTTTCTTGCTCTGGAAATGGAATAGCGGTACATTGGATACACTTTGGTTTTAAATCAAGCAAAACTGTAGAATGTCTATAGTGGGTTGGGCACGAATTAAAGTTCAAACATTGTTGCAAAATGTTTATTGAAATCTTGCCAGTGGTTGAAGATTACAAGAGCCGCCGTGTGCCCGGACTGAACCGATCTGTCTATGATAACTTTAACAAGCACGTTGAAAACGAGGACCGGACCGCTGTTTATCTCATGTAAGGAGCTCGTGCTGTATGTGAACGGTGAACTAAATGTAAAGTCTATTCAACTATAAGCGACGCAATTCCAATTATTGATTTGATGTTGTCGAACTTGTGCATGCAATGTTTGGCCTCTCTTGTTAGTGATACCGGTTAACACACATGATCTAAATCTTATTTTATTAGACTAAGTATGTTATATTTATTTGATGGTTAGCAATTCCATAATTTAGAAGCAAACGTTCAGATTTTTTTCTTATGAGTGAATATGAAGACCACTTTACTTGGCGTGTTTAATAACTGTTTTTACCTGGAACAAACGTTCAAAGCCGGATAAGAATTCATTACAAAATCACAAGACAACACGGCAGTCCGTGAGCCTTAACACTTTGGATAAAACCCTCTATTTCGAGTCGTTTTCACGGGTTTCTACCATTTCTAACCCATAAAGCAGAGGACCAGCGCTGGGCCATATATTTCTTGTCCTGAATCAACCTTGGTGGTTACCAGCTTTTGAAGTCCACGATGTACACCCGGAGCCCGCCGCTACAGCCGATCCAATGATCGTTCTCCAGCGGCGACTGGCCGGGCTCTGGCCGTGGCTGCTCATGGCGGCCCTGCAGGTGGTGTTTGGCCAGACGGGCCTGGAGCTGGCGGCGGCCGTCGAGACGGAGCGCTCAGCCCTCAGGGCTGTCATCAAGGTGACACTGCTGAGACCCGAGCCAACGGGGAAACCCATCACTCTGGAAGGGCTGTTTGTCGGAGGGAGCGCCGGCTCTGCAGAGGGGAAGCTCATGCAGGTACGTGTCACGTCATAAAGGTTCCCAGGTCCACCAGATCATATGCAGTGCAATTCAAGTCGAGTGCATACTGGCTACCTTTTCTAGTTTGGCTTTCAATAACTATTTGCTAATACATTTTCCAAAGTGTGGTTATTGGCTTAAAATACCCCATGCATCTTTAATCAGTTATGTCACATTGATTCAGTCCGTTGAGATACAGTATGTTGTGTTATAGGTCTGGTAGGCCATTGGACTGTGTCTGGTATAGATGCTGTAAAGTGGTGAATGGAAATGCCATGGGAAAGATGCTTATTTAATACTATTTTGAAGTGAAAATCTGGATGGATGTCAACCCCAATATACAGTATGTTCATGTCATCACCAATCAACAGCATTCCATTTAAAATCACTATCATCACCACTATGCTACCAGTTTATAAGAACGGGAGTTAGCATTTTGCAGTCACTTATTCTAAACCTGAAAAGGGACAACTTCTAAATGTTATGCAGGAAAAACAATCAATACACTATATGGCCATTCAAATGTTCGTTGGAACATCTCATTTCTAAATCATGGGCATTAAAATGGTGTTGGTCTCCCTTTTGCTGCATCAACAGCCTCCACTTCTGGGAAGACTTTCCACCTGATTTTGAAACATTGCTTTGTGGACTTCAGCCACAAGAGCTTTAGTGAGGTCGGGCACTGATGTTGGGCGATTAGGCCTGGCTCGCATACAGTGTTCCAATTCATCCCAAAGGTGTTCGATGGGGTTGAGATCAGGGCTATGTGCAGGGCAGTCAAGTTTTTCCACACCGATCTCAACAAACCATTTCAGTATGGACCTCGCTTGCGGAAACAGGAAAGGACTTTCCCCAAACTTGCCACAAAGTTGGAAGCACAGAATCGCAGTGGTGGAAAAATAACCCAATTGTCATACTTCAGTAAAAGCTAAGTTAGAAAATGACTCAAGTAAAAGTAAAAGTCACCCAGTAAAATACTACTTGAATAAAAGGATCTGTTTTTAAATATACTTAAGTATATTTTAGCAATTACATTTACTTTTTATACTTAAAATATCAAAAGTAAAAGTATAAATAATTTCAAATTCCTTATATTAAGCAAACCAGACGATAGCATTCTCTTGGCATCCGCCAAACCCAGATTTGTCCGTCGGACTGCCAGACAATGAAGCGTGATTCACCACTCCAGAGAACACATTTCCACTGCATCAGAGTCCAAAAGCGGTGGGCTTTACACCCCTCCAGCTGACTCTTGGCGTTGCGCATGGTGATCTTAGGCTTGTGTGCGGCTGCAATGCCATGAAACCCATTTCACGAAGCTTTGACAAACAAAGTTCTCGTGCTGAAGTTGCTTCCATGGGCGGTTTGGAACTCGGTAGTGTGTGTTGCAACCCAGGACAGAAGATTTTTACGCGCTTCAGCTGTCTCGTTCTGTGATCGTGTGTGGCCTACCACTTCATGGCTGAGCCGTTGTTGCTCCTGGACGTTTCCACTTCACAATAACAGCACTTTACAGTTGACCGAAGAAGCTCTAGCTGGGCAGAAATTTGCAGAACTGATTTTTTTAAAAGGTGGCATCCTATGATGGTGCCAAGTTTAAAGTTACTGAACTCTTCAGTACAGGCCATTCTGGTGCAAATGTTTGTCTATAGAGATTGCATGGCTGTGTGCTTGACTTTATACACCTGTCAGCAACTGGTGTGGCTGAGATAGCCGAATCAACTAATTTGAAGGGGTGTCCACACACTTGGGTACGTAGTGTATATCCAAATCAGACTTAAGTAACCACATTGTGTGCCTGTTACAATACATAAATTATGATGGATTTGACTTATATCCACTTAGTTAGATCAGATTGGTTGACTATGCCAATCCAACGTCCTTCTAATCCCCCACAGTCTGCGTTCCATTGACGTCGTTACTGAATCTGATTCGCATCAAGAGCACCACAGGCATCATACCCCCGTTTGAGCTGATGCTTATGGCTTGTTTTAACCATGTTTTCCACCCTGGCTCACTTGACTTTGGCACGTTCACCTTGGCAAACTGAAGTTAACACTCCCAAACCACCAAAGAACCCCCCCCCCCCCCCCCCCATTAGACAAACAGGGTTCAATCTCAGGCCAGCTTTTTTTTTGTAATCTTGTCGATCTCAGTCACTATATAGTAATAAGTTATTGATCTGCTAGACCTATAATGCTGTCGCTATAGTGGAAGCTGCCTTTGTTATTACTCGTTGTTATGCTGTTTTGTGTGATGACAGAATATCAACATTCTTCCGGAACAATAGTGTTGACATACAATACATATTTTTATTGTTTTTCTTCCTGCCTGCCGATACCCTACTGGTTAAGGGGTTAGAGTGCCGACTTCTCCACCCAAACATTTTATCAAGCTGATAGATTTCTAGTTACCTAAATTATTAGAGCCAGCCAAGTTCTGAAGTTGCTGGAAAAACTCCCCATTTTAATATTTCATACTGAACATAGGGATTACACATCAAACAATGCATTCCATGCATGTTCAATAGTCGAGATCAAAAGCTGCATGTAAAAACCGTATATGTATCATTTACTCATGCCCTTACTGGGCAGAATGGACATGCCAAAACCATAGGCATACATGTACAGTAAAGACCACATCTTCCCTCTCCAACTATTCTTCAAGCCAGGCCCCTCACTCTGTGGTGCGTAGTTTTCCCACTCTGTGGTGCGTAGTTTTTCCACTCTGTGGTGCGTAGTTTTTCCACTCTGTGGTGCGTAGTTTTTCCACTCTGTGGTGCGTAGTTTTTCCACTCTGTGGTGCGTAGTTTTTCCACTCTGTGGTGCGTAGTTTTTCCACTCTGTGGTGCGTAGTTTTTCCACTCTGTGGTGCGTAGTTTTTCCACTCTGTGGTGCGTAGTTTTTCCACTCTGTGGTGCGTAGTTTTTCCACTCTGTGGTGCGTAGTTTTTCCACTCTGTGGTGCGTAGTTTTTCCACTCTGTGGTGCGTAGTTTTTCCACTCTGTGGTGCGTAGTTTTTCCACTCTGTGGTGCGTAGTTTTTCCACTCTGTGGTGCGTAGTTTTTCCACTCTGTGGTGCGTAGTTTTTCCACTCTGTGGTGCGTAGTTTTCTCACTCTCACTCTGTGGTGCGTAGTTTTCTCATTCTCATTTTGATTCTTACATGTATTCGTGTTGTTGGGGAACTAAAGCAAGGCTAAGTCAATTTATTTCCCAATCCGAGAAGAAAGGGAGGACAGATGAGGTACTGTAGGGTCTTGTCTGTCCTCACTCACCAGGTGCAGGAGGCATTTTGAATGGATAACCAGATGCTGCAGACAGCCTTAATTGATAAGAAAGTACATGGCCTTCTCCATGGTGGAATGTCCAATATTAGACATGGTGGTGAAGAGGAGTACAGTGGATTGTATAAGAAATATATGCTCACCCTACATTTGCTTTTGTGTGTGTGTGTGTGTGTGCTCTTCGAAAATATGGTTCCAAAAGGCTTCTTCGGCTGTCCCCGTAGGAGAACCCTTTCAAGAACCCTTTTTGTTCCCAGGTAGAAAACCTTTTGGTTCCATTTAGAACCTTCTGTAGAAAGGGTTCTACATGGAACCCAAAAGGGTTCTACTTCGAAACCAAAAAGTGTTATTGAAAGGGTTCTACATGGAACCCAAAAGGGTTCTACTTCGAAACCAAAAAGTGTTATTGAAAGGGTTCTCCTATGAGGACACCCAAAGGACACTTTAGTGTTCTAGATAGCACCTTTTTTCCCCCCTAAGAGTGTATGTGTGACGTTGATTCTGGATAACATGTATTTTTAGAGCTGTGTTTCCATAGCAGTGCTGCTGAGAAGATCAGAGGAATCATTCATTTACATTGAGGCAACGAGGCTTTTCTTTCCTTATAACACTGTGTGTTTCTGTGATATGTCGCGTTAGATCTGAGCGATAACGTTGGACTTGACCTGGAAGGAGGAGTGCATTACAGTGTGACAGTTTTATTTTTGTAAGAAAGTAGTTTCTAGATTCCTGTTTTACTGAGAGTGCATCCCAAAAGGCATCCTATTCTCCATATTGTCCACAACTTTTGATCAGGGCCCAAAGGACACTGGCCAAAAGTAGGACAGTTAAGTATATGGCAAATTGGGTGCCATTTGGGCTGCATTCTGGGTCTCTGTTCTACACCAGGTGACAAGGTTGATCAGGGTTGTGGAAGTGATGGCTGACATTACAGTATTTCCCTGAAGGTGTGAAGTGATCGTTAGGCTTCTGACTGCTGTTGTTCACTCAGCTCAGTTTACTTACCTGGGGACGATGACAGTTCTAATCCAGCAACGATAAGATCCCTGTTTATTTTTCCTTCAGGTGAACACAAATCCCAACTCCACTCTGAGTGTAGTCTGTGATGATGGTGGTGACGTTTGGCCGGCTCTGCTGGGGCCAAATGAGGTACTCTGGTCTAGGTGGGGTACACCACCTCTTATTGAATCAACATGTGTTCACTTCTAATTTACATCTTTGTGGTCCTCTGTAAGCACTCAAATGTTGGTGGAGTTACAGTTTAGTCAGTTGAGTTAGTTTCTTATGCTTTACCCACACGGATTGTCTGCACAGAGGCAGTGTTATGCTGTGTCCGAAATTGCACACTATTCCTTATATAGTGCACTACTATTGACCAGGGCGCTTGTCAAAAGTGATGCACTATATAGGAATAGGAAAGTAGTGCACTGTATAGGCCATAGGGTTCCGTTTCAGCCTCACCCTGTGCGATCCTGTCTTTGTTGCAGTGCAGAGTACTATTCCAACCTGGTCTCGGAGCATTTTGTATTATTCTGTATGTAAATCCAAGACAAAAGTATGTGGACACAGTATCAAATCAAATCAAATTTATTTATATAGCCCTTCTTACATCAGCTGATATATCAAAGTGCTGTACAGAAACCCAGCCTAAAACCCCAAACAGCAAGCAATGCAGGTGTAGAAGCACGATGGCTAGGAAAAACTCCCTAGAAAGGCCATAACCTAGGAAGAAACCTAGAGAGGAACCAGACTATGAGGGGTGGCCAGTCCTCTTCTGGCTGTGCCGGGTGGAGATTATAACAGAACATGGCCAAGATGTTCAAATGTTCATAAATGACCAGCATGGTAAAATAATAATAATCACAGTAGTTGTCGAGGGTGCAGCAAGTCAGCACTTTGGAGTAAATGTCAGTTGGCTTTTCATAGCCGATCATTAAGAGTATCTCTACCGCTCCTGCTGTCTCTAGAGCGTTGAAAACAGCAGGTCTGGGACAGGTAGCACGTCTGGTGAACAGGTCAGGGTTCCATAGCCGCAGGCAGAACAGTTGAAACTGCAGCAGCAGCACGGCCAGGTGGACTGGGGACAGCAAGGAGTCATCATGCCAGGTAGTCCTGAGGCATGGTCCTAGGGCTCTGGTCCTCCAATCCTCCAAGAGAGGATTAGAGAGAGCATACTTAAATTCACACAGGACACCGGATAAGACAGGAGAAGTACTCCAGATATAACACACTGACCCTAGCCCCCCAACACATAAACTACTGCAGCATAAATACTGGAGGCTGAGACAGGAGGGGTCAGGAGACACTGTGGCCCCATCCGATGATACCCCCGGACAGGGCCAAACAGGCAGGATATAACCCCACCCACTTTGCCAAAGCACAGCGCCCACACCACTAGAGGGATATCTTCAACCACCAACTTACCATCCTGAGACAAGGCCGAGTATATGATTATTTTCATCATTGTGTCAAGAGATATAGTACTAAAACACTTGAGTGTCTCTCTTGATCCTAGGTCCTGGCAGAGTTGTGCAGACTCAGAACAACTGAGCTTTGGAGGAATACGCAGATTTAAAGAGGAGTCCGTAATTTGCTTTCGTATGATCAAGATCTTTTCCTCAAAGAAGTTCAAAGAAGTTTCATGATGCTCCCGACAAACAGTTATTGTGCTGACGTTGCTTCCAGAGGCAGTTTGGAACTCGGTAGTGAGTGTTGCAACCGAGGACAGAAGATTTTTACGCGGTACGTGCTTCAGCACTAGGTGGTCCTGTTCTGTGAGCTTGTGTGGCCTACCATTTCGCTGCTGAGCCGTTGTTGCTCCTATACTTTTGTGTATATACAGTGTGGTTCGCTAACGTTAGCTAGGGGTTTTGGTTAATGTTATTGTTAAGTTTAGGATTTAGGTTAAAGAGTTAATGAAGGTTATGGGAAGGGTTATATAACATGCTAATTAGTTGCAAATGAGCTAAAAAAGTTGTAAATAGCCAATTAGCTAAAATGCTTTCGTTGTCCACGTTATCCGTCGACCCATCCACCCCGAACAACCACCCTCCTTTCAATTTTTGCCTTAAGTAACCATCTATCTTATGTAACATGTCATCCAAACTAAATGGAGGGTTTTTTCGGATTTGCATACAGAATAATACGAAATGCGACCAGGTTGAGTATTCCTGTTTCAACAGGCCTCTATTGCCTCTGAACGCAGCTTTATGTTCAACGCTTTATGTTCCTGTCTTCCTTCCGGGGAAACTGGATGGGGGATGAAGGTGTCCATCGCTCTCGCTCTCGCTTTCTCTCTCTCTCTCTCTTACTCTCTCTTTCTCTCTCTCTCCTTCTCTCTTCTCTCCTCTCTCCTCTCTCCTCTCTCTCCTCTCTCTCTCTCTCTCTCTCCTCTCTCCCTCTCTCTCTCTTCTCCTCTTCCCTCTCTTT
>NC_034201.2:45803971-45813971 GCF_002021735.2 Oncorhynchus kisutch
GAACATGATGGCAGACAGAGAGCTGGTGTCAAGCGCAGGCTGCAGAAGGTGTTTATTGGTAAAGGACCACAAGAGGAGGCAGGTAGCTGGGTCCAGGAGCTGGGTCCAGGGGCAGGGCAGAAGATCATACACAGGAGGAGGCAGGTAGCTGGGTCCAGGGGCAGGCAGAAGGTCATACACAGGAGGAGGCAGGTAGCTGGGTCCAGGGGCAGGCAGAAGGTCATACACAAGAGGAGGCAGGTAGCTGGGTCCATACACAGGAGGAGGCAGGTAGCTGGGTCCAGGGGCAGGTAGCTGTGTCCAGGGACAGGCAGTAGGTCATACACAGGAGGAGGCAGGTAGCTGGGTCCAGGGGCAGGCAGTAGGTCATACACAGGAGGAGACAGGTAGCTGGGTCCAGGGGCAGGTAGCTGTGTCCAGGGACAGGCAGTAGGTCATACACAGGAGGAGGCTGGGTCCAGGGGCAGGCAGTAGGTCATACACAGGAGGAGGCAGGTAGCTGGGTCCATACACAGGAGGAGGCATGTAGCTGGGTCCAGGAGCTGGGTCCAGGGGCAGGCAGTAGGTCATACACAGGAGGAGGCAGGTAGCTGGGTCCAGGGGCAGGCAGAAGGTCATACACAGGAGGAGGCATGTAGCTGGGTCCAGGAGCTGGGTCCAGGCAGAAGGTCATACATCTATAAGTACCTAGGGGTCTGGCTAGACTGTAAACTCTCCTTCCAGACTCATATCAAACATATCCAATCGAAAGTCGGCTATCCAATCAAGTGTCGGCTTTCTATTCCGCAACAAAGCCTCCTTCACTCACGCCGCCAAACTTACCCTAGTAAAACTGACTATCCTACCGATCCTCGACTTCGGTGACGTCATCTACAAAATTGCTTCCAACACTCTACTCAGCAAACTGGATGCAGTTTATCACAGTGCCATCCGTTTTGTCACTAAAGCACCTTATACCACCCACCACTGCGACTTGTATGCTCTAGTCGGCTGGCCCTCGCTACATATTCGTCGCCAGACCCACTGGCTCCAGGTCATCTACAAGTCCATGCTAGGTAAAGCTCCACCTTATCTCAGTTCACTGGTCACGATGGCAACACCCATCCGTAGCACGCGCTCCAGCAGGTGTATCTCACTGATCATCCCTAAAGCCAACACCTCATTTGGCCGCCTTTCGTTCCAGTTCTCTGCTGCCTGTGACTGGAACGAATTGCAAAAATCGCTGAAGTTGGAGACTTTTATCTCCCTCACCAACTTCAAACATCAGCTATCTGAGCAGCTAACCGATCGCTGCAGCTGTACATAGTCTATCGGTAAATAGCCCACCCATTTTTACCTACCTCATCCCCATACTGTTTTTATTTATTTACTTTTCTGCTCTTTTGCACGCCAATATCTCTACCTGTACATGACCATCTGATCATTTATCACTCCAGTGTTAATCTGCAAAATTGTAATTATTCGCCTACCTCCTCATGCCTTTTGCACACAATGTATATAGACTCCCCTTTTTTTTTCTACTGTGTTATTGACTTGTTAATTGTTTACTCCATGTGTAACTCTTTGTTGTCTGTTCACACTGCTTTGCTTTATCTTGGCCAGGTCGCAGTTGCAAATGAGAACTTGTTCTCAACTAGCCTACCTGGTTAAATAAAGGTGTTCTCAACTAGCCTACCTGGTTAAATAAAGGTGTTCTCAACTAGCCTACCTGGTTAAATAAAGGTGTTCTCAACTAGCCTACCTGGTTAAATAAAGGTGTTCTCAACTGGCCTACCTGGTTAAATAAAGGTGTTCTCAACTGGCCTACCTGGTTAAATAAAGGTGAAATAAAAAGAAATACCATCAACACCACAGGCCTTTTTGGGTTGGAGGGTTTGTATTTTGTCCTGTTGTTTATTCAATGTAATTGCAGAATCCAGTGGCTTTAATAGTTCATTCTAAGATTTGTCTTTGATCATGTATATGTTTTTGCTGTTATAGGGCCAAAATTATTGGAGAAGTGGTTTACTCTTTGTGTCTGTCCCTGACTGTTCTCTCTCTGCCTCTCTCTCTGCCTCTCTCTCTCTGCCTCTCTCTCTCTGCCTCTCTCTCTCTGCCTCTCTCTCTCTGCCTCTCTCTCTCTGCCTCTCTCTCTGCCTCTCTCTCTCTCTGCCTCTCTCTCTCTGCCTCTCTCTCTCTGTGTCCTCTTATCTCGTTGACTGATTTCTCCTCCTCACATCAAATCAAATATATTGGTTGCATACACATATTTAGTGTAGGGAAATGCTAGTGTTCCTAGCTCCAACAGCGCAGTAGTATCTAACTAAATGCTAGTGTTCCCAGCTCCAACAGCGCAGTAGTATCTAACTAAATGCTAGTGTTCCCAGCTCCAACAGCGCAGTAGTATCTAACTAAATGCTAGTGTTCCCAGCTCCAACAGTGCAGTAGTATCTAACTAAATGCTAGTGTTCCCAGCTCCAACAGTGCAGTAATATCTAACTAAATGCTAGTGTTCCCAGCTCCAACAGCGCAGTAGTATCTAACTAAATGCTAGTGTTCCCAGCTCCAACAGTGCAGTAATATCTAACTAAATGCTAGTGTTCCCAGCTCCAACAGCGCAGTAGTATCTAACTAAATGCTAGTGTTCCCAGCTCCAACAGTGCAGTAGTATCTAACTAAATGCTAGTGTTCCCAGCTCCAACAGTGCAGTAGTATCTAACTAAATGCTAGTGTTCCCAGCTCCAACAGCGCAGTAGTATCTAACTAAATGCTAGTGTTCCCAGCTCCAACAGTGCAGTAGTATCTAACTAAATGCTAGTGTTCCCAGCTCCAACAGCGCAGTAGTATCTAACTAAATGCTAGTGTTCCCAGCTCCAACAGCGCAGTAGTATCTAACTAAATGCTAGTGTTCCCAGCTCCAACAGCGCAGTAGTATCTAACTAAATGCTAGTGTTCCCAGCTCCAACAGCGCAGTAGTATCTAACTAAATGCTAGTGTTCCCAGCTCCAACAGTGCAGTAGTATCTAACTAAATGCTAGTGTTCCCAGCTCCAACAGCGCAGTAGTATCTAACTAAATGCTAGTGTTCCCAGCTCCAACAGCGCAGTAGTATCTAACTAAATGCTAGTGTTCCCAGCTCCAACAGCGCAGTAGTATCTAACTAAATGCTAGTGTTCCCAGCTCCAACAGTGCAGTAGTATCTAACTAAATGCTAGTGTTCCCAGCTCCAACAGTGCAGTAGTATCTAACTAAATGCTAGTGTTCCCAGCTCCAACAGCGCAGTAGTATCTAACTAAATGCTAGTGTTCCCAGCTCCAACAGCGCAGTAGTATCTAACTAAATGCTAGTGTTCCCAGCTCCAACAGCGCAGTAGTATCTAACTAAATGCTAGTGTTCCCAGCTCCAACAGTGCAGTAGTATCTAACTAAATGCTAGTGTTCCCAGCTCCAACAGTGCAGTAGTATCTAACTAAATGCTAGTGTTCCCAGCTCCAACAGCGCAGTAGTATCTAACAATACACACATCTAAAAGTAAAAGAATGAAATTAAGAAGTATATAAATATTAGGACGATCAATGTCGAAGTGGGATTGACTAAATACAGTAGTATAGAATACTGTACATCCATATGAGATGAGTAGACTAGACCGATGCAGTGGCGTCAGGTTGCTGGGGATCTAATCTCAGCCCCTCTCGCTTAGTCTCTCCTTTCCCATGCCTCTAACAGATGCCGTGTTCGTTACTGGTCTCAACATTAGCACACAATCATTTCAGACAGCCCTCCGACCAGCCCCGTTCCCATAATGGGATACCCCGAAAACTGATCTGACAAACGTCCAGATAGCAGGTTAGCAGCACAGATTGGAAAAAGGGGGGTAGTGAGTCCTGTCCTGTCCTGTCTGGCCCTCCTCAACCCTGCCTTTCCTCCCATTCCTCTGGGTCTGTCTGTCCTGTCCTGTCTGGCCCTCCTCAACCCTGCCTTCCCTCCCATTCCACTGGGGCTGTCTGTCCTGTCTGGCCCTCCTCGACCCTGCCTTTCCTCCCATTCCTCTGGGTCTGTCTGTCCTGTCCTGTCTGGCCCTCCTCGACCCTGCCTTTCCTCCCATTCCTCTGGGTCTGTCTGTCCTGTCCTGTCTGGCCCTCCTCAACCCTGCCTTTCCTCCCATTCCACTGGGGCGGTCTGTCCTGTCTGGCCCTCCTCGACCCTGCCTTTCCTCCCATTCCACTGGGGCTGTCTGTCCTGTCTGGCCCTCCTCGACCCTGCCTTTCCTCCCATTCCTCTGGGTCTGTCTGTTCTGTCCTGTCTGGCCCTCCTCGACCCTGCCTTACCTCCCATGCCACTGGGGCTGTCTGTCCTGTCTGGCCCTCCTCGACCCTGCCTTACCTCCCATTCCACTGGGGCTGTCTGTCCTGTCTGGCCCTCCTCGACCCTGCCTTTCCCCCCATGCCACTGGGGCTGTCTGTCCTGTCTGGCCCTCCTCGACCCTGCCTTTCCTCCCATGCCACTGGGGCTGTCTGTCCTGTCTGGCCCTCCTCGACCCTGCCTTTCCTCCCATTCCACTGAGGCGGTCTGTCCTGTCTGGCCCTCCTCGACCCTGCCTTACCTCCCATTCCACTGGAGCGGTCTGTCCTGTCTGGCCCTCCTCGACCCTGCCTTACCTCCAATTCCACTGGGGCGGTCTGTCCTGTCTGGCCCTCCTCAACCCTGCCTTTCCTCCCATTCCACTGTTGAGATGATTCTCAGACGACTGGGTAAAGGGACAGACAGATGGGGGAAACATGGCAAATCTCTTAAGGTCTGACTGCCGGCCCTTATTTTTAAGTCATTAGAACTGGCCTGGAATTCCTGAATGTGTTTGTGTCTGTCAGACCCATGTTATACTATAAAGGATTTTCCTGTTTTCATGGCTCTCTCCACGCAAACCCTGATGACTTCCTTTCACTCTCCTTGACTGTCCTGTACAGGCACTACTCACACATACACACGGCAGGTAAAGCAGGTAGGGCAGTTGGTACCCAAGCGGTTAGAGCATTGGGCCAGTAACCGAAAGGTCGCTGGTTCGACTCCCAGTGCCAACAAGGTGTGGATGTGTGAGGTCCCAGGTGTGCCTGGAGTCCAGTCTCTGTTGATGTGAGGTCCCAGTGGTGCCTGGACTTCAGTCTCTGTTGATGTGAGGTCCCAGTGGTGCCTGGACTCCAGTCTCTGCTGATGTGAGGTCCCAGTGGTGCCTGGACTCCAGTCTCTGTTGATGTGAGGTCCCAGTGGTGCCTGGACTCCAGTCTCTGCTGATGTGAGGTCCCAGTGGTGCCTGGACTCCAGTCTCTGCTGATGTGAGGTCCCAGTGGTGCCTGGACTCCAGTCTCTGCTGATGTGAGGTCCCAGTGGTGCCTGGACTCCAGTCTCTGTTGATGTGAGGTCCCAGTGGTGCCTGGACTTCAGTCTCTGTTGACGTGAGGTCCCAGTGGTGCCTGGACTCCAGTCTCTGCTGATGTGAGGTCCCAGTGGTGCCTGGACTCCAGTCTCTGCTGATGTGAGGTCCCAGTGGTGCCTAGACTCCAGTCTCTGCTGATGTGAGGTCCCAGTGGTGCCTGGACTCCAGTCTCTGCTGATGTGAGGTCCCAGTGGTGCCTGGACTCCAGTCTCTGCTGATGTGAGGTCCCAGTGGTGCCTGGACTCCAGTCTCTGTTGATGTGAGGTCCCAGTGGTGCCTGGACTCCAGTCTCTCTCTACGTTGATGTGTGGATACCTTGTCCTACTGCTCCACACACCACTCAATGTGGTGTTGGCCTCATTCTTGGATGGGGTGAGCCGGAGGAAGGGGGAGACACGCTGAAACACTCACAGATTTACCAAATCAGATTAAATAAGGACCTGCCCTCTCACGTCAACTTCCTTTGGATGGTTTGCTAGCATGTGACCTGTTTTGAATTGGGGACCCTGTCTCCTCTCTCCTGTGTGTGTGTGTGTGTGTGTGTGTGTGTGTGTGTGTGTGAGAGAGAGAGAGCTTTTTTTATTTGAACTACTTGTGCATCGTTACAACACTGTATATAGACATAATATGACATGAAATGTTTTATTCTTTTGGAGCTTCTGTGAGTGTAATGTTTACTGTTAATTGGGGTGGCAGGTAGCCTTGTGTCTGTCTCTGTCTGTCTCTCTGTCTTTCACTCTCTCTCTCTCTGTCTTTCACTCTCTCTGTCTTTCACTCTCTCTCTCTCTCTCTGTCTTTCACTCTCTTTCTCTCTCTCTCTCACACTCTCTTTCACTCTCTCTCACTCTCTTTCACTCTCTCTCTCTCTCTTTCACTCTCTCTCTCTCTCTCTCTCTTTCACTCTCTCTCTCTTTCACTCTCTCTCTCTTTCTCTCTCTCTCTCTCTCTCTCTTTCACTCTCTCTCTCTCTCTCTTTCACTCTCTCTCTTTCACTCTCTCTCTCTCTCTCTTTCACTCTCTCTCTTTCACTCTCTCTCTTTCACTCTCTCTTTCACTCACTCTCTCTCTTTCACTCTCTCTCTCTCTTTCACTCTCTCTCTCTCTTTCACTCTCTCTCTCTTTCACTCTCTCTCTCTCTTTCACTCTCTCTCTCTCTTTCACTCTCTCTTTCACGCTCTCTTTCACGCTCTCTTTCACGCTCTCTTTCACGCTCTCTGTCTCTTTCTCTCTCTCTGTTTCAGGTCAAATGACTTAAAAAAAAGTTTAGAGTCAGTTTACAGTCTAAACCCCATGTCAGGGCCAGTACAAGTAAAAACCGTGTGTGTGTGCGAGAGGTTTCATGTGGATGAACTATGAAGGAGTCTGTAGTCCTGGCCTCTGTGATCGTTTACTCTGTTAACCGCAGGATCAAAGTCACTCAGATCTGGGAGCGGGCGGTCATGGCAACAAAAGCCATATTGTAAACCCTGATCAGACAAAATACTTTATGTCTCCACAGTCACATGGTCACCTCCTCCAAACATCCAGCAGAAACATGTTGTCCTGTTTCTGACTGTTCTGTTGCCTTTAGTTTCTCTCCTCTCTGCCTCTATAATGGTGCTCAGCTTACCTCAACCTGTCCTGGTTAACAAAGGCTTCAAGACACACACACACACACACACTCTGCCCCAACGCCCATTTACCAGCAGCCCCTGAAAAGGTGTCATTTGTTCGTAAAGACATTATTGTCCTCTGAAGATTAGTTACCATGACATCGTCTCTGCTTACACTTAAACAAATGCTGTTTAATTTGGAGGAGAAGAAAACACTTACGCTCCGTCGCTTCCAAAGAAAACACAGTTACAAGTCACAACGTGGAGCGAGTAGCGGTTCATATAGAGAGTCATCTTCTGAAGGAGTTGTGTTTCTGGTGGGAGGTGGGGTAGTAGTGCTGTCTGGTGGGAGGTGGGGTAGTAATGCTGTCTGGTGGGAGGTGGGGTAGTAGTGCTGTCTGGTGGGGTAGTAGTGCTGTCTGGTGGGAGGTGGGGTAGTAGTGCTGTCTGGTGGGAGGTGGGGTAGTAGTGCTGTCTGGTGGGGTAGTAGTGCTGTCTGGTGGGAGGTGGGGTAGTAGTGCTGTCTGGTGGGAGGTGGGGTAGTAATGCTGTCTGGTGGGAGGTGGGGTAGTAATGCTGTCTGGTGGGAGGTGGGGTAGTAGTGCTGTCTGGTGGGAGGTGGGGTAGTAATGCTGTCTGGTGGGAGGTGGGGTAGTAGTGCTGTCTGGTGGGGTAGTAGTGCTGTCTGGTGGGAGGTGGGGTAGTAGTGCTGTCTGGTGGGAGGTGGGGTAGTAGTGCTGTCTGGTGGGGTAGTAGTGCTGTCTGGTGGGAGGTGGGGTAGTAGTGCTGTCTGGTGGGAGGTGGGGTAGTAATGCTGTCTGGTGGGAGGTGGGGTAGTAGTGCTGTCTGGTGGGAGGTGGGGTAGTAGTGCTGTCTGGTGGGAGGTGGGGTAGTAATGCTGTCTGGTGGGAGGTGGGGTAGTAGTGCTGTCTGGTGGGAGGTGGGGTAGTAATGCTGTCTGGTGGGAGGTGGGGTAGTAATGCTGTCTGGTGGGAGGTGGGGTAGTGATGCTGTCTGGTGGGAGGTGGGGTAGTGATGCTGTCTGGTGGGAGGTGGGGTAGTAATGCTGTCTGGTGGGAGGTGGGGTAGTAATGCTGTCTGGTGGGAGGTGGGGTAGTAGTGCTGTCTGGTGGGGTAGTAGTGCTGTCTGGTGGGGTAGTAGTGCTGTCTGGTGGGAGGTGGGGTAGTAGTGCTGTCTGGTGGGAGGTGGGGTAGTAATGCTGTCTGGTGGGAGGTGGGGTAGTAGTGCTGTCTGGTGGGGTAGTAGTGCTGTCTGGTGGGAGGTGGTGTAGTAGTGCTGTCTGGTGGGAGGTGGGGTAGTAATGCTGTCTGGTGGGAGGTGGGGTAGTAATGCTGTCTGGTGGGAGGTGGGGTAGTAATGCTGTCTGGTGGGAGGTGGGGTAGTAGTGCTGTCTGGTGGGAGGTGGGGTAGTAGTGCTGTCTGGTGGGAGGTGGGGTAGTAGTGCTGTCTGGTGGGGTAGTAGTGCTGTCTGGTGGGAGGTGGGGTAGTAGTGCTGTCTGGTGGGAGGTGGGGTAGTAATGCTGTCTGGTGGGAGGTGGGGTAGTAGTGCTGTCTGGTGGGAGGTGGGGTAGTAGTGCTGTCTGGTGGGAGGTGGGGTAGTAATGCTGTCTGGTGGGAGGTGGGGTAGTAGTGCTGTCTGGTGGGAGGTGGTGTAGTAGTGCTGTCTGGTGGGGTAGTGATGCTGTCTGGTGGGAGGTGGGGTAGTAATGCTGTCTGGTGGGAGGTGGGGTAGTAGTGCTGTCTGGTGGGAGGTGGGGTAGTAGTGCTGTCTGGTGGGGTAGTGATGCTGTCTGGTAGGAGGTGGGGTAGTAATGCTGTCTGGTGGGAGGTGGTGTAGTAGTGCTGTCTGGTGGGGTAGTGATGCTGTCTGGTGGGAGGTGGGGTAGTAATGCTGTCTGGTGGGAGGTGGGGTAGTAGTGCTGTCTGGTGGGAGGTGGTGTAGTAGTGCTGTCTGGTGGGGTAGTGATGCTGTCTGGTAGGAGGTGGGGTAGTAATGCTGTCTGGTGGGAGGTGGGGTAGTAGTGCTGTCTGGTGGGAGGTGGGGTAGTAGTGCTGTCTGGTGGGAGGTGGTGTAGTGATGCTGTCTGGTGGGAGGTGGTGTAGTGATGCTGTCTGGTGGGAGGTGGTGTAGTGATGCTGTCTGGTGGGAGGTGGGGTAGTAGTGCTGTCTGGTGGGGTAGTAGTGCTGTCTGGTGGGGTAGTAGTGCTGTCTGGTGGGAGGTGGTGTAGTAGTGCTGTCTGGTGGGAGGTGGGGTAGTAATGCTGTCTGGTGGGAGGTGGTGTAGTAGTGCTGTCTGGTGGGAGGTGGTGTAGTAATGCTGTCTGGTGGGAGGTGGGGTAGTAGTGCTGTCTGGTGGAGGTGGGGTAGTGATGCTGTCTGGTGGGAGGTGGGGTAGTAGTGCTGTCTGGTGGGAGGTGGGGTAGTAGTGCTGTCTGGTGGGGTAGTAGTGCTGTCTGGTGGGGTAGTAGTGCTGTCTGGTGGGAGGTGGTGTAGTAGTGCTGTCTGGTGGGAGGTGGGGTAGTAATGCTGTCTGGTGGGAGGTGGTGTAGTAGTGCTGTCTGGTGGGAGGTGGTGTAGTAATGCTGTCTGGTGGGAGGTGGGGTAGTAGTGCTGTCTGGTGGGAGGTGGTGTAGTAGTGCTGTCTGGTGGGAGGTGGGGTAGTAATGCTGTCTGGTGGGAGGTGGGGTAGTAGTGCTGTCTGGTGGGAGGTGGGGTAGTAGTGCTGTCTGGTGGGAGGTGGTGTAGTAATGCTGTCTCTTGGGAGGTGGGGTAGTAGTGCTGTCTGGTGGGAGGTGGGGTAGTAGTGCTGTCTGGTGGGAGGTGGGGTAGTAGTGCTGTCTGGGAGGTGGGGTAGTAATGCTGTCTGGTGGGAGGTGGTGTAGTAGTGCTGTCTGGTGGGAGGTGGGGTAGTAATGCTGTCTCTTGGGAGGTGGGGTAGTAGTGCTGTCACTTGGGAGGTGGGGTAGTAGTGCTGTCT
>NC_034201.2:45821471-45844329 GCF_002021735.2 Oncorhynchus kisutch
GTTAAAGCAGCGATTGAATCTGTGATGACGTTCCATGCTGAAATGAGACTCCAGACACAGACATGCTCTCATTCATCTCAAGGCTGTTTAGCCACGCTTTCTGTTTTACTCTCTACCAGTATGTCGGCTCGCCATTCAGTTGTTTTCCATCCAGGCTTCTACAGCCTTGTTTCCCCTTCCTGCAGTAATACAGACTGTGTGTGTGTGAGAAAGAGCTATATCATTATGATGATGATGATGACAGCCTGGTGATGAATATGACCATAGTACGCGGTGATGGAGTTGTATGGAGCCTGATGAATGTGTAAGACGCATACCTCTGTCTATTATAGTAATACAGAGGCTCAATTAGTGTCCAGTTATCTCACAACTCCTAGGTTCACAACTCCTAGGTTCACAACTCCTAGGTTCACAACTCCTAGGTTCACAACTCCTAGGTTCACATTCCTTCCATTTTACACTCATTCACAGACACGTATTTTCGAACATGCTCGGAATGTACGCTCCCTTCGCAAGTAGGATTTTAATGTTTCACCACATCAATCTATTCACAGCCTGGGCTGACGCTATGTCATCTGTAATGTATAGCCTGGGCTGACGCTATGTCATCTGTAATGTATAGCCTTGGCTGACGCTATGTCATCTGTAATGTATAGCCTGGGCTGACGCTATGTCATCTGTAATGTATAGCCTGGGCTGGCTATGTCATCTGTAATGTACAGCCTGGGCTGACACTATGTCATCTGTAATGTACAGCCTGGGCTGACGCTGTGTCATCTGTAATGTATAGCCTGGGCTGGCTATGTCATCTGTAAAGAATAGCCTTGGCTGAAGCTATGTCATCTGTAATGTATAGCCTTGGCTGACGCTATGTCATCTGTAATGTATAGCCTGGGCTGACACTATGTCATCTGTAATGTACAGCCTGGGCTGACACTATGTCATCTGTAATGTATAGCCTACAGTTCCCAAGGCTACAGTTCCCACGATAAAAACACACTGTGACATATTAGTAATTATTGAGATTTTAGATAACAGGCCATGAAAAATGGATTTGATGCTGAAAGTAGACAGTGTTCTTGGGGCAGACCTTTAATGGGGACGTGGTGCTGTGCTATGACTGTGTAAGAGTTTGACAGTGTATTGTCCCAGTAACTTATCTATCATATTTATCATAAAGCCTATTAAAACATATTGTCCTCTATGGTCCAGCAGTGGCAGCCTGTTGATTGAGAAGATCTGTGACGTAGACGTGGGTTCAGGTGGGAAATCTTTTATGTAAGCTCAAGCAAATGCTCAAAGAGAAGAAGAAAAACCTGAATACTATTTGAACCCAGGTCTTCCTAGCTGTGTGGCGGGCTGAGAGTGGGAGGGTAAAGAGGATCGGGGCCAAGTATTCAAGTGACTGCAACCCCAGATCTAAAGAGAGAGCAAGAGCTGAAAGGCTCTGTGTAAATGCAGTTCCCTTACCTCTCTACCTCCTCTCCATGCCGCTGCCTTCCTTCCACTGTTTGCCCACTCTGTTAACTATTACCAAATGCTGCTGTGTACTTTGGCTGCCTCCCAGAACGGTTACACACACACCGGATAGCGGGCCATCATCAAAGACAATCGACCTGCACAGCACTACGACAGAGGCTGGAGTCATTCCAACAAACCATAGACAGGCCAACAGACAGAGACAGACAGGCTACACACTCACATAGGCAGGCGGGCGGACGGACGGACAGACAGGCTACACACTCACATAGGCAGACGGGCGGACGGACGGACAGACAGGCTACACACTCACATAGGCAGGCGGGCGGACGGACGGATGGACAGACAGGCTACACACTCACATAGGCAGGCGGGCGGACGGACGGACAGACAGGCTACACACTCACATAGGCAGACGGGCGGACGGATGGACAGACAGGCTACACACTCACATAGGCAGACGGGCGGACGGATGGACAGACAGGCTACACACTCACATAGGCAGGCGGGCGGACGGACGGACGGACAGACAGGCTACACACTCACATAGGCAGGCGGGCGGACGGACGGACAGACAGGCTACACACTCACATAGGCAGACGGGCGGACGGATGGACAGACAGGCTACACACTCACATAGGCGGGCGGACGGACAGACAGGCTACACACTCACATAGGCAGGCGGGCGGACGGACAGACAGACAGGCTACACACTCACATAGGCAGGCGGGCGGACGGACGGACAGACAGGCTACACACTCACATAGGCAGGCGGACGGACGGATGGACAGACAGGCTAAACACTCACATAGGCAGACGGGCGGACGGATGGACAGACAGGCTACACACTCACATAGGCAGACGGGCGGACGGATGGACAGACAGGCTACACACTCACATAGGTAGACGGGCGGACGGATGGACAGACAGGCTACACACTCACATAGGCAGACGGGCGGACGGATGGACAGACAGGCTACACACACATAGGCAGGCGGGCGGACGGACGGACAGACAGGCTACACACTCACATAGGCGGGCGGACGGACGGACAGACAGGCTACACAGTCACATAGGCAGGCGGGCGGACGGACGGACAGACAGGCTACACAGTCACATAGGCAGGCGGGCGGACGGACGGACAGACAGGCTACACACTCACATAGGCAGGCGGGCGGACGGACGGACGGACAGACAGGCTACACACTCACATAGGCAGGCGGGCGGACGGACGGACAGACAGGCTACACACTCACATAGGCAGACGGGCGGACGGATGGACAGACAGGCTACACACTCACATAGGCGGGCGGACGGACAGACAGGCTACACACTCACATAGGCAGGCGGGCGGACAGACAGACAGACAGGCTACACACTCACATAGGCAGGCAGGCGGGCGGACGGACAGACAGACAGGCTACACACTCACATAGGCAGGCGGGCGGACGGACGGACAGACAGGCTACACACTCACATAGGCAGGCGGACGGACGGACGGACAGACAGGCTAAACACTCACATAGGCAGACGGGCGGACGGATGGACAGACAGGCTACACACTCACATAGGCAGACGGGCGGACGGATGGACAGACAGGCTACACACTCACATAGGCAGACGGGCGGACGGATGGACAGACAGGCTACACACTCACATAGGCAGGCAGGCGGACGGACGGACAGACAGGCTACACACTCACATAGGCAGGCGGGCGGACGGACGGACAGACAGGCTACACACTCACATAGGCGGGCGGACGGACGGACAGACAGGCTACACAGTCACATAGGCAGGCGGGCGGACGGACGGACAGACAGGCTACACAGTCACATAGGCGGGCGGACGGACGGACAGACAGGCTACACACTCACATAGGCAGGCGGGCGGACGGACGGACAGACAGGCTACACACTCACATAGGCAGGCGGGCGGACGGACGGACAGACGGGCTACACACTCACATAGGCGGGCGGACGGACGGACAGACAGACAGGCTTTGCTTGGCTCCGCTACTATAGTCAGCACATCAGAACCTCTCTTCTTTCTCTCCATCTTTCTGATATCTCCTCTCACTCTCTCTGTCCCTCTCTCCCTCTCTCCCTCTCTCCCTCTCTCCTCTCCCTCCCTCCTCTCCCTCCCTCCTCTCCCTCTCTTTCCTCCTCTCCCTCTCTTTCCTCCTCTCCCTCTCTTCCCTCCTCTCCCTCCCTCTAGCAGACTTCTCTGTCGTTACCACACATACAGTACCAGTCAAAAGTTTGGACACCTACTCATTCAATTCTTTTTATTATTTTACCAAATAGGGCCTATCTTCTGTGTACCATCCGTACCTTGTCAGAACACAACTGATTGGTTGAGATGATGACGATGAATAGCTCTGGGGTATTTTATCATTAAATTAAAGGGGAGTTTGATAGATTCTGCTGTAGAAGGCTACCTTCAGGTGGATTCTGGCTACTTGTTTGTAGTCAGGCTTCATTTTATTACACCGTTACCAGCTTTATATTTATATCAAAGGGGAACTCTGCAATTCAATTTTTGGATTTTTAAATTCCCAATTTGATTCTTGAAAAATATCACTTATAAATACCTAATAGATCTAATAGTTCAACTGTCTAAACCCACCAGAACCTTAAATATAAGCTTGTGTTACTCCTTTGTTTATAAACAGTGTGATTTTGAAACACGGTTAAAACTGTAGTTTTAATATCATGGATGGTCAGCCCTTGCCATCTGTAGCTCTGTCTATGCATGTGAGGCTTGTTACATTTCTCCAGCTCCATCCCTCAGCTATTAACCAAAACGATGGCTGGGTGGTTGTTTTGTTATGATTTGAACTGCAGATTTCCCCTTTTTAATGGTATATCAACTCAAGCTGTGGTTGTGTCTGTGTATGGAACTGAGGAGGATGATATGATTATATCTGACTGGTATGTAAACATAGCATACTGGTCCTCTGAAGTACAGCTATGTACAATAGTATCTCTCTAGCTAATGACCTGCTGTGTGATGTCAGAGCGCCACCGTGGTCCTGTGTCCTCTAGAGTCAGAACTTTACCGTCGGTATAGACAGCCAGATCTATGCCAGGATAGTGGGTTCGATTCCTGGGACCACCCATATGTAAAATAAAATGCACACATGACTGGAAGCGGCTTTTTGGATGAAAGCATCTGCTAGATGGCATATATTATATATTTTTTTTATTTATTTTTTACCTTTATTTTACTAGGCAAGTCAGTTAAGAACAAATTCTTATTTTCAATGACGGCCTAGGAACAGTGGGTTAACTGCCTGTTCAGGGGCAGAACGACAGATTTGTACCTTTTCAGCTCGGGGATTTGAACTTGCAACCTTTCAGTTACTAGTCCAACGCTCTAACCACTAGGCTACCCTGCCGCCCCTACAGTAGAGAGATTCTTGATCCACTAAAAGATAACCTCCACCTAACCTGCCCTACCTGAGTCCCAGCCCAGAGACCCAGAGGCGAGAACACCGACTTCCTCTCCCCAGGAGGAAGCGGTGGTGCTGGATGGCTGTTCCGCTCAGACGAGGGTGTGGAGACAGGAACATCTCATCGGAACCCTTATCTCTGCCAATCGGAATCAATTTAGTGGCTGTTGCCTCACTGCCCATTCATGGCCGTTCCTTTCATGCCAGAGAGAACAAGAGTGTAGTTAAGAAAAGGGAGGGACGGAGTACAGACAATGGCAGAGCCTTTTTTTCTTTCATCCAGTGACCTGAATACATGATTCACACAATGCTAAATAAAGATGAATAAGTCCAAATGAAAGAGCTGCTAAGCGTTCCGTTACTCTAAACAAAGGTACTGTCTATCTAGAGTGGAAGAGGTGCACCATGGTAGTGACAGGAACAGGAAATGGATCTGATTTGAATTGGGAGACTGTGTAACTACAGTACATATAGATGTGGAAGGCTGTAGGTTTGTCAACAAACACATGGCGTGTAACTCTGTGTATCTTCCCCTCCATTCAATTCAAGGGGCTTTATTGGCATGGGAAACATGTGTTAACATTGCCAAAGCAAGTGAGGTAGATAATATATAAAGTGAATGTCTTGTCATTCTGTCTGTGCGTTTATGTGTGTCAATATTACTCAATTTCTCTGGTGTTGGTAAAAATGTTATACACTGAGTGTAACAAACATCAAGAACACCTACTCTGTCCATGTCTATACATTCAAGAAGTATTCAGACTCTGTCACTTCTTCCACAGTTTGTTGCGTTACAGCCTTCTTCTAAAATGGATTACATTGTTTTTTTCCCCCCTCGTCAATCTACACACAATACCCCATAATGACATCACAATACCCCATAATGACATCACAATACCCCATAATGACATCACAATACCCCATAATGACATCACAATACCCCATAATGACAAAGCCAAAACATGTTTTTAGAAATGTTTGATAATTTAAAATACATTTAAAATGGAAATATCACATTTACATAAGCACAGAAGTTTACATACACTCAATTAGTATTTGGTACCATTGCCTTTAAATTGTTTATCTTGGGTCAAATGTTTTAGTAGCTTTTTAAGTAGATCTTGCCAGGGCCTTTCTGTTACATAGACCATCAGAGAGACTACCACATAGACCATCAGAGAGACTACCACATAGACCATCAGAGAGACTACCACATAGACCATCAGAGAGACTACCACATAGACCATCAGAGAGACTACCACATAGACCATCAGAGAGACTACCACATAGACCATCAGAGAGACTACCACATAGACCATCAGAGAGACTACCACATAGACCATCAGAGAGACTACCACATAGACCATCAGAGAGACTACCACAGACCATCAGAGAGACTACCACATAGACCATCAGAGAGACTACCACATAGACCATCAGAGAGACTACCACATAGACCATCAGAGAGACTACCACATAGACCATCAGAGAGACTACCACATAGACCATCAGAGAGACTACCACATAGACCATCAGAGAGACTACCACATAGACCATCAGAGAGACTACCACAGACCATCAGAGAGACTACCACATAGACCATCAGAGAGACTACCACATAGACCATCAGAGAGACTACCACATAGACCATCAGAGAGACTACCACATAGACCATCAGAGAGACAACTAGATGGACCGTCAGAGAGACTACCACATAGACCATCAGAGAGACAACTAGATGGACCGTCAGAGAGACCGCCAGGGGGACCGTCAGAGAGACCGTCAGAGAGACCGCCAGGGAGACTGTCAGGGAGACCGTCAGAGAGACCGCCAGGGAGACCGTCAGGGAGACCGCTAGGGGGACCGTCAGGGAGACCGCTAGGGGGACCGTCAGGGAGACCGCTAGGGGGACCGTCAGAGAGACCGCCAGGGAGACCGCCAGGGGGACCGTCAGGGAGACCGCCAGGGGGACCGCCAGGGGGACCGTCAGAGAGACCGCCTAACTATGTCCACACAGACACACATATTTACAAACACACACACACACACTAACACTAACACACACTAACACACTAACACACACACACACACACTAACACACTAACACACACACACTAACACACACACTAACACACTAACACACACACACTAACACACAGACACACACACACACGGAGTGCCGTTTCCTGTGACTCTGTATTGTTAGGTGCGTGGGAAGGTGAAAGGTGAAAGGTTACCATATCCCTGCTGATTCAGCCTCTCCAACCTTTTCAGGAATCTTTATGGATCAAACCGTAAACAAGTTACCCCCCCCCCCCCCAGCTAGTGCGGCAGAGGGAGATCAGAGAGCCTTTGCCTCGCATGTTCAAAGTTCATCCACCGGCCCCAGCAATCATTGACACGGTTGGGCAATTGGCACCTTTTTAATGGGGTTCCATCTACTGGGAAATGACAGGGAATAGAAGGAAATAACTTAGGGGATGTGCCAAATGGCACCCTATTCCCCAAATAGTTCACTACTGATCTAAAGTAGTGCACTGTATAGGGAATAGGGCTCTGGTCAAAAGTAGTGTACTATATATAGGGAATAGGGCTCTGATCTAAAGTAGTGCACTATATAGGGAATAGGGCTCTGATCTAAAGTAGTGCACTATATAGGGAATAGGGCTCTGATCTAAAGTAGTGCACTATATAGGGAATAGGGCTCTGATCTAAAGTAGGGCACTATATAGGGAATAGGGCTCTGATCTAAAGTAGTGCACTATAGGGAATAGGGCTCTGATCTAAAGTAGGGCACTATATAGGGAATAGGGCTCTGGTCTAAAGTAGGGCACTATATAGGGAATAGGGCTCTGGTCTAAAGTAGGGCACTATATAGGGAATAGGTCTCTGGTCTAAAGTAGGGCACTATATAGGGAATAGGGCTCTGATCTAAAGTAGGGCACTATATAGGGAATAGGTTGCCATTTGGGACACAAGCCCCCTGGCTGGCCAGAGAGTAGAGAAATAGACAGAGACAAAAGGTGATACATCCTTTTGTAAAATGCATAGTAGACTAGGACATCAGGTCTGCATAGTTAGTTGGCACTGTAGTATACTGTAGTGTAGTATACTATACTGTAGTGTATTGTAGTATACTATACTGTAGTGTATTGTAGTATACTATACTGTAGTGTATTGTAGTATACTATACTGTAGTGTATTGTTGTATACTATACTGTAGTGTATTGTAGTATACTATACTGTGGTGTAGTGTAGTATACTATACTGTGGTGTAGTGTAGTATACTATACTGTAGTGTAGTATATACTGTAGTGTAGTATACTATACTGTAGTGTATTGTAGTATACTATACTGTAGTATACTATACTGTAGTATACTATACTGTAGTGTAGTGTAGTATACTGTAGTGTAGTGTAGTATACTATACTGTAGTGTATTGTAGTATACTATACGGTAGTGTATTGTAGTATACTATACGGTAGTGTATTGTAGTATACTATACTGTAGTGTAGTATACTATACTATACTGTAGTGTAGTATACTATACTGTAGTGTGGTATACTATACTGTAGTGTAGTATACTATACTGTAGTGTAGTATACTATACTGTAGTGTAGTATACTATACTGTAGTGTAGTATACTATACTGTAGTGTAGTATACTATACTGTAGTGTAGTATACTATACTGTAGTGTAGTATACTATACTGTAGTGTAGTATACTATATTGTAGTGTAGTATACTGTAGTGTAGTATACTATACTGTAGTGTATTGTAGTATACTATACTATACTGTAGTGTATTGTAGTATACTGTAGTGTACTATATTGTAGTTTACTGTAGTGTGCTGTGCTGTAGTGTAGTGTAGTATACTATACTGTAGTGTAGTGTAGTATACTATACTGTAGTGTATTGTAGTATACTATACTGTAGTGTATTGTAGTGTATTGTAGTATACTATACTGCAGTGTATTGTAGTATACTATACTGTAGTGTAGTGTAGTATACTATACTGTAGTGTATTGTAGTATACTATACTGTAGTGTATTGTAGTATACTATACTGTAGTGTATTGTGGTATACTATACTGTAGTGTATTGTAGTATACTATACTGTAGTGGATTGTAGTATACTATACTGTAGTGGATTGTAGTATACTATACTGTAGTGGATTGTAGTATACTATACTGTAGTGGATTGTAGTATACTATACTGTAGTGGATGGTAGTATACTATACTGTAGTGGATTGTAGTATACTATACTGTAGTGGATTGTAGTATACTATACTGTAGTGTAGTGGATTGTAGTATACTATACTGTAGTGGATTGTAGTATACTATACTGTAGTGTACTATATTGTAGTTTACTGTAGTGTGCTGTGCTGTAGTGTAGTGTAGTATACTATACTGTAATGTATTGTAGTATACTATACTGTAGTGTAGTATATACTGTAGTGTACTATATTGTAGTATACTGTAGTGTACTATATTGTAGTTTACTGTAGTGTGCTGTAGTGTAGTGTAGTATACTATACTGTAGTGTATTGTAGTATACTATACTGCAGTGTATTGTAGTGTACTTTACTGTATTGTACTATACTGTAGTGTATTGTAGTGTACTATACTGTAGTGTATTGTAGTATACTATACTGTAGTGTATTGTAGTATACTATACTGTAGTGTATTGTAGTATACTATACTGCAGTGTATTGTAGTATACTATACTGCAGTGTATTGTCGTATACTATACTGCAGTGGATTGTAGTATACTATACTGTAGTGGATTGTAGTATACTATACTGTAGTGGATTGTAGTATACTATACTGTAGTGTATTGTAGTATACTATACTGTAGTGGATTGTAGTATACTATACTGTAGTAGATTGTAGTATACTATACTGCAGTGGATTGTAGTATACTATACTGCAGTGGATTGTAGTATACTATACTGCAGTGGATTGTAGTATACTATACTGTAGTGGATTGTAGTATACTATACTGTAGTGGATTGTAGTATACTATACTGTAGTGGATTGTAGTATACTATACTGTAGTGGATTGTAGTATACTATACTGTAGTGGATTGTAGTATACTATACTGCAGTGTATTGTAGTATACTATACTGTAGTGGATTGTAGTATACTATACTGTAGTGGATTGCAGTATACTACACTGTAGTGTACTATATTGTAGTTTGCTGTAGTGTAGTGTAGTATACTATACTGTAGTGTATTGTAGTGTACTATACTGTAGTGTATTGTAGTGTACTATACTGTAGTGTATTGTAGTATACTATACTGTAGTGTATTGTAGTATACTATACTGTAGTGGATTGTAGTATACTATACTGTAGTGTACTATATTGTAGTTTACTGTAGTGTGCTGTGCTGTAGTAGTGTAGTGTAGTGTACTGTGCTGTAGTGTAGTGTAGTGTACTATACTGTAGTGTACTATACTGTAGTGTAGTGTACTATAGTGTAGTGTACTATACTGTATGGTACTGTAGTGTACTATACTGTACTGTAGTGTGCTATACTGTAGTTTACTATTCTGTAGTGTACTATTCTGTAGTGTACTATACTGTAGTGTGCTATAGTGTACTATACTGTAGTGTGCTATACTGTACTGCATGATACTGTAGTGTACTATACTGTACTATACTGTAGTGTACTATACTGTTGTGTAGTGTACTATACTGTGGTGTACTGTACTGTTGTGTACTGTACTGTGGTGTACTATACTGTAGTGTACTGTATAATACTGTAGTGTACTGTAGTGTAGTACACTATACCGTGGTGCACTATACTGTTGTGCACTATACTGTACTATACTGTAGTGTACTATACTGTAGCGTACTGTATAATACTGTAGTGTACTATACTGTAGTGTACTATACTGTAGTGTACTATACTGTACTGTATCTACTGTATAATACTGTAGTGTACTGTACTATACTGCAGAGAAAAGAAGTGCAGTGGTTTTAAAGGACTTCTCTTTTAGCCAGTGGTACTAAATCTGGGCTCTGTCATACTGAACTAATATAGTCCAGGTGGTTTTGGGCTATTATACTATGCATTCGCTAGGCTATATCCCAAATGGATTACATTATATATTGTTGTTATACATTATTGTTAATTCCTTCCATAGTCTTCTTATCGTCTACCATATCCACCGTTTAAGATATGGTCTTGGAAACTTTGCATTGTTCATTGTTTAACTTCTGATCTGGAAGGCCTTATCTCATGTAAATATATGACAGGTTTTCAATTCCAGTCTGCTATTTTAAGGCACTGCTCCACCCAGCTGGACCAGGCTGGACCTTTCTGTTTCCCTCCATGGAAATGTCTCCACTTTAGCCTCCATGTCTCTTTCTGAGTGACAACCCCTTCCCCCAATGACAGACAATGTACTCATCAATCTTCATCGACTAAAGGCTTTTTTTTTTTTTCAAGTTCCATTTTTGTTAAAGTTGCTCAGCTGGTAGAGCATAGTACTTGCAACGCCAGGGGTGTGGGTTCGATTCCCACGGGGACCCAGTACAGAAAAAAATGAGTAAAAAAAAAAAATGTGTGCACTGAATAAGAGCGTCTGCTAAATGACAAAAATATTTTCAAATATTTGTATTTTGTTTAAAACTTCTTACGGCTGAGATCCCACTCACGGGATCACGGGATCGCTATGACAACAGCCAGTGAAAGTGCAGGGCGCCAAATTCAAACAACAGAAATCTCATAATTAAAATTCCTCAAATATACAAGTATTTTACACCATTTTAAAGATAAACTTGTTGTTAATCCCACCACAGTGTCCGATTTGAAATAAGCTTTACTGCGAAAGCACCACAAACAATTATGTTAGGTGAGTGCGTAGTCACAGAAAAACACAGCCATTTTTCCAGCCAAAGAGAGGAGTCACAAAAAGCAGAAATAGAGAAATTAATCACTAACCTTTGATGATCTTCATCAGATGACACTCATAAGACTTCATGTTACACAACACATGTATGTTTTGTTTGATAGAGTTCATATTGATATCAAAACATCTCAGTATACATTGGCGCGTTATGTTCACTAGTTCCAAAAACATCCAGTGATTTTGCAGAGAGCCACATCAATATACAGAAATTCTCATCATAAATGTTGATGAAAATACAAGTGTTATGCATGGAACTTTAGATACACTTCTCCTTAATGCAACCGCTGTGTCAGATTTCAAAAAAGCTTTACCGAAAAAAGCAAACCATGCAATAATCTGAGTACAGCGCTCAGAGACCAAAACAAGCCAAACAGATCAAAATCAAATAAAATGTATTTTTCACATACACAGGGTTAGCAGATGTTAATGCAAGTGTAGCGAAATGCCTGTGTTTCTAGTTCCGACAATGCAGTAGTAACCAATGAGTAATCTAACCTAACAATTCCAAAACTACTACCTTATACACACAAGTGTAAAGGGATAAAGAATATGTACATAAAGATATATGAATGAGTGATGGTACAGAACGGCATAGGCAAGATGCAGTAGATGGTACCGAGTACAGTATATACATATGAGATGAGTAATGTAGGGTATGTAAACATTATATTAAGTAGCATTGTTTAAAGTGCTAATGATATATTTTACATCAATTCCCATTATTAAAGTGGCTGGAGTTGAGTCAGTGTGTTGGCAGCAGCCACTCAATGTCAGTGGTGGCTGTTTAACAGTCTGATGGCCTTGAGATAGAAGCTGTTTTTCAGTCTCTCGGTCCCTGCTTTGATGTACCTATACTGACCTCGCCTTGTGGATGATAGCGGGGTGAACAGGCAGTGGCTCGGGTGGTTGTTGTCCTAGATGATCTTTATGGCCTTCCTGTGACATCGGGTGGTGTAGATGTCTGGAGGGCAGGTAGTTTGCCCCCGGTGATGTGTTGTGCAGACCTCACTACCCTCTGGATTGTGCTTCTGTCGAAGTTTGTTAGTGCTTTTTGTGACAAGCCAAATCCTCCTGAGGTTGAAGAGGCGCTGCTGCGCCTTCTTCACAACGCTGTCTGTGTGGGTGGACCAATTCAGTTTGTCCGTGATGTGTACGCCGAGAAACTTAAAACTTACTACACTCTCCACTACTGTCCCATCGACAGAGGGTGCTCCCTCTGCTGTTTCCTGAAGTCCACAATCATCTCCTTTGTTTTGTTGACGTTGAGTGTGAGGTTATTTTCCTGACACCACACTCCGTGGGCCTCACCTCCTCCCTGTAGGCCGTCTCATCATTGTTGGTAATCAAGCCTACAACTGTAGTGTCGTCCACAAACTTGATGATTGAGTTGGAGGCGTGCATGGCCACACAGTCATGGGTGAACAGGGAGTACAGGAGAGGGCTCAGAACGCACCCTTGTGGGGCCCCAGTGTTGAGGATCAGCGGGGTGGAGATGTTGTTACCTACCCTCACCACTTGGGGGCGGTCCGTCAGGAAGCCCAGTACCCAGTTGCACAGGGCGGGGTCGAGAACCAGGGTCTCGAGCTTGATGACGAGTTTTGAGGGAACTATGGTGTTAAATGCTGAGCTGTAGTCGATGAACAGCATTCTCACATAGGTATTCCTCTTGTCCAGATGGATTAGGGCAGTGTGCAGTGTGGTTGCGATTGCATCGTCTGTGGACCTATTTGGGCGGTAAGCAAATTGGAGTGGGTCAAGGGTGTCAGGTAGGGTGGAGGTGATATGGTCCTTGACTAGTCTCTCAAAGTCGTTTAGCTCAGTTACCTTAGCTTTCTTGGGAACAGGGACAATGGTGGCCCTCTTGAAGCATGTGGGAACAGCAGACTGGGATAAGGATTGATTGAATATGTCCGTAAACACACCAGCCAGCTGGTCTGCACGTGCTCTGAGGACGCTGCTGGGGGTGCCATCTGGACCTGCAGCCTTGCGAGGGTTAACACGTCTAAATGTTTTACTCACGTCGGCTGCAGTGAAGGAGAGTCCGCAGGTTTTGGTTGCGGGCCGTGTCATTGGCACTGTATTGTCCTCAAAGCGGGCAAAAAAGTTATTTAGTCTGTCTGGGAGCAAGACATCCTGGTCCGTGACGGGGCTGGTTTTCTTTTTGTAATCTGTGATTGACTGTAGACCCTGCCACATACCTCTTATGTCTAAGCCGTTGAATTGCGACTCTACTTTGTCTCTATACTGATGCTTAGCTTGTTTGATTGCCTTGCGGAGGGAATAGCTACACTGTTTGTATTCGGTCATGTTTCCGGTCACCTTGCCTTTGTTAAAAGCAGTGGTTCGCGCTTTCAGTTTCACGCGAATGCTGCCATCAATCCACGGTTTCTGGTTTGGGAATATTTTTTATCGTTGCTATGGGTAACACATCGTCAATGCACTTTCTAATGAACTCGCTCACCAAATCAGCGTATTCGTCAATGTTGTTGTTGTTGGAAGCAATGCGGAACATATCCCAATCCACGTGAACGAAGCAGTCTTGAAGCGTGGAATCAGATTGGTCGGACCAGCGTTGAACATGCCCTGTGATGGTATCCAGTAGAGATGTATTGTTTCTAATAGAGATGTATTGTTTCTAGTAGAGATGTATTGTTTCTAGTAGAGATGTATTGTTTCTAGTAGAGATGTATTGTTTCTAGTAGAGATGTATTGTATCCAGTAGAGATGTATTGTTTCTAATAGAGATGTATTGTTTCTAGTAGAGATGTATTGTTTCTAGTAGAGATGTATTGTTTCTAATAGAGATGTATTGTTTCTAGTAGAGATGTATTGTTTCTAGTAGAGATGTATTGTTTCTAGTAGATGTATTGTTTCCAGTAGAGATGTATTGTATCCAGTAGTGAGGTATTGTTTCTAATAGAGATGTATTGTTTCTAATAGAGATGTATTGTTTCTAGTAGAGATGTATTGTTTCCAGTAGAGATGTATTGTATCCAGTAGTGAGGTATTGTTTCTAATAGAGATGTCAGTGTAACTCAGTCAGTTGGTGTAACTCAGCCAGTATAACTCAGTTGGTGTAACTCAGTCAGCCAGTAGAACTCAGTCGGTGTAACTCAGTCATCAGTCAGTATAACCCAGTCAGTATAACTCAGTCAGTTTAACTCCGTCATCAGTCAGTTTAACTCAGTCATCAGTCAGTTTAACTCAGCCATCAGTCAGTTTAACTCAGTCATCAGTCAGTTTAACTCAGTCAGTATAACTCAGTCAGTATAACTCAGTCAGTATAACTCAGTCATCAGTCAGTTTAACTCAGTCATCAGTCAGTTTAACTCAGTCATCAGTCAGTTTAACTCAGTCATCAGTCAGTTTAACTCAGTCATCAGTCAGTATAACTCAGTCAGTTTAACTCAGTCATCAGTCAGTTTAACTCAGTCATCAGTCAGCATAACTCAGTCAGTTTAACTCAGTCATCAGTCAGCATAACTCAGTCAGTTTAACTCAGTCATCAGTCAGTTTAACTCAGTCATCAGTCAGTTTAACTCAGTCATCAGTCAGTATAACTCAGTCAGTATAACTCAGTCATCAGTCAGTATAACTCAGTCATCAGTCAGTTTAACTCAGTCATCAGTCAGTTTAACTCAGTCATCAGTCAGTTTAACTCAGTCATCAGTCAGTTTAACTCAGTCATCAGTCAGTTTAACTCAGTCATCAGTCAGTTTAACTCAGTCATCAGTCAGCATAACTCAGTCAGTTTAACTCAGTCATCAGTCAGCATAACTCAGTCAGTTTAACTCAGTCATCAGTCAGTTTAACTCAGTCATCAGTCAGCATAACTCAGTCAGTTTAACTCAGTCATCAGTCAGTATAACTCAGCCTGCACGCCACTCTGAATCAATTATACCCCATTTTTTTACCCCTTTCTATCTTTACATCTGTTATCTGATATGGTCATGTCTTTGTGGCGTAAAACAAACAGTGATGAGAAGTGCATTTTTCAGTTTCATTTTTCAGTTGGAACCCTTTGATCAGTGAGGGCTTTTTATTCTGCCAAACAGCGAGAGGAGAGGAGAGGAGAGGAGAGGAGAGGAGAGGAGAGGAGAGGAGAGGAGAGGAGAGGAGAGGAGAGGAGAGGAGAGGAGAGGAGAGGAGAGGAGAGGAGAGGAGAGGAGAGGAGAGGAGAGGAGAGGAGAGGAGAGGAGAGGAGAGGAGAGGAGAGGAGAGGCAGTTTAAAGATGGAAACATGAGATCATCCAGAGCATTTTGTTGTTTCCTTCTTGTTTGGTTGGTCTTTGTTAGTGTGTGAATGAGCTGTGTTGAAGTGTTTCAGCTGGAGTGGATGAGGCCTGCAGCGCTGCACTGTGTCTATGCCCCATGTTGGCAGTTGCATGACAGCATTGTGAGAGCCGATGTCCATGGGGGGGGATGTTGGTGGTGTGTGTGTGTGTGTGTGTGTGTGTGTGTGTGTGTGTGTGTGTGTGTGTGTGTGTGTGTGTGTGTGTGTGCATGTGTCTCTGTGTGTGTGTGTGTGTGCGTGTCTCTGTGTGTTGTGTGTGTGTGTGTGTGCATGCTGAACCCATACATGGTGAGGTCATTTCTCGCTGGGCCCGAAGTGGGGTGCGGGGATAAGGTGGGGGAAGCAGGCGGAGCAGAGTGGTGAGACTGGTGCACTGCAGCAGGGGGGTGGGGGGTGGAACGCAGCAATCGGCAACATCTTCGCTGGGGGACCTAGTTCTGTGGGATGCAGCGCAGGCCTGGATGTCAGGGCAGCATGGTGGCCTCCTCGGGCTAGAACCTCTGGGTGGTAAAGAGATCGGGCCTAGGTCGGTAAGGGGTCAGCGCCGGGGATAGAGGGTCAGAACACTGGTGTTGTACAGGACAGTCAGTCAGGATGGGCTAGTAATGCTCTGGATTTCTGAAAACCTTATTGTACCCTTGCTTTGGTCCTTCTCACCACCTCTATCGCTCCCATCATGGTCTCTCTTTCTTAATATCTATCTTCTCTCTCTCTGTAATATCTGCCTTCTCTCTCTCTCTCTCTCTCTCTGTAATATCGTGTCTTCTCTCTCTGTAATATCGTGTCTTTCTCTCTCACTCTCTTAATATCTATATTCTCTCTCTCTTAATATCTATATTCTCTCTTAATATCTATATTCTCTCTCTCTTAATATCAATATTCTCTCTCTCTCTCTTATATCTATATTCTCTCTGTCTCTCTTAATATCTATATTCTCTCTGTCTCTCTTAATATCTATATTCTCTCTTAATATCTATATTCTCTCTTAATATCTATATTCTCTCTCTCTCTCTTAATATCTATATTCTCTCTCTCTTAATATCTATATTCTCTCTCTCTCTCTTAATATCTATATTCTCTCTTAATATCTATTTCTCTCTCTCTCTCTCTCTTAATATCTATATTCTCTCTCTCTCTCTTAATATCTATATTCTCTCTCTCTCTCTTAATATCTATATTCTCTCTTAATATCTATATTCTCTCTCTCTCTTAATATCTATATTCTCTCTCTCTCTCTTAATATCTATATTCTCTCTCTCTCTCTTAATATCTATATTCTCTCTCTCACTTAATATCTATATTCTCTCTCTCTCTCTCTTAATATCTATATTCTCTCTCTCTCTCTCTTAATATCTATATTTCTCTTTAATATCTATATTCTCTCTCTCTCTTAATATCTATATTCTCTCTCTCTCTTTATATCTATATTCTCTCTCTCTCTTAATATCTATATTCTCTCTCTCTCTTAATATCTATATCTCTCTTCTCTCTCTCTCTTAATATCTATATTCTCTCTCTCTCTTAATATCTATATTCTCTCTCTCTCTTAATATCTATATTCTCTCTCTATTCTCTCTTCTCTCTCTCTAATATCTATATATCTTATTCTCTCTCTCTCTCTCTTTAATATCTATATTCTCTCTCTCTCTCTCTCTCTAATATCTATATCTCTCTCTCTCTCTCTCTCTCTTAATATCTATATATCTTCTCTCTCTCTCTCTCTCTCTTAATATCTATATTCTCTCTCTTCTCTCTCTCCTCTCTCTTAATATCTCTATATCTCTCTCTCTCTCTCTTAATATCTATATTCTCTCTTATATCTAATTCTCTCTCTCTCTCTTAATATCTATAAATATATTCTCTCTCTCTCTCTCTCTTAATATCTATATTCTCTCTCTCTCTCTTAATATCTATATTCTCTCTCTCTCTCTTAATATCTATATTCTCTCTCTCACTTAATATCTATATTCTCTCTCTCTCTCTCTTAATATCTATATTCTCTCTCTCTCTCTCTTAATATCTATATTCTCTCTTAATATCTATATTCTCTCTCGACTTAATTCTAGAAATTATCCTATCTCTTAATATCTTATTCTCTCTCGCTCGTAATATCTTATATTCTCCCTCTCATCTTAAATCTATATTCTCTCTCTCTCTTAATATCTATATTCTCTTCTCGCTCTTCATATCTATATCTCTTCTCTCTCCTTAATATCTATATTCCGCGCTCTCTCCTCTCTATCTTAATATCTATATTCTCTCTCCCTCTCTTCTCTCTCTTAATATCTATAGTCTCTCTCTCTCTCTCTCTCTCAATATCTATATTCTCTCTCTCTCTCTCTCTGAATTCTATATTCTCTCTCTCTCTCTCTTAATATCTATAATTCTATTCCTCTCTCTCTCTACCTCTCTCTTAATATCTATATTCTCTCCTCTCTCTCTCTTAATACAGTGGCTTGCGAAAGTATTCACCCCCCTACAATCTAGAATTAAAATAGATTTGTTGGGGTGTTTTTATCATTTGATTCACACATGCCTACCAATCTGAAGATGCAAACTATTTTTTATTGTGAAACAAACAAACAAACAAACAACAGTCTCAAATCTCTGGAAGACTGAAACAGGTTCCCCTCAATAATTGTTTTTAGCGCCATCCATCATTCCTTCAATTCTGACCAGTTTCCCAGTCCCTGCCAATGAAAAACATCTGCCACCACCATGCTTCACTGTGGGGATGGTATTCTCGGGGTGATGCGAGGTGTTGGGTTTGCGCCAGACATAGCGTTTTCCTTGACGGCCAAAAAGCTCAATTTTAGTCTAATCTAACCAGAGTACCTTCTTCCATATGTTTGGGGAGTCTCCCACATGCCTTTTGACGAACGTGTTGACACTGTTTTGTAGACCAGTGTCAACATGACTGAGAAGACAGATGACCTGGTAGTAGACCAGTGTCAACATGACTGAGAAGACACATGACCTGGTAGTGGACCAGTGTCAACATGACTGAGAAGACACATGACCTGGTAGTAGACCAGTGTCAACATGACTGAGAAGACTGTTTTGTAGACTGTTTTGTAGACTGAGAAGACACATGACCTGGTAGTAGACCAGTGTCAACATGACTGAGAAGACACATGACCTGGTAGTAGACCAGTGTCAACATGACTGAGAAGACACATGACCTGGTAGTAGACCAGTGTCAACATGACTGAGAAGACACATGACCTGGTAGTAGACCAGTGTCAACATGACTGAGAAGACACATGACCTGGTAGTAGACCAGTGTCAACATGACTGAGAAGACACATGACCTGGTATGAAAGACAAAACAAAACAAGATGGGAAATATTATCGACATTACTTTGCACTTTTCACTGGCTGTCCCTCAGGTTGTGGCAGGAGGACACATATTTGGCTTTTCACCCAATAAATATTGGATTTTTTTCTTCATCTTTCATAGTTTCAAATTCTTTGTATTGAATTATAATTTTGGGAAATAAATATTCTCTTAGGTCTGAGTATTTGTCACAGTGTAATAGGAAATGCAGCTCTGTCTCTACCTCTCCCCTGGAGCGGAGTGAGCACAGCCTGTCCTCTCTGGGAAGCCTGGTTGGTCTGTGACGACCGGTCTCTATAGTCAATGTTTTTCTCAGTTTTCTATCAGTCACAGTGGTCAGATAGTCTGCCGCCATGTACTGTCTGTTTAGAGCCAAATAGCATTGAAGTTTGCTCAGATTTTTTGTGGTGTCTTTTCAATAGGTGGTATATTTTTCTTTTTGTTTTGTGATGATTTGGTTGGGCCAGATTTTCTGAGTGCTGTCCTGAGGCTCTAAGGGGTTGGTTTGGGTTGGTGAACTGAGCCTCAGAACCAGCTTGCTGAGGGGACTCTTCTCTTGTTTCATCTCTTGACATTGTAGAGCTGTGTGATGGAATGTTTTGGGGTCACTTGTTTTTAGATGGTTGTAAAATTTGATGGCTGTTTTTTCTATTTGAATGAGGAAGGGGGTATTGGCCCAATTCTGCTCTACATGCGTTATTTGGAGTTTTTCTTTGCACTTGCAATACAGTCTTGCAGAACTCTGCATGCAGTATTTCGATTGGATGTTTGTCCCATTTGGTGAATTCATACTTCCCTGCCATATAGAGCAATTGGTTCTAGAACTGATTGGAACATATTGATCCAGATTCTAATTGGAATTTTGATTTTGCTGTTCCTTTTAATGGCATAGAATGCTCTTCTTGCTTTGTCTCTCAGCTCATTCACAGCCCTGTGAAAGCTGCCTGTGTTGCTGATATTTAGTCCTAGATATGTGTAGTTTTTGGTGTGTTCCAATAGAACTGTGTCCAAATAGAATTTATATTTGTCATCCTTATTTACGGGCATTTCTTGGAATATCATTATATTTGGTTTTTTTAGGTTAACGGTCGGAGCCCAGGTCTGACAGAACCTGTGGTTAACGGTCAGAGCCCAGGTCTGACAGAACCTGTGGTTAACGGTCGGAGCCCAGGTCTGACAGAACCTGTGGTTAACGGTCGGAGCCCAGGTCTGACAGAACCTGTGGTTAACGGTCAGAGCCCAGGTCTGACAGAAGCTGTGGTTAACGGTCGGAGCCCAGGTCTGACAGAACCTGTGGTTAACGGTCAGAGCCCAGGTCTGACAGAACCTGTGGTTAACGGTCGGAGCCCAGGTCTGACAGAACCTGTGGTTAACGGTCAGAGCCCAGGTCTGACGGAACCTGTGGTTAACGGTCGGAGCCCAGGTCTGACGGAACCTGTGGTTAACGGTCAGAGCCCAGGTCTGACGGAACCTGTGGTTAACGGTCAGAGCCCAGGTCTGACGGAACCTGTGGTTAACGGTCGGAGCCCAGGTCTGACGGAACCTGTGGTTAACGGTCGGAGCCCAGGTCTGACGGAACCTGTGGTTAACGGTCAGAGCCCAGGTCTGACAGAACCTGTGGTTAACGGTCGGAGCCCAGGTCTGACGGAACCTGTGGTTAACGGTCAGAGCCCAGGTCTGACGGAACCTGTGGTTAACGGTCGGAGCCCAGGTCTGACGGAACCTGTGGTTAACGGTCGGAGCCCAGGTCTGACGGAACCTGTGGTTAACGGTCGGAGCCCAGGTCTGACGGAACCTGTGGTTAACGGTCAGAGCCCAGGTCTGACGGAACCTGTGGTTAACGGTCAGAGCCCAGGTCTGACGGAACCTGTGGTTAACGGTCAGAGCCCAGGTCTGACGGAACCTGTAAAGATGATCTAGGTGCTGCTGTAACCCCCCTTTAGTGGGAGACAGCAGCACCAGGTCATCTGCGTACAGCAGACACTCCTTAGTGGGAGACAGCAGCACCAGGTCATCTGTGTACAGCAGACACTCCTTAGTGGGAGACAGCAGCACCAGGTCATCTGCGTACAGCAGACACTCCTTAGTGGGAGACAGCAGCACCAGGTCATCTGTGTACAGCAGACACTCCTTAGTGGGAGACAGCAGCACCAGGTCATCTGCGTACAGCAGACACTCCTTAGTGGGAGACAGCAGCACCAGGTCATCTGTGTACAGCAGACCCTCCTTAGTGGGAGACAGCAGCACCAGGTCATCTGCGTACAGCAGACACTTGATTTCAGTTTTGTGTAGGGTGATACCAGGTGCTGCCGATTCTTCTAATGTTTTTGCCAATTCATTAATGTAGATGTTAAATAGTGTTGGACTTATTGGGCAGCCCTGTTTCACTCCCCGTCCCTGAGAGAAGAACATTTTAACCGCACATTTGTTTTTAATGTACATTGATTTAATAAAATCATATATTTTCCCTCCAATACCACTTTCTATTAGTTTATAAAAAAGACCTTTGTGCCAAATTGAATCAAATGCTTTCTTGAAATCTACAAAACACGAGTAGATTTTGCCTTTGTTTTGGTTTACTTGTTTATCAATTAGAGTGTACAGCAAATTTGTTAACAAAATGTCCTTATGTCTACAAAGCACATTTTTAAATTGTACCTTTATTTAACCAGGCAAGTCAGTTAAGAACAAATTCTTATTTTCAATGACGGCCTAGGAACAGTGGGTTAACTGCCTGTTCAGGGGCAGAACGACAGATTTGTACCTTGTCAGCTCGGGGTTTGAACTTGCAACCTTCCGGTTACTAGTCTCACACTCTAACCACTAGGCTACGCTGCCGCCCCTACACTAACCTCTAGGCTACCCTGCCGCCCCATACATGGATGGATAATGTTGTTGCCGGTGAGAGATAGATTATGCGACAATTGTGATGGAAACGCTTTTAATGCGCAAATACTGATATAATAACCATCATGTTCGAGGTAAACATGGTGTCACAGGCCTCCCGGGTAGCACAGTGGTTAAGGGCGCTGTACTGCAGCGCCAGCTGTGCCATCGGAGTCTCTGGGTTCGTGCCCAGGCTCTGTCGTAACCGGCCGCGACCGGGAGGTCCGTGGGGCGACGCACAATTGGCCTAGCGTCGTCCGGGTTAGGGAGGGCTTGGTCGGTAGGGATGTCCTTGTCTCATCGCGCACCAGCAACTCCTGTGGCAGGCCGGGTGCAGTGCGCGCTAACCAAGGTTGCCAGGTACACAATGTTTCCTCGGACACATTGGTGCGGCTGGCTTCCGGGTTGGGATGCGCGCTGTGTTAAGAAGAAGTATGGCTGGTTGGGTTGTGTATCGGAGGACGCATGACTTTCAACCTTCGTCTCTCCCGA
>NC_034201.2:45849429-45916929 GCF_002021735.2 Oncorhynchus kisutch
AGGCTGTGTCACAACCGGATATGATTGGGAGTCCCATAGGGCGGCGCACAATCGTCCCAGCGTCATCCCGGGTTTGGCCCAGGGGTAGGCCGTCATTGTACATAAAACATGTGTTCTTAACTGACTGGTTAAATGAAGGTGAAATAAAATATTAATAAAAGATAGTAGGGTGCCATTTGGAACGCAAACCGCGTGTGTGTGTGTGTGTGTGTGTGTGTGTGTGTGTGTGTGTGTGTGTTCTAGGAAGTCTTGTGTACAGAACTACAGCCAGTCCGGTCAGCCAGTAGACACACACAACGCCTACCTCTGAAATGAGAGGACACACCACCTACCGCCATTCTGATAGAAGGTTTCTGATCCCTTTGCCAGAGCAGACCGTAGATGTCCATTGTTACAGGGTATCTGAGTTGTGTATGGTCATTGTTACAGGGTATCTGAGTTATGTATGGTCATTGTTACAGGGTATCTGAGTTATGTATGGTCATTGTTACAGGGTATCTGAGTTATGTATGGTCATTGTTACAGGGTATCTGAGTTATGTATGGTCATTGTTACAGGGTATCTGAGTTATGTATGGTCATTGTTACAGGGTATCTGAGTTATGTATGGTCATTGTTACAGGGTATCTGAGTTATGTATGGTCATTGTTATGTATGGTCATTGTTACAGGGTATCTGAGTTATGTATGGTCATTGAATACCCATCCTTATTGTTCCAGGTGATGTGAGGTCTACTGCAGCTCTCTCCACCTATACAGATGTTGTCTTATGGGTCTTGGAGTTCCTCCTCCTCATACCAGATAGTAAAGGATTATGGGTCTTGGAGTTCCTCCTCCTCATACCAGATAGTAAAGGATTATGGGTCTTGGAGTTCCTCCTCCTCATACCAGATAGTAAAGGATTATGGGTCTTGGAGTTCCTCCTCCTCATACCAGATAGTAAAGGATTATGGGCCTTGGAGTTCCTCCTCCTCATACCAGATAGTAAAGGATTATGGGTTGACTTAGCGCTGAGACCTGTAGGAGTACTGAGTGAGTTGACTTAGTACTGAGACCTGTAGGAGTACTGAGTGAGTTGACTTAGTGTTGAGACCTGTAGGAGTACTGAGTGAGTTGACTTAGTTCTGAGACCTATAGGTGTACTAAGTGAGTTGACTTAGTTCTGAGACCTATAGGAGTACTGAGTGAGTTGACTTAGTACTGAGACCTACAGGAGTACTGAGTGAGTTGACTTAGTGTTGAGACCTATAGGAGTACTGAGTGAGTTGACTTAGTTCTGAGACCTATAGGTGTACTGAGTGAGTTGACTTAGTTTCGAGACCTATAGGAGTACTGAGTGAGTTGACTTAGTACTGAGACGTACAGGAGTACTGAGTGAGTTGACTTAGTGTTGAGACCTGTAGGAGTACTGAGTGAGTTGACTTAGTACTGAGACGTACAGGAGTACTGAGTGAGTTGACTTAGTGTTGAGACCTGTAGGAGTACTGAGTGAGTTGACTTAGTACTGAGACCTATAGGAGTACTGAGTGAGTTGACTTAGTGCTGAGACCTATAGGAGTACTGAGTGAGTGACTTAGTACTGAGACCTACAGGAGTACTGAGTGAGTTGACTTAGTACTGAGACCTATAGGAGTACTGAGTGAGTTGACTTAGTACTGAGACCTACAGGAGTACTGAGTGAGTTGACTTAGTGCTGAGACCTGTAGGAGTACTGAGTGAGTTGACTTAGTACTGAGACCTATAGGAGTACTGAGTGAGTTGACTTAGTACTGAGACCTATAGGAGTACTGAGTGAGTTGACTTAGTGCTGAGACCTATAGGAGTACTGAGTGAGTGACTTAGTACTGAGACCTATAGGAGTACTGAGTGAGTTGACTTAGTACTGAGACCTATAGGAGTACTGAGTGAGTTGACTTAGTGCTGAGACCTATAGGAGTACTGAGTGAGTGACTTAGTACTGAGACCTATAGGAGTACTAAGTGAGTTGACTTAGTACTGAGACCTATAGGAGTACTGAGTGAGTTGACTTAGTACTGAGACCTATAGGAGTACTGAGTGAGTTGACTTAGTGTTGAGACCTCAGTCAGCTCACCTCAAGGAGGGAGCATCACGATGACTCAGTGCGAGTCACTGTGAGTCGCCCACTTCATAGGGAGGAACCCCAGACCATTTTAAGATGGCCGCCACATTAAAGGCAGCCCCAGGCTCAGTAGTGTTGAGTAATACTGTGACTGTGGGGGTTGCTGCTCCGGGGATTCATTACCTACAATACTCACATCACAACGTACATGCAGCTATGTAATAACCACATTTGGTAGTTAATGTCCCATTCACTGAGTCTCAAACCGTATCCATTTCCCTCATCTGGCCTCAAACTCGTTTTCCCTCATTCTTAACAAATAAGTCATCTTTTCCATATTCTAGATTTCTTGTATAATGTCTAACCAATCATCTAGTTTCAGAGGATATACCAATCACATGTCCTTATCTCATCCTGCACATCTCCTAGGTAGACAACGGAGGAAGTCCTAGGGATACCATAGCCCAGGATGTCATTTAAATTTAACTTTTATTTAACTAGGCAAGTCAGTTAAGAACAAATTCTTATTTACAATGACTGCATACCCCGGCCAAACCCGGACGATGCTGGGCCAATTGTGCGCCGCCCTACGGGACTCCCATTCATGGCCGGTTGTGTGACACAGCCTGGATTCAAACCAGGGTGTCTGTAGTGACGCCCCTAGCACTGGGATGCAGTGCCTTAGACCGCTGAGCCACTCTGAAACCCCTATAGTAGAACACACGTTATCCCAAAACACATTCCCAGAAGATTGTGTTTCCTTTCCATCAAGCTGTGGTACAATACTGAAGTGACCCTACGTTTCCATCCCCTATATGGGGCGGCAGGGTAGCCTAGTGGTTAGAGCGGCAGGGTAGCCTAGTGGTTAGAGCGGCAGGGTAGCCTAGTGGTTAGAGCGGCAGGGTAGCCTAGTGGTTAGAGCGGCAGGGTAGCCTAGTGGTTAGAGCGGCAGGGTAGCCTAGTGGTTAGAGCGGCAGGGTAGCCTAGTGGTTAGAGCGTTGGACTAGTAACCGAAAGGTTGCAAGTTCAAACCCCCGAGCTGACAAGGTACAAATCTGTCATTCTGCCCCTGAACAGGCAGTTAACCCACTGTTCCTAGGCAGTCATTGAAAATAAGAATATGTTCTTAACTGACTTGCCTGGTAAAATAAATATTATTTTTTAAATATGATTTACTAAGGGCTCTCAAAATGCCATTTGAGTCCATGAGGGAGTTTCGCTGCTATACGTCTTCTATATAGTAATCCCTTAATTGTTATCAATATCTATACTATCTATACTAAACAAAAGTATAAACCCAACATGCAACATTTTCAAAAATGTTACTGTTCATATTTTCATATGAGGAAATCATTCAATTGAAATAAATTAGGCCTGAATCTATTACCACAGATATGGGTGGTAAGGTAGTCTAGTGGTAGTCTAGTGGATAGAGCGGCAGGGTAGCCTAGTGGATAGAGTGTAGGGGCGGCAGGGTAGTCTAGTGGATAGAGCGTTGGCCCAGTAACCGAAAGGTTGCAAGATCGTATCCCCGAGCTGACAAGGTAAAAAAAAATCTGTCGTTCTGCCCCCTGAACAAGGCAGTTTAACCCATTGTTCCCCGGTAGGCCGTCATTGTAAATAAGAATTTGTTCTTAACTGACTTGCCTAGTTAAATTTAAATGACATCCTGGGCTATGGTGTCCCTAGGACTTCCTCTTTTGTCTACCTAGGAGATGTGCAGGATGAGATAAGGACATGTGATTGGTATATCCTCTGAAACTAGATGATTGGTTAGACATTATACAAGAAATCTAGAATATGGAAAAGATGACTTATTTGTTATATTGTTGCATGGTTAAATAAAGAAAAGAAAAATTTGCATCTGTTGCATTTACATTTTGTCACAGATACCTTAAAAGAAATGGGCCTCAGGATCTCGTCAATATATTTCTGTGTATTCAAACTGCCATCGATAAAATGCAATAGTGTTGGAAGTCTGTAGCTTATGCCTGCCCCATACCCTGACCCCACCGCCACCACCACGGGGCACTCTGTTCACAACCGTGACATCAGCAAACCCCTCGCCCACACGATGTCATACACGTGGTTTGCAGTTGGATGTACTGCCAAATTCTCTGCTGATCTTTGGCCCACCCACATGGCAACAGCAACAGCTTCAATGGACAAAGAATTCTGTTTTCCTCCTTGGTTATCATTTCACTGCCAGGACTATAGCAGTTGAATTTCGGGTGGTTATTTACTGTGGTTGATGGTGGACTTGGTCCCCAGGTGTGGGTGCATTAGATACAGGCTATGTGTTGGCTTGTCTACAAAGTCTCAGCCAAAATAATAAAATAAATGGAACAGCGATTTCTGGTTCCACTTTATATCAACTCCCCTACCCTCCCCTTCGTTTCCCCAGAGAGAAGAATGCCACAAAGCAACACCCCTAACTACTCCACCCCCCACTGAGACAGGAAGTGCTGTTAAGGATATGTTACTCCATAGTTGACTCCATCTATGTCACCTCTTAGTGGTAGTAAAGATAAGGTTTCTCAATGGAAACCAAATGGATGGTGTAAATTACAGGGCTGCTAGGCAGGGCTGGGCAAACGAATGAAATTATAATAATTCACATCTCTATGTGGACCCTTTTCAAAAAGTAAACTACTTTGACGTTGGTCACCCGCCCAGAGACGTTGGTCACCGCCCCAGAGACGTTGGTCACCGCCCAGAGACGTTGGTCACCGTCCCAGAGACGTTGGTCACCCGCCCAGAGACGTTGGTCACCGGCCAGAGATGTTGGTCACCGCCCAGAAACGTTGGTCACCGGCCCAGAGACGTTGGTCACCGCCCCAGAGACGTTGGTCACCGCCCAGAGACGTTGGTCACCGCCCAGAGACGTTGGTCACCGCCCCAGAGACGTTGGTCACCGCCCAGAGACGTTGGTCACCGCCCAGAGACGTTGGTCACCGGCCAGAGATGTTGGTCACCGCCCAGAAACGTTGGTCACCGGCCCAGAGACGTTGGTCACCGCCCAGAGACGTTGGTCACCGCCCAGAGACGTTGGTCACCGCCCAGAGACGCTGGTCACCGCCCAGAGACGTTGGTCACCGCCCAGAGACGTTGGTCACCGCCCAGAGACGCTGGTCACCGCCCAGAGACGTTGGTCACCGCCCAGAGACGTTGGTCACCGCCCAGAGACGTTGGTCACCGCCCAGAGACGTTGGTCACCGTCCCAGAGACGTTGGTCACCGTCCCAGAGACGTTGGTCACCGCCCAGAGACGTTGGTCACCGTCCCAGAGATGTTGGTCACCGCCCAGAGACGTTGGTCACCGCCCAGAGACGTTGGTCACCGCCCAGAGATCATGTATAATTTGGATAATTTGAACACTGACCAAATGGACGTCTACAGTATGTCTGACCAGTTGGACATTGTTGTTTTGTATCTGATCAGGACAATGTTGCCTCAGGTTCTGACAGATAGACAGACAGACACGGGAACTTGATCAGGACAATATTGCCTCAGGTTCTGACAGACAGACAGACAGACAGACAGACAGACACAGGAACTTGATCAGGACAGTATTGCCTCAGGTTCTGACAGACAGACAGACAGACACGGGAACTTGATCAGGACAGTATTGCCTCAGGTTCTGACAGACAGACAGACAGACACGGGAACTTGACTCAGATCACAAGTGACAGTTAATAGATCTCTTTGTCTCAGCATTGTCAGATTATCAATTCAATTCAAGGGCTTTTTTGGCATGGGAAACATGTGTTAACATTGCCAAAGCAAGTGAGGTAGATAATATATAAAGTGAATATATAAAGTGAAATAAACCTTAAAAATTAACAGTAAACATTACACATACAGAAGTTTCAAAACAATAAAGACATTACAAATGTCATATTATATATATATATACAGTGTTTTAACAATGTACAAATGGTAAAGGACACAAGATAAAATAAATAAGCATAAATATGGGTTGTATTTACAATGGTGTGTGTTCTTCACTGGTTGCCCTTTTCTCGTGGCAACAGGTCACAAATCTTGCTGCTGTGATGGCACACTGTGGAATTTCACCCAGTAGATATGGGAGTTTATCAAAATTGGATTTCTTTGTGGATCTGTGTAATCTGAGGAAAATATGTCTCTCTAATATGGTCATACATTGGGCAGGAGGTTAGGAAGTGCAGCTCAGTTTCCACCTCATTTTGTGGGCAGTGAGCACATAGCCTGTCTTCTCTTGAGAGCCATGTCTGCCTACGGCGGCCTTTCTCAATAGCAAGGCTATGCTCACTAAGTCTGTACATAATCAAAGCTTTCCTTAATTTTGGGTCAGTCACAGTGGTCAAATATTCTGCCACTGTGTACTCTCTGTGTAGGGCCAAATAGCATTCTAGTTTGCTCTGTGTTTTTGTTAATTGTTTCCAATGTGTTAAGTAATTATCTTTCTGTTTTCTCATGATTTGGCTGGGTCTAATTGTGCTGTGGTCCTGGGGCTCTGTAGGGTGTGTTTGTGAACAGAGCCCCAGGACCAGCTTGCTTAGGGGACTCTTCTCCAGGTTCATCTCTCTGTAGGGTATGTTTGTGTCTGTGAACAGAGCCCCAGGACCAACTTGCTTAGGGGACTCTTCTCCAGGTTCATCTCTCTGTAGGGTCTGTTTGTGAACAGAGCCCCAGGACCAGCTTGCTTAGGGGACTCTTCTCCAGGTTCATCTCTCTGTAGGGTCTGTTTGTGAACAGAGCCCCAGGACCAACTTGCTTAGGGGACTCTTCTCCAGGTTCATCTCTCTGTAGGGTGTGTTTGTGAACAGAGCCCCAGGACCAACTTGCTTAGGGGACTCTTCTCCAGGTTCATCTCTCTGTAGGGTGTGTTTGTGAACAGAGCCCCAGGACCAGCTTGCTTAGGGGACTCTTCTCCAGGTTCATCTCTCTGTAGGGTCTGTTTGTGAACAGAGCCCCAGGACCAACTTGCTTAGGGGACTCTTCTCCAGGTTCATCTCTCTGTAGGGTCTGTTTGTGAACAGAGCCCCAGGACCAACTTGCTTAGGGGACTCTTCTCCAGGTTCATCTCTCTGTAGGGTCTGTTTGTGAACAGAGCCCCAGGACCAACTTGCTTAGGGGACTCTTCTCCAGGTTCATCTCTCTGTAGGGTGTGTTTGTGAACAGAGCCCCAGGACCAGCTTGCTTAGGGGACTCTTCTCCAGGTTCATCTCTCTGTAGGGTGTGTTTGTGAACAGAGCCCCAGGACCAGCTTGCTTAGGGGACTCTTCTCCAGGTTCATCTCTCTGTAGGGTGTGTTTGTGAACAGAGCCCCAGGACCAGCTTGCTTAGGGGACTCTTCTCCAGGTTCATCTCTCTGTAGGGTGTGTTTGTGTTTGTGAACAGAGCCCCAGGACCAACTTGCTTAGGGGACTCTTCTCCAGGTTCATCTCTCTGTAGGGTGTGTTTGTGAACAGAGCCCCAGGACCAGCTTGCTTAGGGGACTCTTCTCCAGGTTCATCTCTCTGTAGGGTGTGTTTGTGAACAGAGCCCCAGGACCAGCTTGCTTAGGGGACTCTTCTCCAGGTTCATCTCTCTGTAGGGTGTGTTTGTGAACAGAGCCCCAGGACCAGCTTGCTTAGGGGACTCTTCTCAAGGTTCATCTCTCTGTAGGGTGTGTTTGTGAACAGAGCCCCAGGACCAGCTTGCTTAGGGGACTCTTCTCCAGATGATCTCTGTCTCTCTTTCTGTGTCTCTTTGTCTCTCTGTACCTTCCTCTATCTCAGTGTCTCTCTCTATCTCTGTGTCTCTCTCTATCTCTGTGTCTCTCTCTCTATCTCTGTGTCTCTCTCTGAGTCTCTCTCTGTGTCTCTCTCTGAGTCTCTCTCTGTCTCTCTCTCTGTGTCTCTCTCTATCTCTGTGTCTCTCTCTCTCTCTCTGTGTCTCTCTCTCTCTGTCTCTCTCTCTCTCGCTCTCTCTCTGTGTCTCTCTCTATATCTGTGTCTCTCTCTATATCTGTGTCTCTCTCTCTCTCTCTCTCTGTGTGTCCCTCTCTCTGTGTGTCTATGTCTCTCTCTCTCTGTGTCTTTCTCTCTTTCTATCCAGTCCTCCCTCCCTATCTCCCATCAACTTGTCATTCAGGAGTCTCCTTTCATGTCATAAGAGGTCGCACCCTTTTGTCCTAGCCCCGGACACACACGCACGCACGCACGCGCACATGCTCAGCTTTTACAGTCTCCAATATAGACACAAAAATGTTTTCAAATGGTCCAGGTCCCACTGCCTTGAGGAGCAGAGGAAAAGAGGAAGTGTTAAAGGCTAATGTGGTGCTGCTGAGTGACAGGGACAGGTCTGAGACCAGATCAGGTTGCAGGAGCAGAGGAGCACCTCTTTATTGTCAGGATCATCATGGCCTGAGGTGTGTCTAAGTGAAATGAGACTCCTCTCTATAATACTAATGGGGTCTCAGACCCCTGGATCTGCCCTGAGGCTGAGTGAAATGAGACTTCTCCCTATAATACTAGTGGGGTCTCAGACCCCTGGATCTGCCCTGCGGCTGAGTGAAATGAGACGTCTCTCTATAATACTAGTGGGGTCTCAGATCCCTGGATCTGCCCTGAGGCTGAGTGAAATGAGACGGGGACAGATAGTGGCTCACTTTCTGGAGGAGAGGAGACTACAAACAAAAATCACTGTTTATGTTCCAACGAACAACAGAAGAGAAAGGAGGAGAAGAAAGAGACTGTTGTCGTGGTTGCCGTTAGTTTGAAGATGTAATCCGGAGACAGGTGTTTTCCACTCCCTCTGCATATTTGCAAATCAAACGCCAGAATTTTCTTCATCTTCTCATACTCTGCTTCCAGCGGGCATTACACTGATTTCAAAACTCGGTCAACTTCTTCCGAGACAACAATACTGTTGATTGCCGTTTCAGAAGACCTACGTCAGGGATTTCGTCATCATCTGATTCCTTTTCAGAGTCAGAGAGAGTAAACATGGTACGATCGTCCTCCAGAAAGAGGAGATCATTAGCAACACGTTTGCAGTTCTTCATGATAAAAAAAATGCTGCATTAGGAGTACCTGAGCAGCTCATGTTATAGACAGACGCCTGCTACATGCCAGCCCACCCATTATCTCAGCCAATCATGGCTAGCGGGAAGGTTGAGGGTTTGTATTATAAAAGTTCACATGTTCTGAAGGCATTTTATGCCTTAAAACATTTTGATTAAAAAAAAAATGTTTACGCTCAAATAGCTCTGCTGTGTAGCAGTGCGACATACGCCTAGTTTCCTGAAACTATCACAAATGTAATTTACCCGAATGGCAATTTTTGACTCTTTTGTTCCATTCCGGGTGATATTTTGGTCCCAGTCGTCTGCGTTCCTTTACCCCTTGTCCTCTTAAATGGGCTTTTCCTCTGGCGCCCAGAGATGACTCAGACAGACACAGTCAGTATGAAGGCTGCTGCACTCTTGGTGGGGGTGTGTGTGTGTGTCCTTGTATGTGTGTGTGTGTCCTTGTGTGTGTGTGTCCTTGTGTATGCGTGTGTGTCCTTGTGTATGTGTGTGTGTGTGTGTGTGTGTGTGTGTGTGTGTGTGTGTGTGTGTGTGTGTGTATGTGTGTGTCCGTGTGTCCGTGTGTGTGTGTGTGTGTGTATGTATGTATGTATATTTATACAGTGGTGGGAAAAGTGCCCAATTGTCATACTTGAGTAAAAGTAAAGATGACCAGGGAGGTTCTGTTGATAAGTGTGTGAATTGGACCATTTTCCCAACCTTGCTAAGCATTCAAAATGTAATGAGTACTTTTTGGTTTTCAGGGAAAATGTAAGGAGTAAAAACAACATTATTTTCTTTAGAAATGTAGTGAAGTAAGAATAACCGTTAATAAAAATATGAACAGTAAAGTACAGATAACACCAAAACAACGACTTAAGTAGTACTTTAAAGTATGTTTTACTTATTAAGTACTTTACTTTATTTACGGTATTCATCCAAACTGAAACTTCTGACTTTCAGACCCCAGGAGACACTTCCTCCTGAGGTGGCTCTGGCCTGTGACCATGGAAACGGTGTCCAATCCTCCTGCAGCCTCAACTCTGAAATGCTTTACACCGTGTGTACTGTAGCAGGGTGTGTGTACTGTAGCAGGGTGTGTGTACTGTAGCAGGGTGTGTGTACTGTAGCAGGGTGTGTGTACTGTAGCAGGGTGTGTGTACTGTAGCAGGGTGTGTGTACTGTAGCAGGGTGTGTGTACTGTAGCAGGGTGTGTGTACTGTAGCAGGGTGTGTGCACTGTAGCAGGGTGTGTGTACTGTAGCAGGGTGTGTGTACTGTAGCAGGGTGTGTGTACTGTAGCAGGGTGTGTGTACTGTAGCAGGGTGTGTGTACTGTAGCAGGGTGTGTGCACTGTAGCAGGGTGTGTGTACTGTAGCAGGGTGTGTGTACTGTTTTTTAATGTAGCTGTATTGGTCTGTGTGTAGTGTCTGTGGTCTCACTTGAGCCTGAGACAGGTGTGTGTACAGTAGACCGTAGACATTCTGCCTGTCTGGAAGACTGCTGCGTTTCTGTTCTACCTGATAATTAATCACACCTGCCCAGCTAACACATAACGTTCTGAGAACCATATTTCTTAGAGCTTGGTGAGAGTGTGGTTGTCCTATGGTTGTTTTGCATACAACCTTCCCATAACTTTCTGGGAATGGTGCAGGATAGTTGCTTGGCTTTGGCACATTCTCTGTACATTTAAAGGAACTCAGTACTAAGTACTACTAGTACTGTAACACAATGTTTCCCGAAGTTACATTTCTGTAACGGCTTTCTTCGGGTGAAAGAGAGTCGGACCAAAATGCAGCGTGGTTAATTCGATACATGTTTAATAGATGAATAAACATGATCAATACAAAAAAACAATAAACGTACGTGAAAACCGAAACAGCCTAAACTGGTGCAATAACACAGAGACAGGAACAATCACCCACGAAATACTCAAAGAATATGGCTGCCTAAATATGGTTCCCAATCAGAGACAACGATAATCACCTGACTCTGATTGAGAACCGCCTCAGGCAGCCATAGACTATGCTAGACACCCCCAAGACGAAACTCACAAACAATAAACCCATGTCACACCCTAGCCTGACCAAATAAATGAATAAAAACACAATATATTTCGACCAGGGCGTGACAGAACCCCCCCCCCCCATCAAAACAATAGGGAGGGCCCGGGTGGGCGTCTGTCCATGGTGGCGGCTCCGGCGCGGGACATGGACCCCACTCTATCAATGTCTTAGTCCTTCTTCCTCGCGTCTTAGGATAGTCCACCCTCGCCGCCGACCATGGCCTAGTAGTCCTCACCCAGAACCCCACTGGACTGAGGGGCAGTTCGGGACTGAGGGGCAGTTCGGGACTGAGGGGCAGTTCGGGACTGAGGGGCAGCTCGGGACTGAGGGGCAGCTCGGGACTGAGGGGAAGCCCAGCACTGAGAGGAAGCCCAGCACTGAGAGGAAGCTCAGGCAGGTAGTTGGATCCGGCAGATCCTGGCTGGCTGGCGGTTCTGGCAGATCCTGGCTGACTGACAGATCTGGAAGAGTCTGGCTGACTGACAGATCTGGAAGAGTCTGGCTGACTGGCAGATCTGGAAGAGTCTGGCTGACTGGCAGATCTGGAAGAGTCTGGCTGACTGGCAGATCTGGAAGAGTCTGGCTGACTGGCAGATCTGGAAGAGTCTGGCTGACTGGCAGATCTGGAAGAGTCTGGCTGACTGGCAGATCTGGAAGAGTCTGGCTGACTGGCAGATCTGGAAGAGTCTGGCTGACTGGCAGATCTGGAAGGGTCTGGCTGACTGGCAGATCTGGAAGAGTCTGGCTGACTGGCGGATCCTGGCAGACTGACGGATCTGGCTGCTCCATGCTGACTGGCGGCTCTGGCTGCTCCATGTAGACTGACAGCTCTGGCGGCTCCTTGCAGACTGGCAGCTCCTTGCAGACTGGCAGCTCCATGCAGACTGGCTTCTCTGGCTGCTCCATGCAGACTGACAGCTCTGCCTGCTCCATGCAGACTGGCATCTCTGGCTGCTCCATGCAGACTGACATCTCTGGCTGCTCCATGCAGACTGACATCTCTGGCTGCTCCATGCAGACTGACAGCTCAGGCTGCTCCATGCAGGCTGGCAGCTCTGGCTGCGCTGAACAGGCAGGAGACTCCAGCAGCGCTGTAGAGGAGGAAGGCTCTGGCAGCGCTGAACAGGCGGGAGACTCCGACAGCGCAGGAGAGGAGAAAGGCTCTGGCTGCGCTAAACAGGCGGGAGACTCCAGCAGCGCTAAACAGGCGGGAGACTTCGACAGCGCAGGAGAGGAGAAAGGCTCTGGCTGCGCTAAACAGGCGGGAGACTCCGACAGCGCTAAACAGGCGGGAGACTCCAACAGCGCTGGAGAGGAGAAAGGCTCTGGCAGCACTGAACAGGCGAGGCGCACTGAAGGCCTGGTGCGTGGTGCTGGCACTGGTGGTACTGGGCCGAGGACATGCACAGGAAGCCTGGTGCGGGGAGCTGCCACCAGGTGTGTGGAGGACTGGTGTGTGGAGGTGGCACTGGATAGACCGGACCGTGCAGGCGCACTGGAGCACTTGAGCACCGAGCCTGCCCAACCTTACCTGGCTCGATGCCCATTCTAGCCCGGCCAATACGAAGAGCTGGTATGTACCGCACCGGGCTATGCACCCGCACTGGAGACACCGTGCGCTCCACAGCATAACACAGTGCCTGCCCGGTCTCTTTAGCCCCCCGGTAAGCACAGGAAGTTTGCGCAGGTCTCCTACCTGGCGTAGCCATACTCCCTGTGAGCCCCCCCTAATAAATTTTTGGGGCTGACTCTCGGGCTTCCATCCGCTTCGCCGTGCTGCCTCTTGATTCCACCGCCTCTCCGCTTTCGCCGCCTCCAGTTCTTCTTTGGGGCGTCGATATTCACCAGGCTGTGCACAGGGTCCTTTTCCGTCCAATATCTCCTCCCAAGTCCAGAAGTCCTGTGATCGCTGCTCCTCACGATAAACAGGGGGAGTTGGCTCAGGTTTGAACCCTGACTCTGCCACACTCTCCCTGAACCCCCCCCCCCCCCAAGAAATGTTTGGGGCTGACTTTCGGGCTTCCTTGCCAACTGTGTTCCCTCGTATCGTCGGCTCCTCTCTCCGGCTGCCTCTGCTCTCCTAAGTGCCTCCACCTGTTCCCATGGGAGGCGATCTCTTCCAGCCAGTATCTCCTCCCAAGTGTAACAACCCTTGCCATCCAAAACGTCTTCCCATGTCCATTCCTCCTTTCGCTGCTTCTGCTGTCGCTGCCTGTCACCACGCTGCTTAGTCCTGGTGTGGTGGGTGATTCTGTAACGGCTTTCTTCGGGTGAAAGAGAGTCGGACCAAAATGCAGCGTGGTTAATTCGATACATGTTTAATAGATGAATAAACATGATCAATACAAAAAAACAATAAACGTACGTGAAAACCGAAACAGCCTAAACTGGTGCAATAACACAGCGACAGGATCAATCACCCACGAAATACTCAAAGAATATGGCTGCCTAAATATGGTTCCCAATCAGAGACAACGATAATCACCTGACTCTGATTGAGAACCGCCTCAGGCAGCCATAGACTATGCTAGACACCCCCAAGACGAAACACACAAACAATAAACCCATGTCACACCCTAGCCTGACCAAATAAATGAATAAAAACACAATATATTTCGACCAGGGCGTGACAATTTCATTTCTATTTTGTTAATGTTCTAAAACTGTTTGACATTGGGAATGTTCTCAAAGAGTTCAAAGAATGATTTTTTATTTTATTTTTATTTGACCTTTATTTAACCAGACAAGTCAGTTAAGAACAAATTCTTATTTTCAATGACAGCCCTAGGAACAGTGGGTTAACTGCCTTGTTCAGGGGCAGAACGACAGATTTGTACCTTGTCAGCTTGGGGATATGAACTTGCAACCTTTCGGTTACTAGTCCAACGCTCTAACCACTAGGCTAATGTTAAGAAACAACGTTCTGTTATGGGAAATTCAGTAATTCAGGCATAACATTTCCTACAAGTTTATTTTTAAATTAACGTTCTCAAATAAACCTTCTATGATAATGTTCTCAGAACATTTAGAAAACGTTTCATAAAAACCACAAGAAACGTTTAGTAACGTCCAGAGAACGTTATTTAAAAACATATACATTCCGTTCTCAGCATCAACAAAACTCTCTCTATCCTCTATCTTGTTAAAGTGTGTTCAGGTGTGTTGGCCGCGCCCACTAATTGTCCACATCAGATCTTAGTGAGTCATTATTTCCTTTGAAATGGAGTCTGTTTGAATAGATAAAAATGCACGGCTTTGAATGCATAAAATAACATGGCATGCTAGCTCCGTCCTGGTGGACCAATTCCAACTTCTGAGACAGAGTAAAACTATCTCAGAACCTCCCTTCAACCTAAAAATAAATGTTCCCAGAACAGGCTAAATGTTCACTTCTGTTCTCAGAATGTTTTAAAAATTCATTGTTTTACCAGTTGTGTGTGGCTCAGTTGGTAGAGGATGGCACTTGCAACAGCAGAGTTCAGGGTTCAGTTCCAATAGTGGACCAGTTTGAAAACATATATTTTTTTAATTTATTCACTCACTACTGTAGGAGCTCTGGATAAGAACGTCTGGTTAAATTACTAAAACGATTAGCAAAATACAGGACCATAGATATGATGAACAGTAGTCAGTAGAGGTGTTTTGTTGCCTTCAAATCAAATCAAATCAAATGTATTTATATAGCCCTTCGTACATCAGCTGATATCTCAAAGTGCTGTACAGAAACCCAGCCTAAAACCCCAAACAGCAAGCAATGCAGGTGGAGAAGCACGGTGGCTAGGAAAAACTCCCTAGAAAGTTGCCTTCACTAATATGGGGGTTGATAACAGTTTTTTTGTGTCGTTTAGCAGGTTGAATCTTTTAATCTCAATTAGACGGTCTATAACTGTGTGTGACTGGATCTGTTTTTAGTTTAAATGTACGGTATACACACACACACACTGGCCCGGTTGTCACACATACAGCTCCATGTTCTCAGGGGGAGGCTAGTCTAGCAGTGTGTTGACCTGAATACCCATCTCCAGTGTATCCCTCCTTGCCTCCACAAGCTAGCCTGCTTGTTTGTTTCAGACAGTAAAGCAACTAGAGGCTCAGGTGCCTGCATGTCTACAGTCTACACTGGACACATTATTACCATGATATCACTGCCCTGATATCACTGCCCTGGTATCACTGCCCTGATATCACTGCCCTGCCCACAACAAAGATGTTGAAAGCCCATATTGAGACAAGTCTGAGAAGGAGGGGGAGTGGGACTGGAAGAGGCTGCAGAGAGAAAGTGAAGAGAGAGAGAGGGAGAGGGGGGTGGAGAGGGAGTGGAGGGAGGGAGAGAAGGGGGTGAAAGTGGAGAGGGAGTGAGAGAAGGGGGTGAAAGTGGAGAGGGAGGGAGAGAAGGGGGTGGAAGTGGAGAGGGAAGGAGAGGGGGGTGAAAGTGGAGAGGGAGGGAGGGAGGGAGAGAAGGGGGTGAACGTGGAGAGGGAGGGAGAGGGGGGTGAAAGTGGGGAGGGAGGGAGGGAGGGAGGGACGGAGAGAAGGGGGTGGGAGTGGAGGGAGGGAGAGGGGGTGAAAGTGGAGAGGGAGTGGAGGGAGGGAGAGAAGGGGGTGAAAGTGGAGAGGGAGGGAGAGAAGGGGGTGAAAGTGGACAGGGAGGGAGATAAGGGGGTGAAAGTGGAGAGGTAGTGGAGGGAGGGAGAGAAGGGGGTGAAAGTGGAGAGGGAGGGAGAGAAGGGGGTGAAAGTGGAGAGGGAGTGGAGGGAGGGAGAGAAGGGGGTGAAAGTGGAGAGGGAGGGAGATAAGGGGTGAAAGTGGAGAGGTAGTGGAGGGAGGGAGAGAAGGGGGTGAAAGTGGAGAGGGAGGGAGAGAAGGGGGTGAAAGTGGAGAGGGAGTGGAGGGAGGGAGAGAAGGGGGTGAAAGTGGAGAGGGAGGGAGAGAGAGAGGAGTTAAATGGACTTGCCTCATAAATCCGAGTTCGTCAATGGGCCGGAAGCCTTGATGTAGAGGGAGAGCGTGTGTGTGTGTGTGTGTGTGCGTGCGTGCGCTTGCTACAGTACAGAAGGCGCTGCGTTGTGCTGGGTGATATTTGTTTACGTTTTTTGGGGGGATTTATTTTTATTTGATTTATTTGAATCTGTTCAGCCAACTAGCAAAGCAACTCTTTTGAAACCAGGGTTAAGTTTTGTTGCAGTCTTTTCCTCGTTGGCTTTGACTCTGGACTGATCACTGGCCGATAAGGAGAGGAGGGGAGAAGAGAAGGGGGGGGGGGAGAAGAGAAGGGGGGGGAGAAGAGGAGGGGAGAAGAGGAGGGGAGAAGAGGAGGGGAGAAGAGAAAGGGGGGGGAGAAGAGGAGGGGAGAAGAGAAGGGGGGGAGAAGAGGAGGGGAGAAGAGAAGGGGGGGGGGGGAGAAGAGGAGGGGAGAAGTGAAGGGGGGGGGAGAAGAGGAGGGGAGAAGAGAAGAGAAGGGGGGGGAGAAGAGGAGGGGAGAAGAGAAGAGAAGGGGGGGGAGAAGAGGAGGGGAGAAGAGAAGAGAAGGGGGGGGGAGAAGAGGAGGGGAGAAGAGAAGAGAAGGGGGGGGGAGAAGAGGAGGGGAGAAGAGAAGGGGGGGGTGGGGTCAGTGACTTCAAAGCGGCGTGGCAGCATTCTCCTGACCGGGGCTGTTTACACTGCTCAGTGGAGTCTGCATTCCTGCCTCTAATTTTTCCATGGCATTCCAAGAGGAACTCCATACTCCCTGCCGTGTGCCGTTGGGATCAGTGACGTTAACTCCCCCTCTTCCTCCACCCGTCCGCTTACACTCCCTCCCTCTTTCGCCGACATTAAAGCGAGACGAGGCCAACATTCGAGGAGCATGGAGCACATGCACCGCACTCAGCAGGGTGCCCCAGGGAGAGAGGGTTTAGCCTGGATGCTCCTTCTGTTCTTCCTCCTCGTTGTCAGGGAGAAAGTTCTCAATTGTCAAACTGGAGTCAAAGTAAAGATGCCTTAAAAAGAAAATTACTAAGTAAAAGTCACCCAGTAAAATACTACTTGAGTAAAAGTCTAAAAGTATTTGGTTTTAAATATACTTAAATATTAAAAGTCAAAGTACAAGTATAAACCTTTTCAAATTCCTTATATTAAGGAAAGCAGACAGCACCATTTTCCTTTTTTTGTTGTTGATTTATTGGCAGATAGGGACACACTTCGACACTCACACATCATTTACAAACAAAGCATTTGTGTTTAGTGAGTCCTCCAGAACAGAGGCAGTAGGGATGACCAGGGATGTTCTCTGTTTAGTGAGTCCTCCAGATCAGAGGCAGTAGGGATGACCAGGGATGTTCTCTGTTTAGTGAGTCCTCCAGATCAGAGGCAGTAGGGATGACCAGGGATGTTCTCTGTTTAGTGAGTCCTCCAGATCAGAGGCAGTAGGGATGACCAGGGATGTTCTCTGTTTAGTGAGTCCTCCAGATCAGAGGCAGTAGGGATGACCAGGGATGTTCTCTGTTTAGTGATTCCTCCAGATCAGAGGCAGTACGGATGACCAGGGATGTTCTCTGTTTAGTGAGTCCTCCAGATCAGAGGCAGTAGGGATGACCAGGGATGTTCTCTGTTTAGTGAGTCCTCCAGATCAGAGGCAGTAGGGATGACCAGGGATGTTCTCTGTTTAGTGAGTCCTCCAGATCAGAGGCAGTAGGGATGACCAGGGATGTTCTCTGTTTAGTGAGTCCTCCAGATCAGAGGCAGTAGGGATGACCAGGGATGTTCTCTGTTTAGTGAGTCTGCCAGATCAGAGGCAGTAGGGATGACCAGGGATGTTCTCTGTTTAGTGAGTCCGCCAGATCAGAGGCAGTAGGGATGACCAGGGATGTTCTCTGTTTAGTGAGTCCTCCAGATCAGAGGCAGTAGGGATGACCAGGGATGTTCTCTGTTTAGTGAGTCCTCCAGATCAGAGGCAGTAGGGATGACCAGGGATGTTCTCTGTTTAGTGAGTCCTCCAGATCAGAGGCAGTAGGGATGACCAGGGATGTTCTCTGTTTAGTAGGTCCTCCAGATCAGAGGCAGTAGGGATGACCAGGGATGTTCTCTGTTTAGTGAGTCCTCCAGATCAGAGGCAGTAGGGATGACCAGGGATGTTCTCTGTTTAGTGAGTCCTCCAGATCAGAGGCAGTATGGATGACCAGGGATGTTCTCTGTTTAGTGAGTCCTCCAGATCAGAGGCAGTAGGGATGACCAGGGATGTTCTCTGTTTAGTGAGTCCTACAGATCAGAGGCAGTAGGGATGACCAGGGATGTTCTCTGTTTAGTAGGTCCTCCAGATCAGAGGCAGTAGGGATGACCAGGGATGTTCTCTGTTTAGTAGGTCCTCCAGATCAGAGGCAGTAGGGATGACCAGGGATGTTCTCTGTTTAGTGAGTCCTCCAGATCAGTGGCAGTAGGGATGACCAGGGATGTTCTCTGTTTAGTGAGTTTTCCAGATTAGAGGCAGTATGGATGACCAGGGATGTTCTCTGTTTAGTGAGTCCTCCAGATCAGAGGCAGTAGGGATGACCAGGGATGTTCTCTGTTTAGTGAGTCCTCCAGATCAGAGGCAGTAGGGATGACCAGGGATGTTCTCTTGATTAGTACGTGAATTGGACAATTTTCATGTCAAAATGTAACTAGTACTTTTGGGTGTCAGGTAAAATGTATGGAGTAAAAACTACATTTATTTTTTTTAGAAATGTAAAAGTTGGCAAAACTATAAATAGTAAGATAAAGTACAGATACCCCCAAAACACTACTTAAGTAGTACTTTAAAGTATTTTTTACTTAAGTACTTTACAACTCTGCTTTGTTATCCTTTTCCTGTTCTTCTTCCCCTTTACCATCCACTTCTTTTCCCTCTACGTCATCCTCTTCTTCCTCCCTCTCCCGGTCATCAGTCATCCTCTTCTTCCTCCCTCTCCCGGTCATCAGTCATTCCCTGGACATTTGGCATTCACTGCCTCACATTACAGCCCACACAAGACCCTGTTATTCTGTGAGGACCCTTTGTCAATGCATTTCTTCCAGGCATCAATCACAGTACGCTTCACCTCCCTGTTTTCTGAAGGGAAAGTAAAACAGTGCAGTGTAAGTAACAATTATGCCTCTCAATGACAAGCTGTTGTGAGAGTGGTGCCACATCACAGAAAACCCTGCTGATTCTTTTATGTGTATTTACTACAGTGTTGTCAAGGCTGTTGTTTTGGGTCATATCCACATCTAGTGTTGTCAAGGCAGTTGTTTTGTGTCCCGGTCATATCCACATCTAGTGTTGTCAAGGCTGTTGTTTTGGGTCATATCCACATCTAGTGTTGTCAAGGCTGTTGTTTTGGGTCATATCCACATCTAGTGTTGTCAAGGCTGTTGTTTTGGGTCATATCCACATCTAGTGTTGTCAAGGCCGTTGTTTTGTGTCCCGGTCATATCCACATCTAGTCTTGTCAAGGCTGTTGTTTTGGGTCATATTCACATCTAGTGTTGTCAAGGCCGTTGTTTTGTGTCCCGGTCATATCCACATCTAGTGTTGTCAAGGCTGTTGTTTTGGGTCATATTCACATCTAGTGTTTTCAAGGCCGTCGTTTTGGGTCGTATTCACATGCAGAAAGAGCAACTGTAACAACCCAGGGCTTTAATTTGTCATTTTTAATTGGCCCATGCTTCTTCATGACTCTGTCTCTCCTACGAAAAAGACACAGGACTGATTATGGGTTCCCCTGTGGAGCAGAGGGATGGAGTGGTGCTGAGTCACATGGAGGGAGAGAGAGAAGAAGAGAGAGGGGGGGGAGAGAGAGAAGAAGAAGAAGAGGGGGGAGAGAGAAGAAGAAGAGGGGGGGGGGAGAGAATAAGAAGAGAGAGGGGGGAGAGAGAGAAGAAGAGAGAGGGGGAGAGAGAAGAAGAAGAATAGAGAGGGGGAGAGAGAAGAAAAAGAAGAGGGGGGAGAGAGAAGAAGAGAGAGAGAAGAAGAAGAGAGAGGAGGGAAAGAGAGAAGTAGAAGAAGAGAGAGGGGGGAGAGAGAAGAAGAAGAGAGAGGGGGGAGAGAGAGAGGGGGAGAGAGAGAAAAATAAGAGAGAGGGGGGGAGAGAGAGAAGAAGAAGAGAGAGGGGGAGAGAGAGAAGAAGAAGAGAGAGGGGGGAGAGAGAGAAGAAGAAGAGAGGGGGGAGAGAGAGAAGAAGAGAGAGGGGGGAGAGAGAAGAAGAAGAGAGAGGGGGGAGAGAGAGAAGAAGAGAGAGGGGGGAGAGAGAGAAGAAGAGAGAGGGGGGAGAGAGAGAAGAAGAAGAGAGAGGGGGGAGAGAGAGAAGAAGAGAGAGGGGGGAGAGAGAAGAAGAAGAGAGAGGGGGAGAGAGAGAAGAAGAAGAAGAAGAGAGAGTGGGAGAGAGAGAAGAAGAGGGAGAGAGAGAATAAGAAGAGAGAGGGGGGAGAGAGAGAAGAAGAAGAAGAGAGAGGGGGGAGAGAGAGAAGAAGAAGAAAAGAGGGGGAGAGAGAGAGAAGAAGAAGAAGAGAGGGGGGGGAGAGAGAAGAAGAAGAAGAGAGATCAAGAGAGAGGGGGGAGAGAGGAAAAGAGAGATAAAGAGAGATAAAGAGAGAGGAAAAGAGAGATAAAGAGAGAGCGGGGGAAAGCGAGGAAAAGAGAGATAAAGAGAGAGCGGGGGAAAGCGAGGAAAAGAGAGATAAAGAGAGAGCTCATTTGCGGAGGAAGACGTCAGCACTTGGGTCCATCTTGATGTGTTTTTCTCCCATAATTTTATCCTTTCTCCATCCTCTTCAATTACCCAAAACATGTCTCACTCACCCCATGCAGGGTGGGGATTTCCAATGGAAGAACAGCTAGCTAATGTTAAAGCCACATAAACACTCACTGTCACTGTGGATAATCTGACCTATCAAAGAGCATGTTTTGGTATTGATTTAATCCAGATTGTCTATCCATTTGAGGACATATTTGTGTCTTTATTGCACACTGTAAATGCTGAGTAGTGTGGTGCTGTCTGTCTCTGTGTGTGTGTGTGTGTGTGTGTGTGTGTGTGTGTGTGTGTGTGTGTGTGTGTGTGTGTGTGTGTGTGTGTGTGTGTGTACCTAGCTGTTTATCCAATAGAAACCTGATCTCTCTGTCGCCCCAAGTGTTTGTTATCCCAGACCCTGCAGCATTCCACTACATTATGTTAGGCTCCCCAGACAGTCTCAGTAACTGTCAACGATCAATCAATCACATTTATTTATAAAGCCCTTCGTACATTAGCTGATAGTCTCAAAGTGCTATACAGAAACCCAGCCTAAAACCCCAAACAGAAAGCAATGCAGGTGTAGAAGCACGGTGGCTAGGAAAAACTCCCATCTAAACCCCATCACACCCACCCACAGTAACTATCACCCTTAAGGTCTTGACTTGACCTGCTTATAGGGCCTCTGGGATGGGTTGGAGGATGACTGGAGGAGAGGTCATATGGAGAGAGAGGCACTTGGACTGTGTGTGTGTGTGTATGTGTGTGTGTGTGTGTGTGTGTGTGTGTGTGTGTGTGTGTGTGTGTGTGTGTGTGTGTGTGTGTGTGTTGTGAAAGTAAGTTTTTACCCAAAGCAACTTACAATTTCTTTGAGTGCATACATTTGAGTATTTGGGGCCCCAATGGGAATCGAACCCACAACCATGTTGTTCCTAGCGTCATGCTCTTACCAACTGAGCCACACAGGAGGGCCTATAGCTCATCTCTTCTCTCCTTAACAGGGTCAGACAAGAGTCCAAACGTTAGCGCATGGCCCCCTCACCAGTCTCCAGCCTAGGAAGAGATGGCTGCCTGCTACAGTGCAGGCTGGCTCATGGCTCATACTGGTGTGTTGGTACATAGGCGTCTGTCTGATGTGATGTGGCCGGGTGGTTAGGGACTTTTAGGGGAGAGAAGGAGGAGGAGATGAAGAGAAAGAGACAGAGAGCAGCTCTAAAGGCAATGCTGGTTACAGAGGACGGCACGGGCCCGTTCCTCAGATCCACCCATTCCATCAACATTTTCCATGTTTCCCCTCTCCTTTCTCTCGCTCTCTCTCTCTCTCTCACTCACTCACTCACTCACTCACTCACTCACTCACTCTCGCGCTCTCTCGCCTGCCCTGCCTCCACTGCACAGACTTCTGCCTCCTCCATAGGCTACATCCCTCCCTCTCTCCACTTTCCTCCAACTTGTATTTTTGGGGGATGGATCGTGTGAATTGGAGAAGGCTCGATTACCTCTATATTTCCCAGTAATCTCACTCTGGAGGACCTTATCTCCGACTAGAATTCATACTACTACTACTGTTACACTACTACTACTACTACTACTATTATACTACTACTACTTACTACTACTACTATTATACTACTACTACTATTATACTACTACTACTACTACTACTATTACTACTACTACTATTATACTACTACTACTACTACTACTACTACTACTACTACTACTACTACTACTACTACTACTATACTACTACTACTTACTACTACTACTACTATTATACTACTACTATTTACTACTACTACTATTATACTACTACTACTACTACTACTATTATTATACTACTACTACTACTACTACTGCTACTACTGCTACTACTACTATTATTATACTACTACTACTACTATTACTACTTTTACTATTATACTACTAGTACTACTGCTACTACTACTACTACTACTACTATTATACTACTACTACTACTATTACTACTGCTACTATTATACTACTACTACTACTATGACTATTATACTACTACTATTACTACTGCTACTATTATACTACTACTATTACTACTAGTACTATTATACTACTACTACTACTACTACTATTATACTACTACTATTATACTATTACTACTACTACTACTATTATACTACTACTATTATACTATTAATATTACTACCACTACTACTACTACTACTGCTATTACTACTACTAATATTATACTATTACTACTACTACTACTATTATACTATTACTACTACTACTACTATTATACTACTACTAGTATACTATTATACTACTACTGTTACTGCTACTATTACTACTACTATTATTACAATTACTACTATTATACTACTACTACTGCTGCTACAATTATACTATTACTATTATACTACTACTATTATACTACTACTATTGTACTATTACTACTACTACTATTATACTATTACTATTATACTATTAATATTATACTATTACTTCTACTACTACTACTATACTACTACTAGTATACTATTATACTATTAATATTACTACCACTACTACTACTACTACTACTACTATTACTACTACTAATATTATACTATTACTACTATTATACTATTACTACTACTACTATTATACTACTACTATTATACTATTAATATTACTACCACTACTACTACTACTACTGCTATTACTACTACTAATATTATACTATTACTACTACTACTACTATTATACTATTACTACTACTATTATACTACTACTAGTATACTATTATACTACTACTGTTACTGCTACTATTACTACTACTATTATTACAATTACTACTATTATACTACTACTACTGCTGCTACAATTATACTATTACTATTATACTACTACTATTATACTACTACTATTGTACTATTACTACTACTACTATTATACTATTACTATTATACTATTAATATTATACTATTACTTCTACTACTACTACTACTATACTACTACTAGTATACTATTATACTATTAATATTACTACCACTACTACTACTACTACTACTACTACTATACTACTACTAGTATACTATTATACTACTACTGTTACTGCTACTATTACTGCTACCATTACTACTACTACTATTATACTACTACTATTACTACTAGTACTATTATACTTCTACTGCTATTACTACTACTACTATTATACAACTACTATTATACTATTGCTCTTACTAATATTACTACTACTATTATACTACTACTATTACTACTACTACTACAATTATACTACTACTATTACTGCTATACTACTACTATTACTGCTATACTACTACTACTACTACTACTACTACACTATATACTACTATATATCTCTAGTTGTAGTAGTAGCAGCAGTAGTAGTAGTATATCAGTAGTAGTAGTACTGCTGCTACAATTATACTATTACTATTATACTACTACTATTATACTACTACTATTGTACTATTACTACTACTACTATTATACTATTACTATTATACTACTACTATTGTACTATTACTACTACTACTATTATACTATTACTATTATACTACTACTATTGTACTATTACTACTACTACTATTATACTATTACTATTATACTACTACTATTGTACTATTACTACTACTACTATTATACTATTACTATTATACTATTAATATTATACTATTACTTCTACTACTACTACTACTACTACTGATATACTACTACTACTACTGCTACTACTACAACTACAGATATACTACTACTACTACTATTATACTACTATTATACTACTACTGATCTAATACTACTACTACTACCACTGCTTTACTACAACTATTATACTACTATTATACTATTACTGATATACTACTACTACTACTACTACTATTACTAATACTGCTACTACTACCACTGCTTTACTACTACTATTATACTACTACCACTACTAGTACTAATACTACTACTATTGCTACTACTAGTACTACTAGTACTATACTGTTATTGCTTCTACTACTACTTCTGCTACTACTATACTGCTACTGCTACTATTACTACTATACTACTGCTACTGCTACTGCTGCTATAGAGAGAGAGAGAGAGAGAGATGACTAATAAGGGGCAGCAGAGAGGGAGGGCAGAGGAAGCCGGCAGGACACTCTGTGCTGTGGCCCCAGTCTCTAGGAAAAGAGGGATCAGTGAAACACTAACAAACACATGGGTTACTGAGCCTGCAACTTGTGTTGACAGGGAAGCGCTGTGTTTATGTTAACCTAGAGCTTTGAAATTGATAATGTGGTCCTGGGGGTGATGGAGTGGAGCTTGTGTGTTCTTGTGTTTTCGTGTGTGTGTGTGTGGCAGAGATGCTAAACCTGTGGAAGAACTGAGAAGGGGAGGACACAGGTCATAGTCTCCAAACTGTCTCTGTGACGATATGAATGGGACCCACTTGTTGCTTGTATTGAAGGCATTGTGACACTGGACACAAATAGCCAATAGAGATGGAACATGGTCATTTTGCTGTGTCATTCATGTTTTACTTCCTGGTTAGAGGTTGCAGTGCTGTTGAGTGTCTCTCAGGATGCTCTTATCTTGCTCATATCGTACAGGACAGGACATCCTCGTGACCGATCAACTCTATCACTTCCTGCTGTTTGTGTCTCAAGCCAGATTGCTTGTCAGACACCATAGATGAGAGATCTGAGGTGTTGATGTAGGAGCTGGGGTATACGTGTTTCTTAGGAGAAAGACATCGTGAGCGACTATCTGACCCCTCTGTGCTAGAGCCCTGCACGGGCATGACATTTAACCCCGAGGCCTGTCGATCCCTGCGACACTACCAGCACCCGACCGCCGACATCAGAATTAACATCCTACTTTAGTTAATCCATTAGCTGCTGCTCTCTGTCCGTCCGTCACTAGATCTCCCTGTGTATGCGGGCAGCTCGCTCTGTATGCACTCTGCTCATTGCAGCTCCGAGTCTGTGTATCCATAGCAACGGCTCCGCTCGGGGCTGCTCTGCCAGAGATATTAGGGAAAGGAGGAGATAGGAATCCCATTGGCCAATGAATGGAGAAACCATAGAGAGGAACATTTACACACATCTTTGGCTCTGCTCGACGAAACCAAGAGACGTGAGAGAGCAGTCAGCTGTTGGCTACTTTTCGTCACTCTAAACTCCGGCAAAACTCAAGTAACATTATTTTCTGTGAAGTAATCTCTCCTGTCTTATATTTGACGAGGGTACTGTTATGATCTTACTCAGATATGACTGTCCTGAGGAGCAGAGCAAATGGCAAATGGCTCATTTTCAAAATGTTAGTGATCAATTTAGTGATACCTGAGCCCTGCTTTTACCCTAGCTATTGATGAGCTATTGATGAAATAACAGACCCTACCCGTACCCTAGCTATTGATGAAATAACAGACCCTACCCGTACCCTAGCTATTGATGAAATAACAGACCCTACACGTACCCTAGCGATTGATGAAATAACAGACCCTACCCGTACCCTAGCTATTGATGGAAAAACAGGATTTACCCATACCCTAGCTATTGATGGAAAAACAGGATTTACCCATACCCTAGCTATTGATGGAAAAACAGGATTTACCCGTACCCTAGCTATTGATGGAAAAACAGGCCCTGCACTTACCCTAGCTATTGATGGAAAAACAGGATTTACCCGTACCCTAGCTATTGATGAAATAACAGACCCTACTCGTACCCTAGCTATTGATGGATAAACAGGCTTTACCCATACCCTAGCTATTGATGGAATAACCGGCTTTACCCGTACCCTAGCTATTGATGAAATAACAGACCCTACTCGTACCCTAGCTATTGATGGATAAACAGGCTTTACCCATACCCTAGCTATTGATGAAATAACAGACCCTACCCGTACCTAACCCGATGTATAACGTTGGGCCTGTTGGATTCGGGTCAGGTAGCCTAGCTCTACTCTCTGGCCAATCGGAGTGTTTGGTTATGCTTCTGATTGTGCGAGTGCATGTGTAAGTGTGTGTGGGAGGGGTGTTGTGCCCCACTTTAAGCAAGGGACACAGGCAGGTCAGGGGTTTAGTAATGCGTGTTTATCACACAGGCAGGTCAGTGGTGCAGTAATGCGTGTTTGTCACACAGGCAGGTCAGTGGTGCAGTAATGCGTGTCTGTCCCTGGTCTTCCAGTCCATCTCAGTGCTCGGGAGTCCAGGCTGTGGAAATTGGATGGAACACTGCACCCCCTGCTGGTCTCTCTTGTTAACTGCACCCGTCTCACTCTGGGTGCTTAGGGCTTAGAGAGCCTGTAGTGTCTTTCCATCATGTGAAATAACACAACTGGTCACATAGATGCAAGCCAGAGGTCGTAGAGTTATGTGTGTTTTAATTTAATGAAGAAACCATCAGAACATCTCACACTCACCTTGCTGTTAACACTCACCTTGCTGTTAACACTGTTAACACTCACCTTGCTGTTAACACTCACCTTGCTGTGAACACTGTTAACACTCACCTTGCTGTTAACACTCACCTTGCTGTTAACACTGTTAACACTCACCTTGCTGTTAACACACACCTTGCTGTTAACACTCACCTTGCTGTTAACACTGTTAACACTCACCTTGCTGTTAACATTCACCTTGCTGTTAACACTGTAAACACTCACCTTGCTGTTAACACTGTTAACACTCACCTTGCTGTTAACACTGTTAACACTCACCTTGCTGTTAACATTCACCTTGCTGTTAACACTGTTAACACTCACCTTGCTGTTAACACTGTTAACACTCACCTTGCTGTTAACACTGTTAACACTCACCTTGCTGTTAACACTGTTAACACTCACCTTGCTGTTAACACTGTTAACACTCACCTTGCTGTTAACACTCACCTTGCTGTTAACACTGTTAACACTCACCTTGCTGTTAACACTCACCTTGCTGTTAACACTGTTAACACTCACCTTGCTGTTAACACTGTTAACACTCACCTTGCTGTTAACACTGTTAACACTCACCTTGCTGTGAACACTCACCTTGCTGTTAACACTGTTAACACTCACCTTGCCGTTAACACTCACCTTGCTGTTAACACTGTTAACACTCACCTTGCTGTTAACACTCACCTTGCTGTTAACATTCACCTTGCTGTTAACACTGTTAACACTCACCTTGCTGTTAACACTGTTAACACTCACCTTGCTGTTAACACTGTTAACACTCACCTTGCTGTTAACACTCACCTTGCTGTTAACACTCACCTTGCTGTTAACACTGTTAACACTCACCTTGCTGTTAACACTCACCTTGCTGTTAACACTGTTAACACTCACCTTGCCGTTAACATTCACCTTGCTGTTAACACTGTAAACACTCACCTTGCGGTTAACACTCACCTTGCTGTTAACACTCACCTTGCTGTGAACACTGTAAACACTCATTGTTATTGACCTTAACCTTTACACATCAGTCTGACATTCTTTGGCCATTCTTCTTTTTGCCACATGACAGTTAACGTTCAAGTTCTCCGTCTGCTTTCATTCGTTCACTCTGCTCCTCTTTCCTCTGATGCCAGTAGCTTCCAGGACAGAGCTTGGTCATCGTTCAATAAAGCTCCCTGGCAGATTTAGGTCTGGCTGGATGGCTGGCTGTCTGGTCTGGATGGCTGGCTGTCTGGTCTGGCTGGATGGCTGGCTGTCTGGTCTGGCTGGATGGCTGGCTGGATGGCTGGATGGATGGCTGGCTGTATGGCTGGATGGCTGTATGTATGGATGGCTGTATGGCTGTATGTATGGATGGCTGTCTGGCTGGATGGCTGTATGGCTGGCTGGCTGGATGGCTGTATGTATGGATGGCTGTATGGCTGTATGTATGGATGGCTGGATGGCTGGATGGCTGGATGGCTGGATGGCTGTATGTATGGATGGCTGTATGGCTGGATGGCTGTATGGCTGTCTGGCTGGATGGCTGGATGGCTGTATGGCTGGATGGCTGTATGTCTGTCTGTCTGGCTCATACACAGGCCAGGCCTCTTGCCAGGGCTAAAGCGGCAATCCTACTGTTCCTGAAGCATTTGGAAGGAGATGAAAAGGGCCTGTGAGGAGAGAGTCGAGACCCAATTTACCAGATGGTTCTGTAGAATAACTTTAAAAAAGTGCCGTTTTCCTCAGTCAGGACTTCCTGGTATCAGTCTGTAATCTGATTGGACTTTACCAGGTGCTCTGCATTGCAAACCCAGGGAGAGTGTTTTCGTTTGGAGTCAAGGTCACACCAATCATTCATTACCAGTCAGGAGGGCTGTTACCTTTCCTTCAGTCTCTTTCTGGAGCATTTTCACCTTTAAGGTGTGGATCATCAAATATAACTTTGTTTTGATTGAATACAATGTGTCAAGTTATAGTCTGAGAATTAGAATATAGGTTTCCCAAGTGTGTGTGTGTGTGTGTGTGTGTGTGTGTGTGTGTGTGTGTGTGTGTGTGTGTGTGTGTGTGTGTGTGTGTGTGTGTGTGTGTGTGTGTGTGTGTGTGTGTGTGTGTGTGTGTGTGTAAATGACTACTGTAGCTGGAAATGGCTGCTTTTTTTAATGGAATATCTACAGAGGCACATTATCAGCAATCATAACTCCTGTGTTCTAATGGCATGTTGTGTTAGCTAATCCAAGTTTATAATTTTAAAAGGCTAATTGATCATTTAGAAAAACCCTTTTGCAATTATGTTAGCACAGCTGAAAACTGTTGTCCTGATTTAAAGAAGCAATAAAACTGGCCTTCTTTAGACTAGTTGAGTATCTGGAGCATCAGCATTTTGTGGGTTCGATTACAGGTTCAAAATGACCAGAAACAAAGAACTTTCTTCTGAAACTCGTCAATTTTTTTTAGCCATACATTTATAACTTTTTTTTGCTCTTGACATCATTCAAAATTCAATCAAGTGCAATTCGATCGCCCACCGTTCATTCATTGACATCAGTGAGGAGAGACACGTTTGGGTCTAACGACAATATAGATCTAGGTTTTTTATTTTAATAGTTTTTTTGACATGGCATTTCATAACCCGTTCATTTTGTCATTCTAAATGTCCTCAATAATGGAAAGAAAAATACTGTTGGGTGTTGAGCACTAGTCTATAGGGAGGTCTACACACTAGTCTACAGGGAGGTCTACACACTAGTCTATAGGAAGGTCTACACACTAGTCTATAGGGAGGTCTACACACTAGTCTACAGGGAGGTCTACACACTAGTCTATAGGGAGGTCTACACACTAGTCTATAGGGAGGTCTACACACTAGTCTATAGGGAGGTCTACACAGTAGTCTATAGGGAGGTCTACACTAGTCTATAGGGAGGTCTACACAGTAGTCTATAGGGAGGTCTACACACTAGTCTATAGGGAGGTCTACACACTAGTCTATAGGGAGGTCTACACAGTAGTCTATAGGGAGGTCTACACAGTAGTCTATAGGGAGGTCTACACACTAGTCTATAGGGAGGTCTACACACTAGTCTATAGGGAGGTCTACACACTAGTCTATAGTGAGGTCTACACACTAGTCTATAGGGAGGTCTACACACTAGTCTATAGGGAGGTCTACACACTAGTCTATAGGGAGGTCTACACACTAGTCTATAGGGAGGTCTACACACTAGTCTACAGGGAGGCCTACACACTAGTCTATAGGGAGCACTACACACTAGTCTATAAGGAGGCCTACACAGTAGTCTATAGGGGGGTCTACACAGTAGTCTATAGGGAGGTCTACACACTAGTCTATAGGGAGGTCTACACACTAGTCTATAGGGAGGTCTACACACTAGTCTATAGGGAGGTCTACACACTAGTCTATAAGGAGGCCTACACACTAGTCTATAGGGAGGTCTACACACTAGTCTATAGGGAGGTCTACACACTAGTCTATAGGGAGGTCTACACACTAGTCTACAGGGAGGCCTACACACTAGTCTATAGGGAGGTCTACACACTAGTCTACAGGGAGGTCTACACACTAGTCTATAGGGAGGTCTACACACTAGTCTATAGGGAGGCCTAAATAATTGTACACAGTGTCGGCAGCGTAGGCTAGTGGTTAGAGCGTTGGACTAGTAACCGTAAAGGTTGGTAGATCGAATACTCGAGCTGACAAGGTACAAATCTATTGTTCTGCCCCTGAACAAGGCAGTTAACCCACCGTTCCTAGGCCAGTTAACCCACTGTTGCTAGACCAGTGAACCCACTGTTGCTAGACAAGTGAACCCACTGTTCCTAGACCAGTTAACCCACTGTTCCTTGACCAGTTAACCCACCGTTCCTAGACCAGTTAACCCACTGTTCCTAGACCAGTTAACCCACCGTTCCTAGACCAGTTAACCCACTGTTCCTAGACCAGTTAACGCACTGTTCCTAGACCAGTTAACCCACTGTTCCTAGACCAGTTAACCCACCGTTCCTAGACCAGTTAACCCACTGTTCCTAGACCAGTTAACCCACCGTTCCTAGGCCAGTTAACCCACCGTTCCTAGACCAGTTAACCCACCGTTCCTAGACCAGTTAACCCACTGTTCCTAGACCAGTTAACCCACTGTTCCTAGGCCAGTTAACCCACTGTTCCTAGACCAGTTAACCCACTGTTCCTAGGCCAGTTAACCCACTGTTCCTAGACCAGTTAACCCACTGTTCCTAGGCCAGTTAACCCACTGTTCCTAGACCAGTTAACCCACTCTTTCTAGACCAGTTAACCCACTGTTCCTAGACCAGTTAACCCACTGTTCCTAGACCAGTTAACCCACTGTTCCTAGGCCAGTTAACCCACTGCTCCTAGACCAGTTAACCCACTGTTCCTAGGCCAGTTAACCCACTGTTCCTAGGCCAGTTAACCCACTCTTTCTAGACCAGTTAACCCACTGTTCCTAGACCAGTTAACCCACTGTTCCTAGACCAGTTAACCCACTGTTCCTAGGCTGTCATTGAAAATAATAAATAGTTCTTAACTAACTCGCCTGGTTAAATTAAGGTAAAAAAACAAACAACAACTGTGGACTAGGTGATGACAGGTTGTCTCCAAGTTATCTGGCATGTATCAGAGAATGGTACGATTTGAAGGAGAGAAGCCTGGAGACACAGGAAGAAACCGACCAAGTTGTGGACCGTGGTATATGTGGAGGAAATACATTATTTAAAACTAAAACAAATGATAGCAAATACATACAGGCCTAGATATAATATAGGTTGTTTTTAGCCTTCAGCCTTTATATCACTATATTAGTATATACACTATTCTTCCCATGTCAACAAATGCATTTTAGAACTGAACCAAATTCTGTAGGCTATATATATCCAATAGTCTTCCCATATGAATGAATGTACTGTGTATATACAATATTTATAGCCATATGTGATTAAATGAAAAGCTGCAGTAAACGTGCCTCGTGTTACGTCACAGGGCTTCGACATCTGCGTTGCTTGTTGTCTAGGAGTTTTAGGCTGGGTTTCTGTACTGCACTTTGTGGTTTCAGCTGTTGTACCGTAAGAAGGGCTTTGTCAATAAACATGATTGATTGTACGTCCCCGTGTGGCTCAGTTGGTCGAGCATGGTGTTTGTAACGCCAGGGTTTTAGGTTCGATTCCCACGGGGGACCAGTGTTGAAGAGAGTATGAAAATGGATTCTCTCTACTGTAAGTGTCTCTGGATCAGAGAGTCTGTTAAATGATTCACTACTTTAGTGGCTCTGGATCAGAGAGTCTGCTGAATGACTCACTACTGTAGTGGCTCTGGATAAGAGAGTCTGTTAAATGATTCACTACTGTAGTGGCTCTGGATCAGAGAGTCTGTTAAATGACTCAGTACTGTAGTGGCTCTGGATCAGAGAGTCTGTTAAATGATTCACTACTGTAGTGGCTCTGGATCAGAGAGTCTGTTAAATGATTCACTACTGTAAGTGTCTCTGGATCAGAGAGTCTGCTAAATGAGTTCTGTTAGTGGAGGAAGTAGGTCTCTTCTGTTAGTGGAGGAAGTAGTTATCTTCTGTTAGAGGAGGAAGTAGTTCTCTTCTGTTAATGGAGGAAGTAGTTCTGTTAGTGGAGGAAGTAGTTCTCTTCTGTTAGAGGAGGAAGTAGTTATCTTCTGTTAATGGAGGAAGTAGTTCTGTTAGTGGAGGAAGTAGTTCTCTTCTGTTAATGGAGGAAGTAGTTCTGTTAGTGGAGGAAGTAGTTCTCTTCTGTTAGAGGAGGAAGTAGTTCTCTTCTGTTAATGGAGGAAGTAGTTATGTTAGTGGAGGAAGTAGTTCTCTTCTGTTAGAGGAGGAAGTAGTTATCTTCTGTTAATGGAGGAAGTAGTTCTGTTAGTGGAGGAAGTAGTTCTCTTCTGTTAATGGAGGAAGTAGTTCTGTTAGTGGAGGAAGTAGTTCTCTTCTGTTAGAGGAGGAAGTAGTTCTCTTCTCTTCTGTTAATGGAGGAAGTAGGTCTCTTCTGTTAGAGGAGGAAGTAGTTCTCTTCTCTTCTGTTAATGGAGGAAGTAGGTCTCTTCTGTTAGAGGAGGAAGTAGTTCTCTTCTCTTCTGTTAATGGAGGAAGTAGGTCTCTTCTGTTAGAGGAGGAAGTAGTTCTCTTCTGTTAATGGAGGAAGTAGTTCTCTTCTCTTCTGTTAGAGGAGGAAGTAGTTCTGTTAGAGGAGGAAGTAGTTCTCTTCTCTTCTGTTAGAGGAGGAAGTAGTTCTCTTCTCTTCTGTTAGAGGAGGAAGTAGTTCTCTTCTCTTCTGTTAATGGAGGAAGTAGTTCTCTTCTCTTCTGTTAGAGGAGGAAGTAGTTCTCTTCTCTTCTGTTAGAGGAGGAAGTAGTTCTGTTAGAGGAGGAAGTAGTTCTCTTCTCTTCTGTTAGAGGAGGAAGTAGTTATCTTCTCTTCTGTTAATGGAGGAAGTAGTTCTCTTCTCTTCTGTTAGAGGAGGAAGTAGTTATCTTCTCTTCTGTTAGTGGAGGAAGTAGTTCTCTTCTCTTCTGTTAGAGGAGGAAGTAGTTCTCTTCTCTTCTGTTAGAGGAGGAAGTAGTTCTGTTAGAGGAGGAAGTAGTTCTCTTCTCTTCTGTTAGAGGAGGAAGTAGTTATCTTCTCTTCTGTTAATGGAGGAAGTAGTTATCTTCTCTTCTGTTAGAGGAGGAAGTAGTTCTCTTCTCTTCTGTTAGAGGAGGAAGTAGGTCTCTTCTATTAGTGGAGGAAGTAGTTCTGTTAGTGGAGGAAGTAGTTCTCTTCTGTTCGTGGAGGAAGTAGTTCTGTTAGTGGAGGAAGTAGTTCTGTTCGTGGAGGAAGTAGTTCTGTTAGTGGAGGAAGTAGTTCTGTTAGTGGAGGAAGTAGTTCTGTTAGTGGAGGAAGTAGTTCTGTTAGTGGAGGAAGTTGTTCTGTTAGTGGAGGAAGTAGTTCATTGTATAATATAATGCGCTGCGGCAGTGTTTCACGCACGCACACATTCACACAATCCCAGACTTCCGTACACACTCACTCCGATGCGTGCACACACACACACACACACTCTACAACTCTCATACCCACGCTAATGATAGGCGGTCTGTATCAGACAGGCGGCCGGCGAACTCATCTTTTCCCCACAAACCGTCCCTTTGTTGTTGACACAGATCTCTGACGGGGACAGGAAGTTCACACGGTTCAGAGGAAGTGTTGCTGTTTGAACTTGTCTAATCACCTCAGACTGCTACTGACTCCCTGAGCTGGAGAACATGAGACAGACCTGTTGGCCCTGAGTTGAAGCCCTGAGGAGAGAGAGAGGGAGAGCGAGTGCGAGAGAGGGAGAGGGAGAGCGAGAGGGAGAGCGAGTGCGAGAGAGGGAGAGAGAGTGAGACAGAGACAGAGGGAGAGAGTCTCTAGACTGGCAAAACCACAGACCCTCTGCTGAAAGTCTCTAGCATTACTCCTTCCTACTCCTCCAGTCCTCTTGGAAGAACCTGACCTTTTAATCCAGTCTCCGGTGTGTCTGTGAGTGTGTTTCTGTCTGTGTCTGTGAGTGTGTTTCTGTCTGTGTGTGTGTGTCTGTGAGTGTGTTTCTGTCTGTGTGTGTGTCTGTGAATGTGTCTGTGTGTGTGTCTGTGAATGTGTCTGTGAATGTGTCTGTGAGTGTGTCTGTGTGTGTGTCTGTGTGTGTGTCTGTGAGTGTGTTTCTGTCTGTGTCTGTGAGTGTGTTTCTGTCTCTATGTGTGTGTCTGTGAGTGTGTTTCTGCCTGTGTGTGTGTCTGTGAGTGTGTTTCTGTCTCTGTGAGTGTGTTTCTGTCTGTCTGTGTGTGTGTCTGTGAGTGTGTTTCTGTCTGTCTGTGTGTGTGTGTGTGTGTCTGTGAGTGTGTTTCTGTGTGTGCGTGCGTGTATCAATGTGTGTGTATGCATTGGTAAGTGTGCATGAGAATGTGTGTGTGTGTGTTGACCAGGTGTGTGTTTGATGGTGGAGTGAGCCTCAGTATGGCCAGCCAGTCAGCCAGTCAGCCAGCCAGTCAGTCAGCCAGCCAGGATCAGGCTCACAGAGAGGGAGCGTCTCTCTTTTGTTGGAGCCCCTGGCTGAGCTGTAGATTTTGGACGTTTGAAAAGGGTCCTCAGAGCGCTGGGCTCAGAGCTGCTTAAACCACTACAGGGAGATGATACAGAGAGATGATACAGGGAGATGATACAAGGAGATGATACAGGGAGATGATACAGGAAGATGATACAAGGAGATGATACAAGGAGATGATACAGGAAGATGATACAGGGAGATGATACAGGGACATGATACAGGGAGATGATACAAGGAGATGATACAGGGAGATGATACAAGGAGATGATATAGGGAGATGATACAGGGAGATGATACAAGGAGATGATACAGGGAGATGATACAAGGAGATGATACAGGGAGATGATAGAGGGAGATGATGATACAGGGAGAAGATACAGGGAGATGATACAGGGAGATGATACAGGAAGATGATACAGGGAGATGATACAGGGAGATGATGCAGGGAGATGATACAGGGAGATGATACAGGGAGATGATACAGGGAGATGATACAAGGAGATGATACAGGGAGATGATACAAGGAGATGATACAGGGAGATGATACAAGGAGATGATACAAGGAGATGATACAGGGAGATTATACAGGGAGATGATACAGGGAGATGAACAGCACTTTGTTTAGGAGTCTTCCCCAGACCATAACCTTAACATCTTGGAATTAATACCTAAACTATTAACCTTTTGAGTTATTTATGTTTTAACCCTGTAACCATGCAGAATTAACCCTGTAACCATGCAGAATTAACCCTGTAACCATGCAGAATTAACCCTGTAACCATGCAGAATTAACCCTGTAACCATGCAGAATTAACCCTGTAACCACGCAGAATTAACATGTGTTAACATTGCCAAAGCAAGTGAAATAAGTGAAATAAACAATAAAAATTAACAGTAAACATTACACATACAGAAGTTTCAAAACAATAAAGACATTACAAATGTCATATTTTGTTTTATATATATATATATATACAGTGTTGTAACAATGTACAAATGGTTAAAGAACACAAGGGAAAATAAATAAGCATAAATATGGGTTGTATTTACAATGGTGTTTGTTCTTCACTGGTTGCCCTTTTCTCGTGACAACAGGTCACAAATCTTGCTGCTGTGATGGCACACTGTGGAATTTCACCCAGTAGATATGGGAGTTTATCAAAATTGGATTTGTTTTCGAATTCTTTGTGGATCTGTGTAATCTGAGGGAAATATGTGTCTCTAATATGGTCATACATTGGGCAGGAGGTTAGGAAGTGCAGCTCAGTTTCCACCTCATTTTGTGGGCAGTGTGCACATAGCCTGTCTTCTCTTGAGAGCCAGGTCTGTCTATGGCAGCCTTTCTCAATAGCAAGGCTATGCTCACTAAGTCTGTACATAGTCAAAGCTTTCCTTAAGTTTGGGTCAGTCACAGTGGACAGGTATTCTGCCACTGTGTACTCTCTGTGTAGGGCCAAATAGCATTCTAGTTTGCTCAGTTTTTTTGTTAATTCTTTCCAATGTGTCAAGTAATTATCTTTTTGTTTTCTCATTTCTCATTTGGTTGGATCTAATCTCTCTCTTTCTCTCTCTCTCAATTTTCAATTAAATTCAATTTGCTTTATTGGCCTGACATAACAATGTGCATGTTGCCAAAGCTCATTTAGGATATTTCCGATATAAATATAAAAATGAGAATCAATATTGTCAACGGGACAACATTAACAACAATAACCAAGGGTTAAAATAACCATACATTCAACAACAACAATAAGCATACAGTAGAGGACATGTGCAGGTTGATTGGTCTGTCAGACACTGTCCCTCATCTTATGGCAGGCAGCAATGTAGTGCGCTGCCAACAACACAGCTCTCTGCGTCCTCCCCCAACAGGACGGGTAGCGTATCCTCATCGGAGGGGGCTTTGAAACCTTGAATAAGGGTTTCATATTTGGGAAAATGGCACTCTCTAATTGTTTTGATATTTTTTACATTTTTATCAGGAAATGCAGCTCCGTCTCAGGTTCTGCTGTTGTGCAGTGGTTGCCCAGCCTGTCCTCTACATGGAGCTAGGTTCTGCTGTTGTGCAGTGGTTGCCCAGCCTGTCCTCTACATGGAGCTAGGTTCTGCTGTTGTGCAGTGGTTGCCCAGCCTGTCCTCTACATGGAGCCAGGTTCTGCTGTGGTGCAGTGGTTGCACAGCCTGTCCTCTACATGGAGCCAGGTTCTGCTGTTGTGCAGTGGTTGCCCAGCCTGTCCTCTACATGGAGCTAGGTTCTGCTGTTGTGCAGTGGTTGCCCAGCCTGTCCTCTACATGGAGCTAGGTTCTGCTGTTGTGCAGTGGTTGCCCAGCCTGTCCTCTACATGGAGCCAGGTTCTGCTGTTGTGCAGTGGTTGCCCAGCCTGTCCTCTACATGGAGCTAGGTTCTGCTGTTGTGCAGTGGTTGCCCAGCCTGTCCTCTACATGGAGCCAGGTTCTGCTGTTGTGCAGTGGTTGCCCAGCCTGTCCTCTACATGGAGCTAGGTTCTGCTGTTGTGCAGTGGTTGCCCAGCCTGTCCTCTACATGGAGCTAGGTTCTGCTGTTGTGCAGTGGTTGCCCAGCCTGTCCTCTACATGGAGCTAGGTTCTGCTGTTGTGCAGTGGTTGCCCAGCCTGTCCTCTACATGGAGCCAGGTTCTGCTGTTGTGCAGTGGTTGCCCAGCCTGTCCTCTACATGGAGCTAGGTTCTGCTGTTGTGCAGTGGTTGCCCAGCCTGTCCTCTACATGGAGCCAGGTTCTGCTGTTGTGCAGTGGTTGCCCAGCCTGTCCTCTACATGGAGCCAGGTTCTGCTGTTGTGCAGTGGTTGCCCAGCCTGTCCTCTACATGGAGCCAGGTTCTGCTGTTGTGCAGTGGTTGCCCAGCCTGTCCTCTACATGGAGCTAGGTTCTGCTGTTGTGCAGTGGTTGCCCAGCCTGTCCTCTACATGGAGCTAGGTTCTGCTGTTGTGCAGTGGTTGCCCAGCCTGTCCTCTACATGGAGCTAGGTTCTGCTGTTGTGCAGTGGTTGCCCAGCCTGTCCTCTACATGGAGCTAGGTTCTGCTGTTGTGCAGTGGTTGCCCAGCCTGTCCTCTACATGGAGCCAGGTTCTGCTGTTGTGCAGTGGTTGCCCAGCCTGTCCTCTACATGGAGCCAGGTTCTGCTGTTGTGCAGTGGTTGCCCAGCCTGTCCTCTACATGGAGCTAGGTTCTGCTGTTGTGCAGTGGTTGCCCAGCCTGTCCTCTACATGGAGCTAGGTTCTGCTGTTGTGCAGTGGTTGCCCAGCCTGTCCTCTACATGGAGCTAGGTTCTGCTGTTGTGCAGTGGTTGCCCAGCCTGTCCTCTACATGGAGCCAGGTTCTGCTGTTGTGCAGTGGTTGCCCAGCCTGTCCTCTACATGGAGCTAGGTTCTGCTGTTGTGCATTGGTTGCCCAGCCTGTCCTCTACATGGAGCCAGGTTCTGCTGTTGTGCAGTGGTTGCCCAGCCTGTCCTCTACATGGAGCCAGGTTCTGCTGTTGTGCAGTGGTTGCCCAGCCTGTCCTCTACATGGAGCTAGGTTCTGCTGTTGTGCAGTGGTTGCCCAGCCTGTCCTCTACATGGAGCTAGGTTCTGCTGTTGTGCAGTGGTTGCCCAGCCTGTCCTCTACATGGAGCTAGGTTCTGCTGTTGTGCAGTGGTTGCCCAGCCTGTCCTCTACATGGAGCTAGGTTCTGCTGTTGTGCAGTGGTTGCCCAGCCTGTCCTCTACATGGAGCCAGGTTCTGCTGTTGTGCAGTGGTTGCCCAGCCTGTCCTCTACATGGAGCTAGGTTCTGCTGTTGTGCAGTGGTTGCCCAGCCTGTCCTCTACATGGAGCTAGGTTCTGCTGTTGTGCAGTGGTTGCCCAGCCTGTCCTCTACATGGAGCTAGGTTCTGCTGTTGTGCAGTGGTTGCCCAGCCTGTCCTCTACATGGAGCTAGGTTCTGCTGTTGTGCAGTGGTTGCCCAGCCTGTCCTCTACATGGAGCTAGGTTCTGCTGTTGTGCAGTGGTTGCCCAGCCTGTCCTCTACATGGAGCTAGGTTCTGCTGTTGTGCAGTGGTTGCCCAGCCTGTCCTCTACATGGAGCTAGGTTCTGCTGTTGTGCAGTGGTTGCCCAGCCTGTCCTCTACATGGAGCTAGGTTCTGCTGTTGTGCAGTGGTTGCCCAGCCTGTCCTCTACATGGAGCCAGGTTCTGCTGTTGTGCAGTGGTTGCCCAGCCTGTCCTCTACATGGAGCTAGGTTCTGCTGTTGTGCAGTGGTTGCCCAGCCTGTCCTCTACATGGAGCTAGGTTCTGCTGTTGTGCAGTGGTTGCCCAGCCTGTCCTCTACATGGAGCCAGGTTCTGCTGTTGTGCAGTGGTTGCCCAGCCTGTCCTCTACATGGAGCCAGGTTCTGCTGTTGTGCAGTGGTTGCCCAGCCTGTCCTCTACATGGAGCTAGGTTCTGCTGTTGTGCAGTGGTTGCCCAGCCTGTCCTCTACATGGAGCTAGGTTCTGCTGTTGTGCAGTGGTTGCCCAGCCTGTCCTCTACATGGAGCTAGGTTCTGCTGTTGTGCAGTGGTTGCCCAGCCTGTCCTCTACATGGAGCCAGGTTCTGCTGTTGTGCAGTGGTTGCCCAGCCTGTCCTCTACATGGAGCCAGGTTCTGCTGTTGTGCAGTGGTTGCCCAGCCTGTCCTCTACATGGAGCTAGGTTCTGCTGTTGTGCAGTGGTTGCCCAGCCTGTCCTCTACATGGAGCTAGGTTCTGCTGTTGTGCAGTGGTTGCCCAGCCTGTCCTCTACATGGAGCTAGGTTCTGCTGTTGTGCAGTGGTTGCCCAGCCTGTCCTCTACATGGAGCTAGGTTCTGCTGTTGTGCAGTGGTTGCCCAGCCCTGTCCTCTACATGGAGCTAGGTTCTGCTGTTGTGCAGTGGTTGCCCAGCCTGTCCTCTACATGGAGCTAGGTTCTGCTGTTGTGCAGTGGTTGCCCAGCCTGTCCTCTACATGGAGCTAGGTTCTGCTGTTGTGCAGTGGTTGCCCAGCCTGTCCTCTACATGGAGCTAGGTTCTGCTGTTGTGCAGTGGTTGCCCAGCCTGTCCTCTACATGGAGCTAGGTTCTGCTGTTGTGCAGTGGTTGCCCAGCCTGTCCTCTACATGGAGCTAGGTTCTGCTGTTGTGCAGTGGTTGCCCAGCCTGTCCTCTACATGGAGCCAGGTTCTGCTGTTGTGCAGTGGTTGCCCAGCCTGTCCTCTACATGGAGCCAGGTTCTGCTGTTGTGCAGTGGTTGCCCAGCCTGTCCTCTACATGGAGCCAGGTTCTGCTGTTGTGCAGTGGTTGCCCAGCCTGTCCTCTACATGGAGCTAGGTTCTGCTGTTGTGCAGTGGTTGCCCAGCCTGTCCTCTACATGGAGCCAGGTTCTGCTGTTGTGCAGTGGTTGCCCAGCCTGTCCTCTACATGGAGCCAGGTTCTGCTGTTGTGCAGTGGTTGCCCAGCCTGTCCTCTACATGGAGCCAGGTTCTGCTGTTGTGCAGTGGTTGCCCAGCCTGTCCTCTACATGGAGCCAGGTTCTGCTGTTGTGCAGTGGTTGCCCAGCCTGTCCTCTACATGGAGCTAGGTTCTGCTGTTGTGCAGTGGTTGCCCAGCCTGTCCTCTACATGGAGCCAGGTTCTGCTGTTGTGCAGTGGTTGCCCAGCCTGTCCTCTACATGGAGCTAGGTTCTGCTGTTGTGCAGTGGTTGCCCAGCCTGTCCTCTACATGGAGCCAGGTTCTGCTGTTGTGCAGTGGTTGCCCAGCCTGTCCTCTACATGGAGCCAGGTTCTGCTGTTGTGCAGTGGTTGCCCAGCCTGTCCTCTACATGGAGCCAGGTTCTGCTGTTGTGCAGTGGTTGCCCAGCCTGTCCTCTACATGGAGCTAGGTTCTGCTGTTGTGCAGTGGTTGCCCAGCCTGTCCTCTACATGGAGCTAGGTTCTGCTGTTGTGCAGTGGTTGCCCAGCCTGTCCTCTACATGGAGCTAGGTTCTGCTGTTGTGCAGTGGTTGCCCAGCCTGTCCTCTACATGGAGCTAGGTTCTGCTGTTGTGCAGTGGTTGCCCAGCCTGTCCTCTACATGGAGCCAGGTTCTGCTGTTGTGCAGTGGTTGCCCAGCCTGTCCTCTACATGGAGCCAGGTTCTGCTGTTGTGCAGTGGTTGCCCAGCCTGTCCTCTACATGGAGCCAGGTTCTGCTGTTGTGCAGTGGTTGCCCAGCCTGTCCTCTACATGGAGCCAGGTTCTGCTGTTGTGCAGTGGTTGCCCAGCCTGTCCTCTACATGGAGCCAGGTTCTGCTGTTGTGCAGTGGTTGCCCAGCCTGTCCTCTACATGGAGCCAGGTTCTGCTGTTGTGCAGTGGTTGCCCAGCCTGTCCTCTACATGGAGCCAGGTTCTGCTGTTGTGCAGTGGTTGCCCAGCCTGTCCTCTACATGGAGCTAGGTTCTGCTGTTGTGCAGTGGTTGCCCAGCCTGTCCTCTACATGGAGCCAGGTTCTGCTGTTGTGCAGTGGTTGCCCAGCCTGTCCTCTACATGGAGCTAGGTTCTGCTGTTGTGCAGTGGTTGCCCAGCCTGTCCTCTACATGGAGCCAGGTTCTGCTGTGGTGCAGTGGTTGCCCAGCCTGTCCTCTACATGGAGCCAGGTTCTGCTGTTGTGCAGTGGTTGCCCAGCCTGTCCTCTACATGGAGCCAGGTTCTGCTGTTGTGCAGTGGTTGCCCAGCCTGTCCTCTACATGGAGCCAGGTTCTGCTGTTGTGCAGTGGTTGCCCAGCCTGTCCTCTACATGGAGCTAGGTTCTGCTGTTGTGCAGTGGTTGCCCAGCCTGTCCTCTACATGGAGCTAGGTTCTGCTGTTGTGCAGTGGTTGCCCAGCCTGTCCTCTACATGGAGCTAGATTCTGCTGTTGTGCAGTGGTTGCCCAGCCTGTCCTCTACATGGAGCTAGGTTCTGCTGTTGTGCAGTCGTTGCCCAGCCTGTCCTCTACATGGAGCTAGGTTCTGCTGTTGTGCAGTGGTTGCCCAGCCTGTCCTCTACATGGAGCCAGGTTCTGCTGTTGTGCAGTGGTTGCCCAGCCTGTCCTCTACATGGAGCTAGGTTCTGCTGTTGTGCAGTGGTTGCCCAGCCTGTCCTCTACATGGAGCTAGGTTCTGCTGTTGTGCAGTGGTTGCCCAGCCTGTCCTCTACATGGAGCTAGGTTCTGCTGTTGTGCAGTGGTTGCCCAGCCTGTCCTCTACATGGAGCTAGGTTCTGCTGTTGTGCAGTGGTTGCCCAGCCTGTCCTCTACATGGAGCTAGGTTCTGCTGTTGTGCAGTGGTTGCCCAGCCTGTCCTCTACATGGAGCTAGGTTCTGCTGTTGTGCAGTGGTTGCCCAGCCTGTCCTCTACATGGAGCCAGGTTCTGCTGTTGTGCAGAGGTTGCCCAGCCTGTCCTCTACATGGAGCCAGGTTCTGCTGTTGTGCAGTGGTTGCCCAGCCTGTCCTCTACATGGAGCCAGGTTCTGCTGTTGTGCAGTGGTTGCCCAGCCTGTCCTCTACATGGAGCCAGGTTCTGCTGTTGTGCAGTGGTTGCCCAGCCTGTCCTCTACATGGAGCTAGGTTCTGCTGTTGTGCAGTGGTTGCCCAGCCTGTCCTCTACATGGCGCTAGGTTCTGCTGTTGTGCAGTGGTTGCCCAGCCTGTCCTCTACATGGAGCCAGGTTCTGCTGTTGTGCAGTGGTTGCCCAGCCTGTCCTCTACATGGAGCCAGGTTCTGCTGTTGTGCAGTGGTTGCCCAGCCTGTCCTCTACATGGAGCTAGGTTCTGCTGTTGTGCAGTGGTTGCCCAGCCTGTCCTCTACATGGAGCTAGGTTCTGCTGTTGTGCAGTGGTTGCCCAGCCTGTCCTCTACATGGAGCCAGGTTCTGCTGTTGTGCAGTGGTTGCCCAGCCTGTCCTCTACATGGAGCTAGGTTCTGCTGTTGTGCAGTGGTTGCCCAGCCTGTCCTCTACATGGAGCCAGGTTCTGCTGTTGTGCAGTGGTTGCCCAGCCTGTCCTCTACATGGAGCTAGGTTTTCCTGTGTCTACCCTTCTCAATGGCAAGGCTGTGCTCACTGAGCCTGTACTTTGTCAAGTTTTTTTTCTTCTTCTCTCTCTCTCTGTCTCTGTCTCTCTCTCTCTCTGTCTCTGTCTCTGTCTCTTGTCTCTGTTTCTCTGTCTCGTCTCTCATCTCTCTCTTGTCTCACCCTGACCAGAGAGGAAGAAACGAAGCGAGAGGTTTTACTCAGCCCAAAAATCTGTCCACTAAAATAAGCCCATGAAATTAGACATTGTTTGTGTCAATGAAAGAGTTTTGAATTTGGTCAACAAAAATATAAAATAGATAGGTACAGGACTCGTCATGGATATAACCCGTTTTAGCATGGACATTGCCATTGAGGGCTTCCACCATTTTAAAGTAGTCAATTGGGTGGGGGTTTCCTATGAGTTGTGAGCAATCAACCAATGAAGAAGAAGACTAATTAACTACTTTAAAATTAAGATAGCATGGACATTGCCATTGAGGGCTTCCACCATTTTAAAGTAGTCAATTGGGTGGGGGTTTCCTATGAGTTGTGAGCAATCAACCAATGAAGAAGAAGACTAATTAACTACTTTAAAATTAAGATAGCATGGACAGCGCCATTGAGGGCTTCCACCATTTTAAAGTAGTCAATTGGGTGGGGGTTTCCTATGAGTTGTGAGCAATCAACCAATGAAGAAGAAGACTAATTAACTACTTTAAAATTAAGATAGCATGGACAGCGCCATTGAGGGCTTCCACCATTTTAAAGTAGTCAATTGGTGGGGGTTTCCTATGAGTTGTGAGCAATCAACCAATGAAGAAGAAGACTAATTAACTACTTTAAAATGAAGATAGCCTCAATGGCGCTGTCCATGCTGTCACAGTTCCTTAGTCGCGGTGCTACCGATTATTGGCACATGATAAAAGAAGACCCCGTGGGCAAAGAGGGGGAAGAAATTATTGACTTCTCACCATAGCTACTATTTATTTTCCATGTTTTTCGCTGGTCTGTTTGTTTTTCAGGCTGTTAGATTCTTGCCTTGGAGTATTTTTGGGGCAGTCAGACTTTGAGCTGAATAGGAATGTCTTTAATCGTGGCTACAAAGGAATGGAGAGAAGAAGAAGGACGAGAATAGAAGATCTCCCCAGCTTTGTAAACAGATGTAGATGGAGGAGAGGGAGGAGGAGAGGGAGGAGGAGGAGGAGGAGAAGGAGGGAGGGAGGGAGGGAGGAGGAGAGGGGGGGAGGGAGGGAGGAGGAGAGGGAGGGAGGGAGGGAGGAGGAGGAGAAGGAGAGGGAGGCAGGAGGAGAGGGAGGGAGGAGGAGGAGGAGAGGGAGGGAGGAGGAGAAGGAGAGGGAGTGAGGGAGGGAGGAGGAGAGGGAGGAGGAGGAGAGGGAAGGAGGGAGGAGGAGAGGGAAGGAGGGAGGAGGAGAGGGAGGGAGGAGGAGTGACCATTGTTAACAGAGCAGAGAACTGTTTGTGCGCTCTGTGGTTTCTAGTCCCTGTGAAATAGAGACTCAGTGATTTTGGTTCCCAGGCCCACTTTTTCTCAAGCCCGTATAAAAAACAAATGAAGAGGTTTCAGTCTGTCTGTCTGCCTGTGTATGATGCTGTTTATAGCCTAGCACCAGACTCCTACTAACTGGAAAATGGTACAAATAGTGGTATCTGGGCACTGTTCACAGTCAGTTGATTGTAAGTGAAGTGAGGGCATGTTTAAAAAATAATATAATGCCTAGTCTTGTAAGCAATGCAAAACATAGGCACTGTCACGAACAACAACATGTTAGAATCTTCAATGCAGGCAGGCCTAGGTTAGAGAAATTGGCAAGCATTGGATACAGACAGTACAAGGAAAGTGAAATATTATGGACAGATTATAGACAGATTATAGACAGATCATAGACAGATCATAGACAGATTATAGACAGATTATAGACAGATTATAGACAGATCATAGACAGATCATAGACAGATTATAGACAGATTATAGACAGATCATAGACAGATTATAGACAGATTATAGACAGATTATAGACAGATCATAGACAGATTATAGACAGATCATAGACAGATTATAGACAGATTATAGACAGATCATAGACAGATTATAGACAGATTATAGACAGATTATAGACAGATCATAGACAGATCATAGACAGATCATAGACAGATTATAGACAGATTATAGACAGATTATAGACAGATTATAGACAGATCATAGACAGATCATAGACAGATCATAGACAGATTATAGACAGATCATAGACAGATTTTGATGTCAGTAGTTTTATACCAGTAATTCCACAACTTCCACATTGCTAGGTTGTGTTTCATTGTGTTACATTGCTAAGTGTTGTGTTATACACGTGACCATGGTACCAGTGGGTTACATTGATCGTATATAATAGACAATACAATAAAACGGATCCAAGTAGAGCGAGTGAAACCTAATTAATGTCGTGTTCGAAAACACCTGGGAACTCTGACGGGTTGTTGTTGTTGTTGTTACTCGGACTGGGAAAAATGGTTTTTTAAATGGTCGTCCAACTCAGAATTCCAACTCGGGAACTCGGGACTCTTTCTAGAGCTCTGACTTTCCCACAGGAAGATCACCGACGTCATGATTTGACCTCGTATTTCCTAGAGTTCCCAGTTGTCTTGAATGCGGCATACAAAAGCTAAAAGCCTGAATAGGCATATTGTTCCTCAGCCTGTACTATGTCAAGGCGTGGTGATGTCGACGGCAGAGCAGTAGTTGTCTTTTTACATTTTTTGACTTGTATCGTTCCACTGTGGCTCTCTAATTTGGGCCTAGATAACGTAGATTGGGAGAGCAGCTGCCAGGCTCCATAACGTAGCTCCAGAGTTAGCGTGGCAGAACCCAGGGCCTTGTCCTCAGACATGGATCTATAGGGTGCTACAGACTTCTATGGGCTGTAGACCAGAGTCCTATGGCGCCATAGGAACACAGCCATGTCTCAGGGCAAGACTGGACAAGGCCAGACAGAGACAGGACACTCAGACTGGGCCTGCTGGACAGAACAATCAGACTGAGCCTGCTGGACAGAACAACAGACTGAGCCTGCTGGACAGAACAATCAGACTGAGCCTGCTGGACAGAACAATCAGACTGGGTCTGCTGGACATTAGCAGCCTCTATCAATCTGTCATAGCTACAGCAGGTTGGGTATTTTGGTGGGGGGGCGGATATGACCCTACATGTGCGTGTGTGTGTGTGACGCGTGTGTGTGTACGCGTCTCCAGCTGTGTGCTGTGACTACACTGTCCTCTGTTTACAATAACATCTCTCCCAGTCAGTCTCTGTAAATACTTCGTTCACATCCAGTTTAACAGTGTTTTCTCTGGGAGAGCTGTAAACACAACGCCTGACCTCTGATTTAGCCCCTATTAGTGTTGTGTTTTGGGGACGACCCAGCTGTATCTGAAGGCCAAACTTTAGCTTCGTCCCCTATAGTGCACTATTTTTGACCCCTATGGGCCCTAATCAAAAGTAGTGCACTATATAGGGAATAGGGTGCTATGGTAGTGCACTATATAGGGAATAGGGTGCTATAGTAGTGCACTATATAGGGAGTAGGGTGCTATAGTAGTGCACTAAATAGGGAATATGGTGCTATAGTAGTGCACTATATAGGGGATAGGGTGCTATAGTAGTGCTTTAAATAGGGAATTGGATGCTATAGTAGTGCACTATATAGGGAATAGGGTGCTATAGTAGTGCACTATATAGGGAATAGGGTGCTATATTAGTGCACTATATAGGGAATAGGGTGCTATATTAGTGCACTATATAGGGAATAGGGTGCTATATTAGTGCACTGTATAGGGAATAGGGTGCCATTTGGGACGCATTTGTTGTCAAACTTAGAAACGGAAAATCAATTTCTTTGTTATTTTTTATCTATTTTTCTCCCCAATTTCGTGGTATTCAATTGGTAGTTACAGTCTTGTCTCATCGCTGAGAAATGGAAAGTCTAACCCTGGTCTGGTGCAGACAGACTTCTTGGCTTGTTAGTGTACAAGGCCCTCTGTAATGATCAGTCAAAACCTTTTTTTTTTTTTATGTTGCCGGTGCTCTGATGTCTGTAGTATTCTATCAGGCAGTTGTGGCACATAAACTAGTCATAAACCAGTCATTAACTAGTCATTAACTAGTCATTAACTAGTCATGAACCAGTCATGAACCAGTCATAAACCAGTCATAAACCAGTCATTAACCAGTCATAAACCAGTCATAAACCAGTCATAAACCAGTCATTAACTAGTCATGAACTAGTCATGAACTAGTCATAAACTAGTCATAAACTCGTCATAAACTAGTCATAAACCAGTCATAAACCAGTCATAAACCAGTCATAAACCAGTCATAAACCAGTCATTAACTAGTCATTAACTAGTCAGTAACTAGTCATTAACCAGTCATAAACTAGTCATAAACTAGTCATTAACCAGTCATAAACTAGTTATAAACCAGTCATTAACCAGTCATAAACCAGTCATAAACCAGTCATTAACTAGTCATTAACTAGTCATTAACTAGTCAGTAACTAGTCATTAACCAGTCATAAACTAGTCATAAACTAGTCATTAACCAGTCATAAACTAGTTATAAACCAGTCATTAACCAGTCATAAACCAGTCATAAACCAGTCATTAACTAGTCATTAACTAGTCATTAACTAGTCATTAACTAGTCATTAACCAGTCATAAACTAGTCATAAACCAGTCATAAGCAAGTCATTAACTAGTCATAACCATTCATAAACCAGCCATAACCATTCATGAACCATTCATAAACCAGTCATAACCATTCATAAACCAGCCATACACATTTATAAACCAGCCATAACCATTCATGAACCATTCATAAACCAGCCATAACCATTCATAAACCAGCCATAACCATTCATAAACCAGCCATACACATTCATAAACCAGCCATAACCATTCATAAACCAGCCATACACATTCATAAACCAGCCATAACCATTCATAAACCAGCCATACACATTCATAAACCAGCCATACACATTCATAAACCAGCCATACACATTCATAAACCAGCCATACACATTCATAAACCAGCCATACACATTCATAAACCAGCCATACACATTCATAAACCAGCCATACACATTCATAAACCAGCCATACACATTCATAAACCAGCCATAACCATTCATAAACCAGCCATAACCATTCATAAACCAGCCATACACATTCATAAACCAGCCATACACATTCATAAACCAGCCATAACCATTCATAAACCAGCCATACACATTCATAAACCAGCCATACACATTCATAAACCAGCCATAACCATTCATAAACCAGCCATAACCATTCATAAACCAGCCATACACATTCATAAACCAGCCATACACATTCATAAACCAGCCATACACATTCATAAACCAGCCATACACATTCATAAACCAGCCATAACCATTCATAAACCAGCCATAACCATTCATAAACCAGCCATACACATTCATAAACCAGCCATAACCATTCATAAACCAGCCATACACATTCATAAACCAGCCATACACATTCATAAACCAGCCATAACCATTCATAAACCAGCCATAACCATTCATAAACCAGCCATACACATTCATAAACCAGCCATACACATTCATAAACCAGCCATACACATTCATAAACCAGCCATACACATTCATAAACCAGCCATACACATTCATAAACCAGCCATACACATTCATAAACCAGCCATAACCATTCATAAACCAGCCATACACATTCATAAACCAGCCATAACCATTCATAAACCAGCCATACACATTCATAAACCAGCCATACACATTCATAAACCAGCCATAACCATTCATAAACCAGCCATAACCATTCATAAACCAGCCATACACATTCATAAACCAGCCATACACATTCATAAACCAGCCATAACCATTCATAAACCAGCCATACACATTCATAAACCAGCCATAACCATTCATAAACCAGCCATAACCATTCATAAACCAGCCATAACCATTCATAAACCAGCCATACACATTCATAAACCAGCCATAACCATTCATAAACCAGCCATAACCATTCATAAACCAGCCATAACCATTCATAAACCAGCCATAACCATTCATAAACCAGCCATAACCATTCATAAACCAGCCATAACCATTCATAAACCAGCCATACACATTCATAAACCAGCCATAACCATTCATAAACCAGCCATAACCATTCATAAACCAGCCATAACCATTCATAAACCAGCCATAACCATTCATAAACCAGCCATACACATTCATAAACCAGCCATAACCATTCATAAACCAGCCATAACCATTCATAAACCAGCCATAACCATTCATAAACCAGTGCCCCATGGTTTACTCTCTTATTATCTACTGTAGTCTGCTCTACTGTAGTCTTCTCTTACTATAGTCTTCTCTACTGTAGTCTTCTCTTACTGTAGTCTTCTCTTACTATAGTATTATCTACTGTAGTCTTATCTACTGTAGTCTTCTCTACTGTAGTATTCTCTACTGTAGTATTCTCTACTGTAGTCTTCTCTACTATAATATTTAACTACTGTAGTATTCTCTACTGTAGTATTCTCTACTGTAGTCTTCTCTTACTATAGTCTTCTCTACTGTAGTCTTCTCTTACTGTAGTCTTCTCTTACTATAGTATTATCTACTATAGTCTTATCTACTGTAGTCTTCTCTACTGTAGTATTTAACTACTGTAGTCTTCTCTACTGTAGTCTTCTCTACTGTAGTATTCTCTACTGTAGTCTTCTCTACTATAATATTTAACTACTGTAGTATTCTCTACTGTAGTATTCTCTACTGTAGTATTCTCTACTGTAGTCTTCTCTACTGTAGTCTTCTCTTACTGTGTACTTCTCTTTTTGTAGTCTTCTCTACTGTAGTCTTCTCTTACTGTAGTCTTCTCTTACTATAGTATTATCTACTGTAGTCTTCTCTACTGTAGTATTATCTACTGTAGTCTTCTCTACTGTAGTCTACTTTTGCTGTATACTTCTCTTTCTGTAGTATTATCTACTGTACAGGAAGAGCAGTAGATCAACCATACACGTTGTGTAAGGGTTTTGCAGTTTAAAATAAATCTCTCGATGGTGCAGCTGTAGAACTTTTTGAGGATCTGAGGACCCATGCCAAATGTTTTCAGTCTCCTGGGGGGGAAAAGGTGTTGTCGTGCCCTCTTCACAACTGTCTTGGTGTGTTTGGATCATGATATTTTGTTGGCGATGTGGACACCAAGGAATAGAAATTCTCGACCCGCTCCACTACAGCCTCGAATTGGGGCCTGTTCGGCCCTCCTTTTCCTGTAGTCCACAATCAGCTCCTTTGTCTTGATCACATTGAGGGAGAAGTTGTTGTTATCCCGTCGCCACACTGCCAGGTCTCGGACCTCCTCCCTATAGGCTGTCTCCTTGTTGTGTCGTCAACAAACTTAATGATGGTGTTGGAGTCGTGCTTGGCCACGCAGTTGTGGGTGAACAGGGACTACAGGTGGGGACTAAGCACACAACCCTGAGGGGCCCCCGTGTTGAGGATCAGTGTGGCGGATGTTGTTGCCTGCCCTCACCACCAGAGCCATGTTTTGTGTTAAATGAGTGACACCTGCTCTGTTGATGTCTTCATACTGCACTGTCCTTTACAAAAACCAATAGGCCTATGCTACTGTATGTATGCTGGTCACAGCAAAGCAAAGCTGACTGACCTGATATAACCACAACCACTTATTTTGCTACCTATTCCAATTTGCAACCTGGTAAAATCACAGCTGGTTTGGTTCCCCCTCTGTCTGTTTTGGTTCTAACTCCTGATTTGGTTAAATATTTGGGTTGGTTCTAAACCCCTGGTTTGGTTAAACGTCTGGGTTGGTTCTAAACCCCTGGCTCGGTTCTAAACCCCTGGTTTGGTTAAACGTCTGATTTGGTTCTAAACCCCTGGTTTGGTTAAATGTCTGGGTTGGTTCTAAACCCCTGGTTTGATTAAATGTCTCGGTTGGTTCTAAACCCCTGGTTTGGTTAAATGTCTGGGTTGGCTCTAAACCCCTGCTTTCTCTCTCTCCTCTCCAGTCCCACCCTCTGTCCCTGTGCAACACCAGTGAAGATGAGCGCCAGGAGTCAGACTTCATCAGCATCGTCAAGCTGGAGAGCCCGGAGCGCAAGGTGCCTCAGTGCCTGCCGCTACTCCACAAGGTAAGACCATTGTACACATGCATACTGTGGACGAACTATGGAAGGTTTGAGTGGTGGCAGTGATTCAGTTAAATAGTTAAATAAGTATCTTGTCCAAGTGAAGGGCTGTCTTCGCCGGGCCATATCTGTCCTCCCCTAAGATTCTGTGAGGCTCAGTAACCTACTGCCAGACATAGGACGGAAACATTATGACATGTTCTGTGCTGTGTAGCGTACACCGATTGTCTGCTATTTGTTTCTGATTGTGTATTGTACGTATCTTGGTCGTTAAAGATGACCCTATCCATTTTAATGGAGGAGAGTCAGACACAGCTAAATCTTTCCCCCTGGTCTACTGTCCACTCCTACAGTAGATCCGGCTAAATCTTTCCCCCTGGTCTACTGTCCACTCCTACAGTAGATCCAGCTAAATCTTTCCCCTGGTCTACTGTCCACTCCTACAGTAGATCCGGCTAAATCTTTCCCCTGGTCTACTGTCCACTCCTACAGTAGATCCAGCTAAATATTTCCCCCTGGTCTACTGTCCACTCCTACAGTAGATCCAGCTAAATCTTTCCCCCTGGTCTACTGTCCACTCCTACAGTAGATCCAGCTAAATCTTTCCCCCTGGTCTACTGTCCACTCCTACAGTAGATCCGGCTAAATCTTTCCCCCTGGTCTACTGTCCACTCCTACAGTAGATCCGGCTAAATCTTTCCCCCTGGTCTACTGTCCACTCCTACAGTAGATCCAGCTAAATCTTTCCCCTGGTCTACTGTCCACTCCTACAGTAGATCCGGCTAAATCTTTCCCCTGGTCTACTGTCCACTCCTACAGTAGATCCAGCTAAATATTTCCCCCTGGTCTACTGTCCACTCCTACAGTAGATCCAGCTAAATCTTTCCCCCTGGTCTACTGTCCACTCCTACAGTAGATCCAGCTAAATATTTCCCCCTGGTCTACTGTCCACTCCTACAGTAGATCCAGCTAAATATTTTCCCCTGGTCTACTGTCCACTCCTACAGTAGATCCAGCTAAATCTTTCCGCCTGGTCTACTGTCCACTCCTACAGTAGATCCAGCTAAATCTTTTCCCCTGGTCTACTGTCCACTCCTACAGTAGATCCAGCTAAATCTTTTCCCCTGGTCTACTGTCCACTCCTACAGTAGATCCAGCTAAATCTTTCCGCCTGGTCTACTGTCCATTCCTACAGTAGATCCAGCTAAATATTTTCCCCTGGTCTACTGTCCATTCCTACAGTAGATCCAGCTAAACATTTTCCCCTGGTTTACTGTCCACTCCTACAGTAGATCCAGCTAAGAGATCCTCCTGCTTCCTGGCGCTGGATGTGAGGCGCTGAGGTCACAGCTATCACTGGTAGTAACCAGGACCCCTGGCTAAGGTCACAGCTATCACTGCTCATACCCAGGACCCCGGGCTAAGGTCACAGCTATCACTGGTAGTAACCAGGACCCCTGGCTAAGGTCACAGCTATCACTGGTAGTAACCAGGACCCCTGGCTAAGGTCACAGCTATCACTGGTAGTAACCAGGACCCCGGGCTAAGGTCACAGCTATCACTGGTAGTAACCAGGACCCCTGGCTAATGTCACAGCTATCACTGGTAGTAACCAGGACCCCTGGCTAAGGTCACAGCTATCACTGGTAGTAACCAGGACCCCTGGCTAAGGTCACAGCTATCACTGGTAGTAACCAGGACCCCGGGCTAAGGTCACAGCTATCACTGGTAGTAACCAGGACCCCGTACTTAATTGTTCTGCAAAAACACAAGTGTAGGAATAACTGAGTCACTGCAGACTGACCCAAAAAAACTTTGAATTAAGCTTTAATGTCTACACTGTGTTGCCCCTTAAACACACCAAGTTCTCTCCCTTATACAGAGGGGCCCTTGAACAAAGGCCTTTTGGTGTAGTCTGGAGCGATAGAGGCCCCCCTCTCTCCCTCAGTGGTAGCAGATATGTTTTGAGATCAGATGTGGGTATATAGTCCTGTTGTCTGGGTACTCTGTCAGAACTATAAAATGCTGTAAACCAGCATTTCTCGAACTTGGTCCTGGGGACCTCAAGGGGTGCACATTCTGTTTTTGTTGCCATAGTACTAGACAGCTGATTGGATGATATTTGGATGAAACGGCAGGGTAGCCTAGTGGTTAGAGCATTGGACTAGTAACCGAAAGGTTGCAAGTTCAAATCCCTGAGCTGACAAGGTACAAAATCTGTCGTTCTGCCCCTGAACAGGCAGTTAACCCACTGTTCCTAGGCCGTCATTGAAAATAAGAATTTGTTCTTAACTGACTTGCCTAGTTAAATAAAGGTAAAAAAATTAAATAATTAAACACTTTATAGTAGGTTGACCCAAGTATGATAAATGACTGTATCGGGGTCTTTGTTGATCATAAAGTTACTGGTCCCCTCCCTCTTGTCAAACACTTGGATAGTAAAGTGGAATTATATAACAATGGTAGCGTTTTATAATCTTAACTAATTTAAATATGTCATACGTTAAAACCCAAATCATACGGATTTGTTTACAAACCGTAAAATTAGCTGCAGCTGAATTTGTCTGAACGATATTGGTAACGTCTATGTTGTGACTGTTACCCAGCAAGTTACTTAGCAACATGCTGGGGAAGAAAAAACCCACACTGTGTTGTGACTTGATGCCATAGTGTTAAATTAACGTATTCCCGAAAAATGACGACATCCGACAGCAGTAGCTGCTTCTCATTTCGGGTGGACAGGCAGCACCGAAAATTACCATTATGTCACACGCGTGTGCAGTGCACATTTCGAGCGAAGTTGCTTTATCAATTGGGGTGAACATTTGATGGGTGTTGCCAGGAAGTTATTCCTGAACACGGATGTTGTACCATCATTAACCGTGGGTCAGTGCTGACCATAAGTATCAGAGGTTTTGATGAGGCTGCCACGTTGGCTGTAACTGAGGGCTGCTTTGACTTGTGAATGGTATTTTTTATGTAACACAAATGATAGTCACTATGGTTACTGCTCTACCATCCCTACTTTGAGTCTAGTATTTTTTTGAGTTTCCATCTCCTTTTGTCTTTCCACTATCATCAAGCAGTAATGATAGATGTTTTTAGAAAATTCAACACATACTCTCACATACTGTCTGCACAGCTTCCCAGGCAACCCCCTCAGCAGCTTTCCCAAGGCAAAGAAGAGGGATACGCTGTGAAACCTGTGAAGACAGACCCAACATACTGTCAGTTTGTTTCAGGCCCCACACACATTCCAAATACAATCATTGAAAAGTATCACCAAAAAGTACACAACCAAATATTGCATATTTCAAATGGAGTACTTGAGAAATACCAGAAAACACACTGTAGATTGAGTAGATCACCACGTAGACAAATGGATAGCATCGTAACTCAGAACATAAAAATAAAAGGAAATTAAATTCACTTCCCATTTAACAAACATTTCCCCTTCATTTCCTGGATCTCCTCTTCAACGAGGTTACCCATAATCCAACACTGTATGAAGCAGTGTGTGCTGTCCATCCCAGGACCCCTCTGTGCCCAGTGGATGACTGAATCCAAGTGGGTGACTGAATCCAAGTGGGTGACTGACGCCAAGTGGGTGACTGAAGCCAAGTGAGTGACTGACGCCAAGTGGGTGACTGACGCCAAGTGGGTGACTGACGCCAAGTGGGTGACTGACGCCAAGTGGGTGACTGAAGCCTAGTGGGTGACTGAAGCCTAGTGGGTGACTGACGCCAAGTGGGTGACTGACGCCAAGTGGGTGACTGAAGCCTAGTGGGTGACTGAAGCCTAGTGGGTGACTGACGCCTAGTGGGTGACTGACACCTAGTGGGTGACTGAAGCCTAGTGGGTGACTGACACCTAGTGGGTGACTGAAGCCTAGTGGGTGACTGAAGCCTAGTGGGTGACTGACGCCTAGTGGGTGACTGACGCCTAGTGGGTGACTGAAGCCTAGTGGGTGACTGACACCTAGTGGGTGACTGAAGCCTAGTGGGTGACTGACACCTAGTGGGTGACTGAAGGGTACTTGATTGAACCGGGGTACATGGGTCCCCTGCATTTCCTGAAGCCTCAGTAATTCACGTTTACGTGACATCACACTTTGTTACTTTGTATTGTGTATTTTTTTTTCAAGCATTTGGACGGGAGATGAGTGTTACAAATGATATGAATCGATAGCGTCCTGCATACTCATGGTTCAATAAATAAATAAATTATATCTCACCTTTATTTCTCATGACTGTTCATGTTAATACATTTTTTGTAAATGATCAAATAAATGTCTGATAAATACATACAATTTTGAACATATTTTCATTTATAATGCTAATGCAGAGGCACCAATGAATTGTCCAGTACACTTACTGTATGCGGATGCAATGTACATTCCCTTATGTCTAAGCTTCTAAGGTGAACCAGGCTTTACTCATTTATGTGAAGAAGGGTGTCAGTGAACTGTAATTCTGTAATTACTTACTCAACAATAGAAATTCAGTCGAATCTGTTTGTCCGACATCCAACAGTCCATGACCAGCTCTGTTGACCATGAGAGCATTTTGCTGAAAAAATTGGTTGAGGCCTACAATTTAGGCTCGGAATGACATGGCCCATTTTTTTTTACCTGGTCATCAATGACATGGGACCCATTTTTTTACCTGGTCATCAATGACATAGGACCCATTTTTTTTACCTGGTCATCAATGACATAGGACCCATTTTTTTACCTGGTCATCAATGACACCTTGTTACCTGGCAATAACCATGAATATAAGCTCCCCGCCCCCTCAGACTGTTCTTTCAGGCTTCCTGATAGTCAGAGAGGAGAGACAAGGTACAATTTCTTTCATTCTGAGAATTTTACTAGTGTAAAAAAATATGATATGTGATGTTTTGGTCATTCAAAGGCAATTTTTTACTTGGGGAATTAGGATGACTGTGCAGGACCCTTTTTAAATGTTCGAGATAGATCATATATTTAAGCTTGCTTGTTGCCTGTGTTCAGCCCACATCTGTGTAGTCGATTCCCCAGTAGCCATAGGCCATGTTCCAGTCAGATCCGTTTGTTTACAGTCCAACCCGGGCCCGGCAGTCAGATCTATAGATACACAGACGGGACTTGGGCCTTATGCTGCACACACCACCACCACACACCACCACCACACACCGCCCAGAATATACCTTTTAAGCAAACAAAGTTTAGAAGCTATGAACCTTGGAGGATAAGGTTACATTGTAGTCCTTTGTTTTGGTTTTTTTGTTTCCTAGAGGGTTCGTATCCCTGGCGACAGACAAAGTGCACCCCAGGGACGTGCTAGATTCCTTTCCTGATGTGTGGTGACTTTTTACACAAATGTCCTCTAAATAGTTATTTTTTCTCTCCAGTTGCTTGGACATCACAATTGGACATCACAATTCCTTTTGGGAAGAGCTGTTGAAGGCAAACGCCAAACGGTTTATTACAACCATCTCTTATGGATGGGGATCCGCTGTCGTAAACATCTCCTTCTAACCAGGGCTGAGACATAAGTGACATACGTGGTCTCTTAGGGACCCAGGCTGCAAGGAGCCCCCCCCAAACTCAGTCGAGGTCTCAACTTACTGCTGACAGTTAGAATTGTAGAATACACAAGGAGTGCGTTTGAAATTTGTTTGTGGATCAGCGTTTTACTTTTTTTTAATCTTGTTTTGTCATTACTGACAGTCACTCAATTAGCCATGACAGTGTTCTATTTAGATTGGTAAACGAGTCTAGCCAGTTATCTAAATTTGCGGTAGTCTCGGCCCGGACACTGACGTGGCTCGCAGGGCACATGCACAGGAGCCCTGACCTCCAGAGGGAACTCATTGGTTTTGTTAGTTGGTCTCACTCAGATATCAATAACATGGCATGAGTCATGGCAAAATGTGTGGAATTGCAGGAAATTAGCTTTAAAATTGCAAAAAATGTATTTACACCCCATGCCAAAGGTAGTAGAGATTGTAGGAAACTTGCTTTAAAATTTCTCTCTTCCCTATGGCAAAATGTGTAGAACTGCAGAAAACCTGCTTTAAAACTGCAACATGTGTAGAATAGCAGGAAATGAACATTTAAAACTACATTTTTCTCTCCGCCATCAAGGTGGAGCATCTAGAGCTGGCCCTGCATCAAACAAAATGACATTCACTTTGAACCATGGAGTGAAATAGCAATTGTGTATGCTATTTGACCTGACTGCTGGACTGGCTGTCCCATATGTTTGTCTGTTAGACTGTAGGAGTCTACTGTAGGACTGTCTTTGTCTGTTAGACTGTAGAAGCCTACTGTAGGACTGTCTTTGTCCATTAGACTGTAGAAGCCTACTGTAGGACTGTCTTTGTCCATTAGACTGTAGGAGCCTACTGTAGGACTGTCTTTGTCCATTAGACCGTAGAAGCCTACTGTAGGACTGTCTTTGTCCATTAGACTGTAGAAGCCTACTGTAGGACTGTCTTTGTCCATTAGACTGTAGGAGCCTACTGTAGGACTGTCTTTGTCCATTAGACTGTAGGAGCCTACTGTAGGACTGTCTTTGTCCATTAGACTGTAGAAGCCTACTGTAGGACTGTCTTTGTCCATTAGACTGTAGAAGCCTACTGTAGGACTGTCTTTGTCCATTAGACTGTAGGAGCCTACTGTAGGACTGTCTTTGTCCGTTAGACTGTAGAAGCCTACTGTAGGACTGTCTTTGTCCATTAGACTGTAGAAGCCTACTGTAGGACTGTCTTTGTCCATTAGACTGTAGAAGCCTACTGTAGGACTGTCTTTGTCCATTAGACTGTAGGAGCCTACTGTAGGACTGTCTTTGTCCATTAGACTGTAGGAGCCTACTGTAGGACTGTCTTTGTCCATTAGACTGTAGGAGCCTACTGTAGGACTGTCTTTGTCCATTAGACTGTAGAAGCCTACTGTAGGACTGTCTTTGTCCGTTAGACTGTAGAAGCCTACTGTAGGACTGTCTTTGTCCATTAGACTGTAGAAGCCTACTGTAGGACTGTCTTTGTCTGTTAGACTGTAGAAGCCTACTGTAGGACTGTCTTTGTCCATTAGACTGTAGAAGCCTACTGTAGGACTGTCTTTGTCTGTTAGACTGTAGAAGCCTACTGTAGGACTGTCTTTGTCCATTAGACTGTAGAAGCCTACTGTAGGACTGTCTTTGTCCATTAGACTGTAGAAGCCTACTGTAGGACTGTCTTTGTCTGTTAGACTGTAGAAGCCTACTGTAGGACTGTCTTTGTCCATTAGACTGTAGAAGCCTACTGTAGGACTGTCTTTGTCTGTTAGACTGTAGAAGCCTACTGTAGGACTGTCTTTGTCCATTAGACTGTAGAAGCCTACTGTAGGACTGTCTTTGTCCATTAGACTGTAGAAGCCTACTGTAGGACTGTCTTTGTCTGTTAGACTGTAGAAGCCTACTGTTGGACTGTGGGACATTAGGTGAGTGTATCTATCTATCTCCCTCTCCTGGTACTGCACACCCAGAGTTAAAGACTGTCTATGGCCGTGCTGCTGACACACATCCCTGTTGGCTGTCTCTCCATTTGCATGTGGAAACCGTCCGGGTTCAGGATTTCTCTGCAGCTCTATCAGTGTCTCACCACGTCGACCGACCGACCAGAAGCTTTTTTAAATTTTATATATATACTTGTACTAGACTATACAAAGTGTTATGTGTCCCTGACCATGGTTCCCAGGCTTTGAACAATGTTAAACTCTGGCTGAAAACAACAAGTGGGCTGTAGTGTAAACAACAGGTTCAGTATGGGATGAATGGAAATACCTCTCCTTGTAGTCGCACCGTGGGTCTGGATAGGACAAACAGTGATAATATTCCTAAAGTCTTAACTATTATCCTCCTCTAGCAGATGGCTGATCCACAAAGCTGTGTTTCATGAAGTAAGCACCAGTATTAAGAGTAGCTACGTTCTTCTGTGAGAAACAGAATAGCTCATTGCTCTGTAGAAGGATGTGGTGTTCTTGGCTGTCGTGTCTGGACTCGTTGACTCCCTCCCATAGAATGTCTTTCTTCATTGATTCTTCCTCTTCTTTGATGAAAAAAAAATGCCTTTTGGCCTGCTTGTACAGTAATCCACTCTCCTTTAACTGATGTGTTAAAAATCAGAGTGAAGTGTGTGTGTCTGTGCGTGTGTGTGCATTTGTGTGTGTGTGTGTGTGTGTCTGTACGTGCGTGCGTGTGTGTGTACATTTGTGTGTGTGGGTGGGTGTGCCAGAGTACACCTGTGTGTGGTGTGATCCCATGCTACTGTCTGTGCTCTCAGGGAAGTAGCTACAGGAAGACTATCCCTAGTGACAGGAAGTAGCTACAGGAAGACTAGCCCTAGTGACAGGAAGGAGCTACAGGAAGACTAGCCCTAGTGACTGGAAGTAGCTACAGGAAGACTAGCTCTAGTGACAGGAGGTAGCTACAGGAAGACTAGCCCTAGTGACAGGAAGTAGCTACAGGAAGACTAGCCCTAGTGACAGGAAGTGGCTACTGGAAGACTATCCCTAGTGACAGGAAGTAGCTACAGGCAGACTAGCCCTAGTGACAGGAAGTAGCTATAGGGAGACTAGCCCGAGTGTCGGGAGGTAGCTACAGGAAGACTAGCCCTAGTGACAGGAACTGGCTACAGGAAATCACACACATAATCTAGTCAGTACAGCAGATGGGGTGGACGGTGACACTGACCCCAGGCTGTTCCTGGTGGTTTTCACTGACCCCAGGCTGTTCCTGGTGGTTTTCACTGACCCCAGGCTGTTCCTGGTGGTTTTCATAGACCCCAGGCTGTTCCTGGTGGTTTTCACTGACCCCAGGCTGTTCCTGGTGGTTTTCACTGACCCCAGGCGGTTCCTGGTGGTTTTCCCTGACCCCAGGCTGTTCCTGGTGGTTTTCACTGACCCCAGGCTGTTCCTGGTGGTTTTCATTGACCCTAGGTTGTTCCTGGTGGTTTTCATTGACCCCAGGCTGTTCCTGGTGGTTTTCACTGACCCCAGGCTGTTCCTGGTGGTTTTCACTGACCCCAGGCTGTTCCTGGGGGTTTTCATTGACCCCAGGCTCTTCCTGGTTGTTTCCCTGACCCCAGGCTCTTCCTGGTTGTTTCCCTGACCCCAGGCTCTGGGGTTCACACACACACATAACACACATAACACACACACACATAACACACACACATAACACACATAACACACACACACACATAACACACACACACACATAACACATAACACACACACATAACACACACATAACACACAACACACACACACATAACACACACATAACACACACACACACATAACACATAACATAACACACATAACACACACATAACACACACACACACACACACACATAACACACACACACACACATAACACACACATAACACACACACACACATAACACACACATAACACACACACACACACACATAACACATAACACACATAACACATAACACACACACACACACACATAACACACACACACACATAATCTTCCGGCGCCGACAGAGATGGCCGCCTCGCTTCGCGTTCCTAGGAAACTATGCAGTTTTTTGTTTTTTTACGTGTTATTTCTTACACTAGTACCCCAGGTCATCTTAGGTTTCATCACATACAGCCGAGAAGAACTACTGAATATAAGATCAGCGTCAACTCACCACCAGTACGACCAAGAATATGTTTTTCGCGATGCGGATCCTGTGTTCTGCCTTACAACCAGCGCCACGGGATGGTTCCCATGCAGCGACCCAAAAAAACGACTCAGAAAAAGAGGGAAACGAAGCGGTCTTCTGGTCAGACTCCGGAGACGGGCACATCGTGCACCACTCCCTAGCATTCTTCTTGCCAATGTCCAGTCTCTTGACAACAAGGTTGATGAAATCCGAGCAAGGGTAGCATTCCAGAGGGACATCAGAGACTGTAATGTTCTTTGCTTCACGGAAACGTGGCTCACCGGAGAGACGCAATCCGAAGCGGTGCAGCCAGCGGGTTTCTCCACGCATCGCGCGGACAGAAACGAACATCTTTCTGGTAAGAAGAGGGGCGGGGGCGTATGCCTTATGGCCAACGTGACATGGTGTGATGAAAGAAACATACAGGAACTCAAATCCTTCTGTTCACCTGATTTAGAATTCCTCACAATCAAATGTAGACCGCATTATCTACCAAGAGAATTCTCTTCGATTATAATCACAGCCGTATATATCCCCCCCCAAGCAGACACATCGATGGCTCTGAACGAACTTTATTTAACTCTCTGCAAACTGGAAACGATTTATCCGGAGGCTGCATTCATTGTAGCTGGGGATTTTAACAAGGCTAATCTGAAAACAAGACTCCCTAAATTTTATCAGCATATCGATTGCGCAACCAGGGGTGGAAAGACCCTGGATCATTGTTACTCTAACTTCCGCGACGCATATAAGGCCCTGCCCCGCCCCCCTTTCGGAAAAGCTGACCACGACTCCATTTTGTTGATCCCTGCCTACAGACAGAAACTAAAACAAGAAGCTCCCACGCTGAGGTCTGTCCAACGCTGGTCCGACCAAGCTGACTCCACACTCCAAGACTGCTTCCATCACGTGGACTGGGAGATGTTTCGTATTGCGTCAGCCAACAACATTGACGAATACGCTGATTCGGTGTGCGAGTTCATTAGAACGTGCGTTGAAGATGTCGTTCCCATAGCAACGATTAAAACATTCCCCAACCAGAAACCGTGGATTGATGGCAGCATTCGTGTGGAACTGAAGGCGCGAACCACTGCTTTTAATCAGGGCAAGGTGTCTGGTAACATGACTGAATACAAACAGCGCAGCTATTCCCTCCGCAAGGCTATCAAACAAGCTAAGCGCCAGTACAGAGACAAAGTAGAATCTCAATTCAACGGCTCAGACACAAGAGGCATGTGGCAGGGTCTACAGTCAATCACGGACTACAGGAAGAAACCCAGCCCAGTCACGGACCAGGATGTCTTGCTCCCAGGCAGACTAAACAACTTTTTTGCCCGCTTTGAGGACAATACAGTGCCACTGACACGGCCTGCAACGAAAACATGCGGTCTCTCCTTCACTGCAGCCGAAGTGAGTAAGACATTTAAACGTGTTAACCCTCGCAAGGCTGCAGGCCCAGACGGCATCCCCAGCCGCGCCCTCAGAGCATGCGCAGACCAGCTGGCCGGTGTGTTTACGGACATATTCAACCAATCCCTATACCAGTCTGCTGTTCCCACATGCTTCAAGAGGGCCACCATTGTTCCTGTTCCCAAGAAAGCTAAGGTAACTGAGCTAAACGACTACCGCCCCGTAGCACTCACATCCGTCATCATGAAGTGCTTTGAGAGACTAGTCAAGGACCATATCACCTCCACCCTACCTGACACCCTTGACCCACTCCAATTTGCTTACCGCCCAAATAGGTCCACAGACGATGCAATCTCAACCACACTGCACACTGCCCTAACCCATCTGGACAAGAGGAATACCTATGTGAGAATGCTGTTCATCGACTACAGCTCGGCATTCAACACCATAGTACCCTCCAAGCTCGTCATCAAGCTCGAGACCCTGGGTCTCGACCCCGCCCTGTGCAACTGGGTACTGGACTTCCTGACGGGCCGCCCCCAGGTGGTGAGGGTAGGCAACAACATCTCCTCCCCGCTGATCCTCAACACTGGGGCCCCACAAGGGTGCGTTCTGAGCCCTCTCCTGTACTCCCTGTTCACCCACGACTGCGTGGCCACGCACGCCTTCAACTCAATCATCAAGTTTGCGGACGACACAACAGTGGTAGGCTTGATTACCAACAACGACGAGACGGCCTACAGGGAGGAGGTGAGGGCCCTCGGAGTGTGGTGTCAGGAAAATAACCTCACACTCAACGTCAACAAAACTAAGGAGATGATTGTGGACTTCAGGAAACAGCAGAGGGAACACCCCCCCATCCACATCGATGGAACAGTAGTGGAGAGGGTAGCAAGTTTTAAGTTCCTCGGCATACACATCACAGACAAACTGAATTGGTCCACTCACACAGACAGCATCGTGAGGAAGGCGCAGCAGCGCCTCTTCAACCTCAGGAGGCTGAAGAAATTCGGCTTGTCACCAAAAGCACTCACAAACTTCTACAGATGCACAATCGAGAGCATCCTGGCGGGCTGTATCACCGCCTGGTATGGCAACTGCACCGCCCTCAACCGTAAGGCTCTCCAGAGGGTAGTGAGGTCTGCACAACGCATCACCGGGGGCAAACTACCTGCCCTCCAGGACACCTACACCACCCGATGCTACAGGAAGGCCATAAAGATCATCAAGGACATCAACCACCCGAGCCACTGCCTGTTCACCCCGCTGTCATCCAGAAGGCGAGGTCAGTACAGGTGCATCAAAGCTGGGACCGAGAGACTGAAAAACAGCTTCTATCTCAAGGCCATCAGACTGTTAAACAGCCACCACTAACATTGAGTGGCTACTGCCAACACACTGTCAATGCCACTGACTCTACTCCAGCCACTTTAATCATGGGAATTGATGGGAAATGATGTAAATATATCACTAGCCACTTTAAACAATGCTACCTTATATAATGTTACTTACCCTACATTATTCATCTCATATGCATACGTAGATACTGTACTCTATATCATCGACTGCATCCTTATGTAATACATGTATCACTAGCCACTTTAACTATGCCACTTGGTTTACATACTCATCTCATATGTATATACTGTACTCGATATCATCTACTGTATCTTGCCTATGCTGCTCTGTACCATCACTCATTCATATATCCTTATGTACATATTCTTTATCCCCTTACACTGTGTATAAGACAGTAGTTTTTTTTGGAATTGTTAGTTAGATTACTTGTTCGTTATTACTGCATTGTCGGAACTAGAAGCACAAGCATTTCGCTACACTCGCATTAACATCTGCTAACCATGTGTATGTGACAAATAAATTTGATTTGATTTGATTTGATTTGAATACACACACACACACACACATAATACACACACACACACACATAACACACACACACACACACACATAACACACACACACATAACACATAACACACACACACACATAACACACACACACACACATAACACACACATAACACACACACACATAACACACACATAACACACACACACACACATAACACATAACACACATAACACACACACACATAACACACACACACACACATAATACACATAACACACACACACACATAACACACACACACACACACATAACACACACATAACACACACACACACACACACATAACACACACACACACACACATAACACACACACACACACATAACACACACACACACACACACATAACACACATAACACACACACACACACATAACACACACACACACACACACATACATAACACACACACACATAACACACACACACACATAACACACATAACACACACACACATAACACACACACACATAACACACACCATAACACACACACACACACATAACACACACACACACATAACACACAACACACACACACACATAACACACACACACAAACACACACACACACACATAACACACACACACACACACATAACACACACATAACACACACACACATAACACACACATAACACACACCACACACATAACACATAACACACACACACACATAACACACACACACACACATAACACACACATAACACACACACACATAACACACACATAACACACACACACACACACACATAACACATAACACACATAACACATAACACACACACATAACACACACACACACACATAATACACACACACACACACACACATAACACACACACACACACATAACACACACATAACACACACACACACACATAACACATAACACACATAACACATAACACACACACACACACATAATACACACACACACACACATAACACACACACACACACATAACACACACATAACACACACACACACATAACACATAACACACATAACACATAACACACACACACACACACACATAACACACACACACACATAATACACACACACACACACATAACACACACACACACACATAATACACACACACACACACACACATAACACACACACACACACATAACACACACATAACACACACACACACATAACACATAACACACATAACACATAACACACACACACACACACATAATACACACATAACACACATAACACACACACACACACATAACACACACACACACATAATACACACACACACACACATAACACACACACACACACACATAACACACACACACACACACATAACACACACACACACACACATAACACACATAACACACATAACACACACACACACACATAACACACACACACACATAACACACACACACACACACATAACACACACACACATACATAACACACACACACATAACACACACATACCACACATAACACACACACACACACACATAACACACACATACCACACACACACATAACACATATAACACACATAACACACACGCATACATTATTTTATTTATTTAACCTTTATTTAACCAGGTAGGCTAGTTGAGAACACCTTTATTTAACCAGGTAGGCCAGTTGAGAACACCTTTATTTAACCAGGTAGGCTAGTTGAGAACAAGTTCTCATTTGCAACTGCGACCTGGCCAAGATAAAGCATAGCAGTGTGAGCAGACAACAAAGAGTTACACATGGAGTAAACAATTAACAAGTCAATAACACAGTAGAAAACAAAGGGGGAGTCTATATACAATGTGTGCAAAAGGCATGAGGAGGTAGGCAAATAATTACAATTTTGCAGATTAACACTGGAGTGATGAATGATCAGATGGTCATGTACAGGTAGAGATATTGGTGTGCAAAAGAGCAGAAAAGTAAATAAATAAAAACAGTATGGGGATGAGGTAGGTGAGAAAGGGTGGGCTATTTACCAATAGACTATGTACAGCTGCAGCGATCGGTTAGCCGCTCAGATAGCTGATGTTTGAAGTTGGCGAGGGAGATAAAAGTCTCCAACTTCAGCGATTTTTGCAATTCGTTCCAGTCACAGGCAGCAGAGTACTGGAACGAAAGGCGGCCAAATGAGGTGTTGGCTTTAGGGATGATCAGTGAGATACACCTGCTGGAGCGCGTGCTACGGATGGGTGTTGCCATCGTGACCAGTGAGCTGAGATAAGGCGGAGCTTTACCTAGCATGGACTTGTAGATGACCTGGAGCCAGTGGGTCTGGCGACGAATATGTAGCGAGGGCCAGCCGACTAGAGCATACAAGTCGCAGTGGTGGGTGGTATAAGGTGCTTTAGTGACGAAACGGATGGCACTGTGATAGACTGCATCCAGTTTGCTGAGTAGAGTGTTGGAAGCCATTTTGTAGATGACATCGCCGAAGTCGAGGATCGGTAGGATAGTCAGTTTTACTAGGGTAAGCTTGGCGGCGTGAGTGAAGGAGGCTTTGTTGCGGAATAGAAAGCCGACTCTTGATTTGATTTTCGATTGGAGATGTTTGATATGAGTCTGGAAGGAGAGTTTGCAGTCTAGCCAGACACCTAGGTACTTATAGACGTCCACATATTCTAGGTCGGAACCATCCAGGGTGGTGATGCTAGTCGGGCATGCGGGTGCAGGCAGCGACCGGTTGAAAAGCATGCATTTGGTTTTACTAGCGTTTAAGAGCAGTTGGAGGCCACGGAAGGAG